>NC_056725.1:423906564-424206564 GCF_019279795.1 Protopterus annectens
TTTGAGGTTTAGTCCTGTCAAAGTAGAATCTAAGTTGTCTGTGCACATCTAAGGAGTGCAGTATCCATTCCCCTTTGTTCTGTAGATTAGGACAGAAGGTTGGCAAATGAATGGACTGATTAAAGGCCACACTGGATACCCACCTTTGGCATGAAAGAGGGATTCGTCCTGAGGGACACCCTGTCCACATGAAAGATGATGAAAGGCTCCCCTGCCATAAGGGCCTGTAATTCAGATACCCTTCTAGCTGAAGTGATGGCTAAAAGGAAAGCTGTTTTCCAAGAAAGGAATTTTAAATCTGCAGTAGCAGCTGGCTCGAAATGAGGAAGGGTGAGTTTCTCCAATACAAAGTTAAGGTCCCAGGCTGGAGTTGGAGCTCTCCTGGGTGCTCTTAAATTTTTTGGCCCCCTCTGAAGAACTGCTTGAGTAGTAGATGAGAGAAGAGGGGAGGTTATGTGTTAAAATGAGCTGAAATGGCTGAGGCATGAATTTTTATTGAGGAAAAAGACAGGCCCTTGTGAAGCATCTCAGTTGAGTATTGTAAAATCTGAGGTAAATTGGGCACTGCTGTGCTCATCCCTTGAGACTGATTCTAGGCACATAATATTTTCCATTTTTCAGCATAAGATTTTCTAGTACTAGGCCTCCCTGCCTCTAAAATGACATCCATCACTGGTTTACTGAGGGATGGTAACGAGGAGCTTAGGTAATTAGCCAGGCTGGTAGTTTCAGTGTTTGAAGCTGAGGGTGCAGAATCTGGTTCTTCTGCTGAGACAGCAGGGTAGGAGTCTGAGGCAGGTGCCATGGAGCCAACAGTGACACACTGTACAGGAGGGGGTACCAGTGTTGGTGTGGCCAGTCTGGTGCAATCAAAATTATCCTTGGTTTGTCTTGTTTGATCTTTAGTAGTACTTTGGAGAGCAGAGGCAGAGGAAGAAAGGCATAAACGGATAGGTTTTTCCAACTGAAGGATAGAACATCCACTTTCCAAGCTTGTCTGTGGGGAGTCCTTGCGCAAAATTTTCCAATTGATAGTTCTGGGGGGAAGCAAACAGGCCTATATCTGGGCTCCCCCATTTGCTTGTCAACATGTTGAAAATCCTTGGTTCCAGTTTCCACTCGTGTGAGTCCATGATGTTTCTGCTTAGTCCGTCTGCCAGTGTATTTAATTTTCCTGGCAGGAATTGAGCTTGTAGATGCACATGGTAGCTCAAGGCTGTGTTCCACAATGCCATGGCTAATCTGCAGAGGGGGTAAGAATGTGTACCCCACTACTTGCCTATGTACCACATAAACAGTGGTGCTGTCCATTCCTACCATTAATTGTCCTGGAAGAATGTGGTCCTTGAAGGCTGTCAGAGCATTCTGTACAGCTAACATTTCTTTATGATTGATGTGAAGGTGCATTTGAATTGGGTTCCATTTGCCCTGAACGCACTTCCCTGCCAGGTGGGCCCCTCCCCCATGCATAGTTTGATTCGTCTGTTAGGGTTTTGGGGCAGGGGGTAGTGTGAATGGTAGTCCCTTGTTTTGGTAGCACGCATCTGCCCACCAAAGGAACTCTAGGTGCAGGCAAGGAATGATGGGAATCACTGCTTCTAGATCCTGAGAATGTTGAAACCATAGGCTTTTTAGATAACATTGTTGTTTCCTCATATGCTGTCTTGCATATGGAATAAGAATTTGTTTCTCTGGCGTGAGGAAAGTCATCTGGGAAGTTGTATTCAAGCTTGCTCCCAGGAATATAATTTAACAGGGTACCAGGTGTGATTTATTTTCATTTATGGTGTACCCCAGACAAGTTAGCACCCTTTGTATAAAAGCCAGATAAATTCAAAAGTATGTCCTGCTTTTCTGCCTGAATTAGACAATCATCCAGGTATGGGTATATTTGAATATTTCTTTGCCTGCAAAATGCAATGACTGGAGCTAGGCACCTTGTGAATACCCTGGGCGCAGTAGATAAGCCAAAGGGCAGTGCAGAGAACTGATAGTGCGTGTAGCCTGCTTTGAAGCGTAGGTATCTTCTGCAAGATTTCCTGATTGGGATGTGCAGGTATGCTTCCTTTAAAATTAGTGTTGCCAACCAGGCATCTTTGCTTAGCATAGGAAGCAACTGGTGAAGAGTCAGCATCTTGAATATTGGAATCACCAAAAAGGTGTTTAGAGTAGACAGGTCCAGGATAGGATGCAATGAATTGTCTTTTCTAGGTACCAGGAAAAATCTTGAGTAGAAACCTTGTCCCTTTTCCTCTTCTGGTACCATCCTGACCCATATGTCTTAATACCACCTACTGCTGCCAAATCTTATTAGCGGGTATAACCAGCAATACTTAGCAGTGAACACAGCTACTATCAGTAACACAAGCCACACTGTGGATAATTTGTCTTCCATGCAGCCTCTATCAGTGGGTTGCTGCTCTAAGTTGCCTAAAGCAGCCTATATCTGCCTTATGTAGCTTACACTTTATAGCTGTTTAATGACTCTGCACTCTTCTTTGTAAACTGGAATGCATCCATATCTGTAGAACAAACAGTAATTCTGCATAAACATTCCATAAGAAAATCAAGTTACATTATTCCACAACCCAATAATTATCTCATTAAACTAGAGACAGCACTCTCTAATTTTAGTCAATACTTCAAAAATCTCTGGATTAAAATGGAAGTCCAGCCTACTTATCCTTCTTATGTTGCCAGCCTAATATCACTTGCTATCCCTAGGCAATGTAGTTACTGCATTATTCCTACAGATAACATACTCAATCATTGTGAGAGATTCTGATTTTGAGAGACGCAAATATTTAACGAATATGGAGGCATCATTCTTGGGGAAAAAAAATTAGACGCTGCCTGTAAGCAACACACTCATCCACCACACTATACACCAACCCACAATGAAATGTCTTAAGCTGAGGCCGTAAAAAAAATCCTTGCCAAGACTATGATAACTTGGCCTCAAAGAAAATTCACTACAGCACTATTTGGCATACTTTCAACAGTTTGTCACCGAGACAGTTAAATCATCTCAGTTCCAGTACTCCACACCACTCTACAAATACAACAGTTTTAGTGATCGAGTCTACTCAGGCACAATGACTCAACTCACTAGTCTGGACAAAGAGTGACAGTGATAGGATTTTCAGGTGCCAGGACACTCATCTCAAGGACCCTTAAATCCTTTCATCTAACAAATACGACTATGACATGGTAGGTGTGAACAGCTTGGAGTACAAAACCCGGAGGGTTATGCAGCGAGACATGTCAGAGCTTTCCCTGTATGTCATAAATGTAATCAAGATTCTGCTCAAGTGAAATCCTTTTTGCAAGAATAATGTCTAAGAACAAAGAAAAGCTAAATTACTTCAACAGCTGTCTGAATAGTTGGTACCTTGCCAGAGGGAAGGAGTATGTGTCATGGAATAAGATGCCTGACAGTTCTATTTCCTTTTCAACAGATAGCATGCACATCTTGTTCAAAAACTTCCACATACTGGCTAAAGCCTTTGTTGCACTTAGTACTGCTTTTTTTTTTTTTTTTTTTTTTTAAACAGAATCTAGCTAATGGACATCCTAATGTAACTAACATAGCAAATCCAAATCTGAATTTACATTAAGGTGGCAGAGTTGTGTAAACTTACCATAAATTTAGATGTTCGAGTGTATTCACTGTAGTCATCACACTTGGGTTATCTGCTTGCAGTAGGCCTCAGTCAGCCTGATTATCAAAGTAAATAAACAAATGATGAATAGTTCGAGGTTTAAATAAGGCACAAAACCAACAGCGAGGTACGTCGTGGTCTGGGCCTACGCAAGGAATGCAGTACAAATTAAAATCTTTGAGGTATTTGCTTTCCACAAGAAATACAATTGTTAACTTTTACTGACATTGGTTTAGAGCAAGAAAAAGGTTCCCCGACGGGGCACTTAGCTTAGTTGAGGACTGGTTCTGAAACTCGAAAACAAAAATTTCAGGAGTCAGTCTAATGGCACTTGCAAACTGCTTCTGCTTCGGGCACTGCACGGCAAGAAAGACTGATGTAATGGCGTCGGCTGCATGCTTTATACTCCTGATGACCTGACGTCATGGAAGATGAGACAGCATCCGATGCAGCACCCAAGACTCTGATAATCAGGCCGATTGAGGGCTACTGCAAGCAGATAACCCAAATGTGACGATGCATCAATGAGACACGAAGAAGTCTTCCACTGAACTCCCACTTCTGGCTCTGAAGGAGATATCCCCCTGCTGAATAATGGAAAGGACCTAGGAATTTATGGAACCACATCATCTTGCCTCCTCTTTGCTTCATGGAAAAGGATTGCTGAGGAGGAGAAAACCCTTTCCATCCTGTTCACTCCAGAAAAGTGTTTCCTTAATAGTAGGGCCAAACAAACTAAAAGATGTTGCATCAAAGGGATCACTGAAGAAAGAAGACTTGAAAATCTCAGCAAAGACGCACAAGAGCACCCGGCATGTCTCCTAAAGGCTATGCCTGAACCCTCTTGCCTGTGATGTTCACTCCACAGCATGGGAAATTAGCCACACAGATGCGTTAGAGATGAAGAATGGCCAGTTGTGAAGACTACTTCTTGCAGTCCTCCACAGACATGGACTCCGAGGGATTTGGAAAGTTCCTTAGACAAACCCTGCTGTAGTCTTGTTAAATGTGCCAAGTAATTAACTTTCTGAGCCTGTCCAATGCCCTGGAGACTATGTTAAGGGGGGGGTGGACAGAGAAGCCCTGCTCTGCCAGCTCCTTCTTTGTGGCTACCACCACAACCACAGCATCAACAGGAACTCCCTTCCTTCACTGTGGCTTGTCTAGTTCTTTCCACACCTGGAGAGAGACTAGATCTATAAGCTCATCTGCCGGGGAGTCACCTAAGAAGCAGACAGGCCAGACCAACAAACATCTAGTAACACGGACTCCTCTTGGGAGGGGGTTATCAGAGGGCCAACCACCTTTTTGTTTGAAAATTTCTATGTCGTCTCTAAAACAGATGTCATCCAGATGAGATCTGGGGGACCCCTCCCCTTCACCCAAGTCGGTCTCATCTGTGACAGACTCCCGAGGGAAGTCGGAGTCTCCTCTTATACGTTCTCTTTCAGGGAACCTCAAGTGGGATGATCTGGAGAGGTATCCAAAGACAGGGGAATGTCCTCAAGGGGGACTGTCTGGACACCTGATAGGCAGACTTCATAGTAACAACTGTCCCAAACAGGATCAGTGCTTAGATCTAAAGTAAGGAGGACTGTAGGATTCATAGAGGAAAGAATAGTTGAATCTCTCAGAGGAGAGCACACCCTCTCCACTACCTCAAAAGCAGAAGGACCGGGAGAAGCTACAGCTCGTCACACCAGAACCAAAACTGCCGATGCCACTATGCCCTGACCCTGCCTGGACCTGTGCCTTGAAGGGGGGTCTGACCAGCATTGTCAAACGCCGAAGCGCCAAGGGACAGGGACAGCTCTGAGTGGAACCCAGTCCCCCAGACCCAGCTCTGTAGCTTTGGCTCTGAAACTTGTCCTGGTCCAAATGAATTGGTGCCAATCATGTCAGAGAAGCATTTTGAGTAAAAAATCTAACCATTTTCGGAACGGACATAGACATTCTCGGGTCTCTCTGATCCGAGGGCTCAGACATCTCTGGTCACAGAGGAGAGAACTTACAGCATAGGAAGTGGAAGGCGGCTCATGGATCTGATAGGAGACGGAACTGGGATACTCTCAGCTCCGAGGAACTTTCCTTATCATCTTATCCACTTCAGCTTCTGAACCGCTCCTGAAGGACCTGATGGAGAAAGTGAAGGACTGGGGCAAAGACTCTCTCCCTGGGGTCTCCGGATGGAGAGGATAATGGAGCCAAGGAGAAAAAAGGCATTATAGAGAACCCTGGGAACTGGGTCCTTGGACACTTACAGAAGTTATCAGATCAGACTATTTTTGCTTTGGTTCCAAGAAGGTTGGACCAAATTTATTTTGAATATTTGGAGGAGGCTCTGAAGACAGAGTAGACTAAGGAGAGCTGGTTAGGAGACCACTTTTGTGAATCTTTCACCTCAAAAGAGGCTTCAGATAACTCTGCACGGATTTGAACCCCTGGAGCAGATGATGAAGAAGGTGGCAGCAATCCTTTTAGAACTAAATTCTTCTGTGGTCACTAAAGGCCCCGGAATTAAAAGCTGCACAAATGGAGCAGTCAGTATTTAAGCGAGAAGCTCCTAGGCAGTAGACACGTCTGCTGCGGGCATCACAGTGAGGGATCCTGTGCCCACAGGAAGTGCATTTCTTAAAACCTGTCAGTTTTTTAGACATGTCTGAAGAAACAGGAAAAGGGAAAAAGGAATTTTTTTTTTTAAATATACACCATCAACAATGGTAGGGTAAAGGGAATACCCTCTAGATTTTAGGGGAAAAAAAGGGAGAGAAAAGGAGTAAAAGTACAAACAATGTCAATGACAGCTACCTTAAGGAAAAGAGAAAGTAGAAAATGAAACTAGTGCAAAAAAAATAAATAAATAAAAAAAATCGACAAACTAGGTAAGGGAGGTGGGTAATGTACAGAAATCCGACTGCGAAAAAAAATTGAAATTGGACTTGCAGAAAAAAAGATACAACACCCAAAAAAGCTCTTTCAGCAGGATCCACGTCTGTAGCAATATGGTGGTAAATGAGATATGGGGTATTGTTGATTGGGGCATTAGGGGTACAGGGAGGAGCTCGAGAGTGGGATCAGAGAATCTACTAAACACAGCAAAGTCATATCTGAGATCAGATACAATAACCAATAGTTGAACTAATGAAAAGGGCAACATCAGATCTAAGTATTTGTCTCTTCTCTGCAGCACGGGGCAGAAGGAATGGAGGCTTGCTCCCCCATAAAATCATCATTCTAGATAGATGCCCACATGGGACTAGTGTGGCTTGATTCACTGATACCAATAACCAATCTTGAAAACAAAACCGGGTACACAAGAGTTAAAAAAAAAAAAAAAAAAAAAAAAAAAAAAATTAAAAGGATTACCTACACAGTCGGGGAGAAATTGTAACGAAACATATGGACAACCAAGATTCACCAGGAAATAATAATACAAAAAGCAGTTATCTATAGCAGCATCAATCACTACCAACGGCAGGATGCATGGTAGCATTTTACAAAGAACAAAGTCACAATATGCAGATGCATTAAAAAAGGGGTAAAAAAATCAGCTTGCCCCACCATGACTAAAAGCTGCCATTTGTCCAGTGAGGAAACAAGTAAATTAGCATGTTTTTTTCCTTGACCTTTCGAGCAAACGCATTTACCTGGTATAAGAAAAAATGGCATTTGCATATTCTCCAAAAGATTGCACATTAGTAATAGAGTAAAAAACATAATACTTGGCTCTAGATGATTATCACTGTTGAAGTGACCCCAACCCCATGTGCAAAAATGGGAAAAGGGGGTTGAGGATGGAGGGACTTACCACAGCGACATGATCCCAATTCTTGCTGTACTAATTCCAGTTTTGTTTGGCATAAGAAACAACGTCGTCTGTTTTTCTGTTTTGGTCGCCCCGTGTCTTCACTCTGATCAGTGATGTCCTGCACTCTTGCCCTTTTTTCAGGAGTACAGTCACTTTCTGTCTGAGAATCTTTATATAAAAAAAAAAAAAAAAAAAAGTTACTGAAATTTGACTTCAAGCAATACTGTGCTTACTAAAAACTACAGTGTACCTTAAAAATGTTATCTTGTTCTCTCAAATATTCAGTAGTGATTCTGTAGTTTTCACTTCTGGTTACTGCTCAGTCTTTTGCATACTAAGACTGCATGTATAAACATGACAAATGATTGATACGCTAAAGAAGTGTTTATATATACTCTCAGAAACAATGTTATAAAGGCCTCAAGGTGGCAGAGTTTTAGTGTATGGGCCGATAAAGAAAAGTCACAGGCATTCAGAAACCACATAGCTGAAACACTTCATGTTTATACTTTGCATCAATATGCTATTATTCAAAATATCACATTTTTGACAGACATGAAAGCAGGCTGTTACCAGACAGACAAATTATGTACTTAATATAATGATAAATCTGGACTGGTAGTTTCACTTTCATCACATCTGGTATCAAGGCAGAACAAGCATTTCAGCATCTATAACTTTCCCCTCAAGTTATCCGGACCCTCCTATTTTACCCAAAATCATGTGCATATATGAGCCCTTCACATCTCTGTAAGCTAGCATAAGGCTGGACAAGAAGTACGTATCCATGAGCATAATCACACAAAATGCCCTAGTTCCACCTAGACAAGGCATGGAATGAAGGGAGGATATGACGAAGAAAGTGGAACTGTATACACTGATTATGTTATCTAACCTTTGTACTGGAGACTGGCAGATCCATAATAATCACTTTCAGGACACAGTCCCAAGGTTAATCTTTAAGGATGGCTTCCCCAATAATCCTGTTCCTAGCAGCTGTAGATCTGAAAAAGGTTCCAAGTTGGAGATCAGACACTCAATTAGCACTGGAGGAGTGTGAAACACAGTCTCAAACAGTAAAACTGTACCCCTGGATACAGTGTTGAGAAAGTACAGTTGTGTACACTTACCATAAATGTAGATGTTCGAGTGTATTCACTGTTGCAGTCATTACATTTGGGTAATCCTGCTGGCAGGTTGCCCTCAGTCGGCCTGAATTCCAAAGTCTTGGGTCCTGCGTCGGCTGTCATCACCCCTTCCCTGACGTCAGGTCGTCAGGGGTATAAAAGAAGCAGCTGACATCATTTTCTTTAGTTTTTCTTACCCCAGATGTCAGGTGCCCCCCAAAAGGGTAGCCATAATTTACATATGTATAAATACATGCAATAATACAAAATTTACCTTCATCTACAAGCAAATACACCACATAGGTTGTATAAAAGAGAAGGAAAGATAGGTTCCATCAGAAGAGAAGGGGGATGGTGGGTGGGTAACCTGGATTGCAACAGTGAATACACTCAAACATCTACATTTATGGTAAGTGTACACAATTGTACTATGTTCTTCGTGTTTCACTGTTGCAGTCATTACATTTGGGTAGATTCCCAAAGCTATGGTTGGGAGGCTGGAGCTAAACAGCATTAGGAGCAGCTATGAGACCCTGCAGAACTGCAGTGGCAAAGCCTGCCCTGGATTTAGAGTAAAGCGGCAGATGATAGTGCTTTGTAAAGGTGCGCACTGAACTCCAAGTAGCTGCCTCTGAAATGTCTTTGGTTGGTACTCCCCTGAGAAAGGCTGCTGTAGTGGCTGCAGCTCTGGTGGAATGTAGCCTAATGCCCTTAGGCACTGGCTTGCCATGATATAAGTAGCAGAAATGAATGCAGTGACCTATCCATTTTGAAATTGTCTGCTTTGAGATAGCCTTTCCTTGTGATCCTGCAGCATATGCCACTAGTAATTGCTCTGTCTTTCTGAAAACTTTGGTTCTGTCCAAGTAGAATCTAAGCTGTGTACGTCCAAAGAATGCAGAATTCTTTCCCCCTTGTTCTGTGGATTTGGATAAAAAGTTGGCAGATGAATGGTTTGGTTAAGAGCCACGCTGGACACCACTTTAGGCATAAATGTTGGGTTTGTCCTCAGGGAGACCCACTGTCTGGATAAAAAATGATAAAAGGTTCCACAGCCATGAGTGCCTGTAGCTCAGAAACTCGTCTTGCAGAAGGTATTGCTAGGAGCAGAGCTGTTTTCCAAGAAAAACATTATATCAGCAGTAGCAGCTGGTTCAAAAGGAGGTAGGGTGAGTTTTTCCAAGACATAGTTGAGGTCACATGCAAGCACTGATGATCTCCTTGGAGGCCTTAAATTTTTGGCTCCTCTGAGGTACTGTTTAGGGATGAGAAAAGATTGGTGGCTCTGCATTGTAATGTGCAGAAATGGCAGAGGCATGAATTTTAATAGATGAGAAAGATAGGCCTTTGGCTGTGCAGGATCCGATTGTTTTGCTAGGACAGTAGTTGCAGTACTTGAGGTAAGATCCAAGCTGGGCATTGAGACAAGCTCCTTAATACTGGGCACCAGTGCTGGCGGGGCCAGTCTGGTGCAATCTATCATCTTTGGCTTCTCTTGTCTGACCTTTAGGAGTACCTTGGGGACGAGAGGCAGAGGGGGAAAGATATATACTGATAGGTTTTTCCAGCTGAAGGATAGGGCATCCACTTTCCATGCTTGTCTGTGACAAATTCTTGTGCAAAATCTCTAACTGGTAGTTGTGAGGGGAGGCAAATAGATCTATGTCCGGGCATCCCCATTTCCTTGTTATCATGCTTAAGACTTGTGGATCCAGCTGCCACTCGTGTGGATCCATGAGGTTTCTGCTTAGTTCATCTGCCAGAGTATTTTTCCTTCCTGGCAGGAATTGTGCCTGCAGATGTACTTGGTAAGTGAAAGCTGTGTCCCACAAAGTCATGGCTAGTCTGCAAAGGGGGTAAGAATGTGTGCCCCCCTGCTTGTTTATATACCACATGACCGTGGTGTTGTCTGTCTTTATCAATAGTTGTCCTGGATGTAGCAGGTCCTTGAAGGCTGTCAGGCATTTTGTACAGCTAGTATCTCTTTTTGATTGATATGTAGATGCATTTGGTTTGAGGTCCATGTTCCCTGAATGCATCTTCCTGCCATGTGGGCCCCCCAGGCATAATCTGATGCATCCATTGTTAGTGTCTGCCAGGCTGGGGGTAATATGAATGGCTGTCCCTTGTTTTGGTGACAAGCCTTTGCCCATCGAAACTCCTGCTGCAGGCAGGGAATGAGAGAAATTATAGTTTCCAGGCTGTGGCAATGTTGAGTCCAAACACTTTTTAGGTACCACTGAAGTTTCCTCATATGCAGTCTTGCATATGTAATGAGTAGGATGCAGGATGCCATGAAGCCCATAGCCTGCAGAATTTTTCTTGCAGATAACTGGGCCTTTGTTGCTAACATTTTGAAATAGGTAGTCAGTTGCCTTTTGTTTGTCTGGCGTGAGATAAGCCATCTGGGCAGTTGTACTTAAGCTTGCACCCAGGAATATTCTCTCTTGAGAGGGTACTTGTTTTGATTTTTTTTTGTTGACTGTGTACCCTAGACATGTTAGAAGTTTTTTCACAAACGCCAGATGCTGTAGAAGGATGTCTTTGTTCTCTGCTTGAATGAGACAGTCGTCCAAGTAAGGGTATATTTGTATTTCCCTTAGTCTGCAGAAGGCA
Source organism: Protopterus annectens (assembly GCF_019279795.1). Classification (NCBI taxonomy): domain Eukaryota; kingdom Metazoa; phylum Chordata; order Ceratodontiformes; family Protopteridae; genus Protopterus; species Protopterus annectens. The sequence continues at coordinate 423,917,778 of NC_056725.1, forward strand.
ATTACTGGTGCCAGGCACTTTGTAAAGACCCTGGGCGCAGTAGATAAGCCAAAGGGTAGTGCAGAGAATTAGTAATGCATTGGGCCAGCCTTGAATCTGAGGTATCTTCTGCATATTTGTCTGATTGGAACATGCAGGTATGCCTCTTTTAGATCTAAAGTTACAAGCCAAGCGTTCTTGCCCAGCATGGGCAGAAGTTGCTGCAAAGTCAACATTTTGAATTTTGGAATATCCAGGAATGTGTTCAGAATCGATAGGTCCAGTATTAGCCTCCAAGCCTTGTCCTTTCTGGGTACCAAGAACAGTCTTGAGTAAAATCCTTGTCCCCGCACTTGCACTTGTTGAATGGCCCTCATGTCCATGAGGGATGAGACTTGTTTTTGTGCCTCTGCCCATTGATTTTTTGGCAGATCTGGCCAGCCGTTTGCCTTTGGGAGGGTATGAAAATGGAACTTTTAGCCTTGTGACACGATATTTAGTACTCACTTGTCCTGGGTTATCATGTGCCAATTTTGAGAAAAAAGTGCTAATTTTCCCCCTAAGGCTGCTGCCAGAAATTAAGTGCTTGGTGCCGGCAGGGGGAAGTCATTGGGACTGTTTCCTGTAAGGTTTTGATTGGTCTTCTCCACTTTTGGAGGTAGAAGCACCCCATTGCTTTGACCTATATGAACTTTGAGCCTGTGATCTGCCTCTGGGGCATTTGGGTCTATCCCTTTGAGGTCTGTCTGACACTGGAAAGGACCAATTCTTTGTTGGCCAGTGTCTACTAAACCTAGGTGACTGCACTTGCAAGAAATCTTTGACCGTTTGCATAGATTTAGCCTTGTCCTCCATTTTCTTTAACATCTCTTCTGCCTTAACACCAAACAAAGAATCATGCTGTAAAGGGGCATCTAATAATTTAACTTTAACATGATCAGGCAGATTTTGTTCCTTTAACCAAGCATGCCTTCTAATTACAGAACCAGTAACAGCGGCCCTGCAGGAGGCCTCTAAAGAATCAAAACCACATGGCAAAGTATGCTTTCCAACTTGTTCAGCTGCATGCAATATATCTTGCATTTCCTTGTTTTCTGCACATTCAGAAATTAACATTTTCTGTTTAAGCAATGCCAAGACATGTTGTTGATATTTGAGCATATGAAGCTGACAGTTTAAGGCCATTATAGCCAAGGTAGCAGATGTGTAAACCTTTTTTCCCCATCTATCCAGTGCTCTGGAATCCCTATCAGAAGGGGTAGGGTTTTTTGCAGCGGAAGCTTTAACACACTCGGGACCCCGAGAAACAGTTTCCGGGTCTGCAGCAGGGTTTTTAAAAAGGAATTTATGTGAGTAAGGAACACTGTAATATCTGTCAGGCTTAACAGGAGCTGGAGGCAAGGAGTCAAGGGTAAGGCTGGACTCCGAAAACACATCATCTACAATGTTTAACATTGGAGGGATGGCTAGTGGCTTGTGCTGAGGTAGTAAAGTACAGTGTTGTACCTACCATAAATGTAGATGTTAGAGTGCTCATACAGCTGCAGTCATAACAGATGGGTTTATCCTGCCGTCAGGCGGGTCCTCGGTCGGCCGAATTCCAAAGTCTAGGTCCGGCGTCGGTTGTCGTCGCTTCTTCCCTGACGTCAGTGCGGCAGGGGTATAAAAGAGGCAGCCGACGCCATTTTCTTCAGTTTTTCTTGCCCCAGATGTCAGGTGCCCCCAGAAGGAAGGCAAACATAATGTTATGCAAAGATGCAATGTTGATAAATCAAAAACAGTAGTTGCAAGCAAATACACCATAAAAGAATACCCCAAAAAGGTTAAAAGAAAAGTGTTTGTCCTAAGGCGTGTCCTAAGAGGGGATGGAGGGAGGGAAACCTGGACTGCAGCTGTATGAGCACTCGAACATCTACATTTATGGTAGGTACAAAACTGTACTATGTTCATCGTGCATACAGCTGCAGTCATAACAGATGGGTAGAATCCCAAAGCTAAGTAAGGGTGGTAGGCACTAAGTGGAACTAGGAGGGGCTAGGATGCCCTGCAGGACTGCTGTGGCAAAGCCCGCTCTAGATTTTGAGTATAGTGGGAGGTGATAGTGCTTGGAGAAAGTGTGCACTGAACTCCAGGTGGCTGCTTCCAAAATGTCCTTGGTAGGGACCCCCCTGAGGAAGGCTGCAGAGGTAGCTGTGGCTCTAGTGGAGTGGGATCTGATGCATGCAGGTACAGTTTTTCCATGAAATGAGTAACAAAATCGTATGCAGTGGGCTATCCATTTTGAAATTGTCTGTTTGGAAATGGCCTTTCCTTGAGCACCTGCAGCATAGGACACAGAGTTGCTCAGATTTCCTGAATGGCTTTGTCCTGTCCAAATAGTAACGAAGTTGTCTGTGAATGTCCAAGGAATGTAGTAGTCTTTCCCCTTTGTTTTGTGGATTAGGATAAAAGGTAGGTAAGTGGATAGTCTGATTCAAAGCTACACTGGATACTACCTTTGGCATAAAGGTAGGGTTGGGTTCGTAAGGAAACTCTGTCCTGATGGAAAATGATGAATGGTTGCACAGCCATGAGGGCCTGTAGCTCCGAAACCCTGCGAGCTAAGGTGATGGCCAGAAGAAAGGCTGTTTTCCATGACAAGTACTGTAACTCTGTTGAAGAAGCTGGCTCGAAGGGAGGAAGGGTCAGCTTGTCCAATGCGAAATTGAGGTCCCAAGCAGGGACTGGTGGTTTCCTTGGGGGTTTTATATTCTTTGCCCCTCTGAGGAACTGCCTTAAGAGAGGATGAGAGAATAAAGGAGGATCTGTGTTGTATTGTGCAGAAATGGCTGAAGCGTGGATCTTGATGGAGGAGAAGGAAAGTCCATTGTTTAACAACTCAGCTTGGTACTGTAAAATTTGAGGTATATTTATTACCCAAGGATTCTGTCCCTTTTCTTGATTCCAGGCACAAAATAGTTTCCATTTGGCGGAGTAGGCCTTTCTAGTAGAAGGTCTTCTGGCCTCCAAGATGACATCCTGAACCTCCTTGGAGAGGAGAAACTGTTGGGAAATCAAGGAATTCTCCATGCAGCTAGATTTAGAGTTTTGAGATGGCTGTGAAGGGTTTTGTAGTTGTGCTGGGACAACAGAAGAGGGACTAGAGGTAGGATCCATGGTGGGGAATGCGTCAGGCTCTTCAGGAGCGGATACCAGTGTTGTCTTGGCCAGTCTGGAGCAATGAGAATAATTTTCGGCCTCTCTGCTCTGGCTTTTAATAGAACTTTGGGCAGCAGAGGAAGAGGAGGGAAGGCATAAACTGTCAATGTTGCCCAATTGAAGGAAAGTGCGTCCACTTTCCAGGCCTGTGGATGATAGGTCCTTGAACAAAATTTTTTTCAACTGGCAATTTCTGTGGGTAGTAAAGAGATCTATGTCTGGCTGTCCCCATGTCTGAGTTATCTTTGTGAAAACTTGAGGATGCAACTTCCATTCGTGAGGATCTGTCATATTTCTGCTTAGGTTGTCTGCCAGTGTGTTTACCTTCCCTGGCAGGAATTGTGCCTGTAGTTGAATTTGCAATTCCAGTGCTGTGTTCCATAGGGTCATGGCTTGCCTGCACAGGAGGTATGAATGAGTTCCCCCCTGTTTGTTTATGTACCACATCACTGTAGTGTTGTCTGTCCTTATCAATAGCTGGCCTGGATGCAGTAGGTCTTTGAAGGTCATAATAGCCTTTTGCACGGCTAGCATTTCCTTTTGGTTGATGTGAAGGTGCTTCTCTTTTCGGGTCCATTTTCCCTGAATGCACTGATCTGTCATGTGTGCTCCCCAGGCGTAATCTGAGGCGTCTGTTGTGATGATTTGAGTTGCTTGAGGTACACAGAAAGGAAGACCTGTGTTTCTTTGGCAAGCTTGAGCCCACCACAAATTCCTTTTGAAGGCATGGAATGAGTGGTATAATTGCTTCCAAGCTGTGGCTGTGTTGAGACCATAAGTTTTTTAGGTACCACTGAAGTTTCCTCATATGCAGCTTTGCACATGGGATTAGTAGGATGCAAGATGCCATGAATCCCAGAGCCTGCAGGACTTCCTAGCCTGGTGAAAGTTGCCATTTTTCTGAAGAATTGAGACAGTTGCCCTTGCTCTTCTGGCGTGAGGTAGGCCATCTGGGTGGTTGTATCCAAGCTGGCACCCAGGAAAATTATTTGCTGAGAGGGTATTAGTTTTGATTTCTTTTTGTTGACTGTGTATCCCAAGAAGTTCAGTTTTATTACAAACGCCAGGTGTTTCAGAAGTATGTCCTTGCTGTCCGCTTGGATCAGGCAGTCGTCCAGATATGAGTAGATTTGTATCCCTTGTAGTCTGCAGAAGGCGATTACTGATGCCAGGCATTTCGTAAACACTCTGGGCGCAGTAGATAAGCCAAAGGGCAATGCAGAGAATTGGTAATGGGTTGAACCTGCAAGAAATCTGAGGTATCTTCTGCAATCTTGTCTGATAGGGACATGCAGGTATGCCTCCTTGAGGTCCAATGTTACCAGCCAAGACTCCTTGCCCAGCATGGGAAGAAGCTGCTGTAATGTGAGCATCTTGAACTTTGGCACCTGTAGATATGTGTTTAGGATGGATAGGTCTAAGATAGGTCTCCAATCTTTGTCTTTCCTTGGTACCAGGAATAGTCTGGAATAAAACCCTTGACCTTGTTCTTTTGCAGGTACCTCTTGAATTGCTTTCATGTCCATGAGAGCTGAAATTTGTTTTTGTGCCTCTGCCCTTTGATTTTGTGGCAGGTTTGGCATGCCTCTCATTTTTGGAAGGGTGTGAAAGTGGAACCTGTAGCCTCTGTCTATAATGTCCAGAATCCATTTGTCTTTTGTAACAATATGCCAATTTTTTGAGAATAATGTCAAGTTTTCCGCCCAAAGGTGCTGCCATTAAAGCTTTGCTTGTCAGGTGTAGGGGAAGTCATTGTGTCTGTTTTCTAAAAGACTGTGATCTATCTTCTCCACCTCTTGGGGTTGGTGCTTGCCACTGTCTGGCTCTGAAAGATCCTTGAGGTTGCCCTGTACCCCTTGGACGCCTGTATCTGCTCCTTTGAGGTCTGTCCGTGGCTGGAAAGGACCAATTTTTTGAAGGCCAGTTTCTGCTGAAACGTGGAGGCTGTACCTGCAGGAAATCTTTCACTGTTTGCATTGATTTCGCTTTTTCCTCCATTTTCTTTAGCACCTCCTCAGCTTTAACACCAAACAATACATCTTTTTGAAGAGGTGCATCTAATAATTTAGCTTTGACATGATCTGGTAAGGTTTGCTCTGAGCCAAGCATGCCTACGTATAACAGACCTCGTAACAGCAGCTCTACATGAGGCCTCTAAAGCATCAAAACCACACTGCAAGGTATGTTTACCCACTTGCTCTGCACCATGCAACAAATCCTGCAACTCTTTTAAATCTGGCTGCTCTGGTTGTGTCATCCTGCTTTTCAGCTGAGATATCAAAAACTGTTGATACTTTAACATATGGAACTGACAGTTTAATGCCCTCATGGTTAAAGTGGCCGAGGTGTACACCTTTTCCCCCCACCTTTCTAAAGCTCTAGAATCTCTCTCTGAAGGTAATGGGTTTTTAGCAGTAGAGGCCTTAATTCCCTTGGGACCCTGTGAAATTGTTTCTGGGTCAGCAGTATGGCTTTTATATAGGAACTGGTGAGAATCAGGAACCCGGTAATACCAGTCTGGTTTAACAGGAGCTGGAGGCAAAGAATCTGGATTAAGGGCTGGCTTCTGTGTACACATCATCTAATATATCTAAAACAGGAGGGATAGCCAGAGGCCTATGCTGGGGGAGCAGAAGAAATTCCCTGAGCCTTTTCTTGGAATCTGAGTAATCTTGGCCTTCCCAGTGAAAGTGTTCCCTCAATGTATGGAGGGTTTCCCCAAAGGAGAAGTCCTCGGGAGACCGAGGGAATAGACTCCTCTGCATCAGAGTCTTCGAATGGAGAATAGGCATAATCCTGGTCCTCAGATAGTTCTGAGGTAATAGAAGCTTGATCTGAGGAAGGGTAGTCTTCCTCTAATCTGGGCCTTTTGTCAGAGGGGGGTTGAGAACCCCTGATAAGAGTAATCAAATCCTCAGCCATTTTAAGCATCTGTTTTTTAGGCATGGTGCCTTGAGAGGGGGTCTGAGGAACCTGTTTTTTGGTTTTCATGGCTGCTTTAGATTTAGTGAAGGCTTTAATGGAGGAGGAGGAAGGCCTGAAGACCCCTTAAGAAATGGCAGGCCTGTCTAAATTCTGAGTTTCCCCGCCAGGAGTGGAGTATCTGTAGTAGGAATGGGGGCCGAGGAGCCTGCGACCTCAGGTACTGAAGACATGCATTGTCATCGGTACTCAGGGGCTGCATAGGGGCCTCGCCGAGTACCGGAGAACCGGTAGTCGGCCTTAGGGTGGTTTCAGTAGGTGGAGCGGACCTCGTATGTCAGTCCTTATCTTTGCGTTTTTTGCTCAAAACTGAAGTCGGAGTATCCGACGACATAATATAATTAAATTTTTGTGCCAAAAAAGTGAAGGGCGAACTCCGCCCGATGCTTAATAGTGCGCTTGTTGAATCTAGCACAAAAACGGCAGGCCGAGACGTCGTGGTCTGGGCCTAAACAAGGTATACAGAAAGAGTGAAAATCCTTATGCGGTATTTGCTTCCCACATGAAATGCAATTATTAACTTTGTCTGACATCGGTCTGAGGCAAGAAAAGTTTCCCCAACGGGGTACTTAGCTTTCAAGAAGACTTCGGCTGAAATACTTTCGTAAATCTCAGGAGCTGGCCGACCGGCACTTGCAAACTGCTTCTGCTTCGGGCACCGCGCGGCAAGAAAGACAGAAGAAAATGGTGTCGGCTGCCTCTTTTATACCCCTGCCGCACTGACGTCAGGGAAGAAGCGACGACAACCGACGCTGGACCTAGACTTTGGAATTCGGCCGACCGAGGACCCGCCTGACGGCAGGATAACCCATCTGTTATGACTGCAGCTGTATGCACGATGAACATCAGGAAATCCCTGGGCCTCATTTTAGACACTGAAAAATCTTGGCTCTCCCAGTCAAAATGCTCCCTCATGGTATGCAAGATTTCCCCAAAAGAATAATCTTCAGGAGGAGAAGCTAAAGGAATGGATTTCTTCAGCATCAGAATCCTCATAGGGGGGAAAAGAATATTCCTGTTCAGAAGAGGAATCAGAAGAAATGGAAACCTGATCTGAATATTCATAGTCAGTCTCCTGCCTAGGCCTCTTATCAGGAGGGGGATGGGAACCCCTGATCAAGGTAATCAAGTCTTCGGCCATTTTGAGCATTTGCTTTTTGGGCATGGAGGTCTGTCCACGTGGCTCTTAAGGTTGCTTCTTTGTCCTTGAAGGAGTTTTAGTCTTTGCCTTTGAAGTCGGTTTAATGTATAGGTGTTTGGGTCTGAATACATCCTCAGAAGCCGGTGCCTGCTCAGTGGCTCCAGACCCATCTGAAGGATTAGCGTCCGAGGCTCCAATACTTTGAGTTTCCAGCAGCATGGCAGACTCCACGTGGGAGTCGGTAGCGGCCTGCGACTCTAAAGTAGCGGTCGACAGGGGCTGCTAAAGCGCCTCACTGAGAACCAGCGAACCGGTGACTGGCTTAGGAGAAGCTTCGTCATCGGTTTTGGGCCTCGGCTGTCTCTTTCTTTGCGTTTTTTTGTGAGCTCCGGTAGTCTGATGGCTTTCTGATGACTTTTCTGGATAATTAAATCTGCGTCCAAAGTAGTTTAAAGCATAATCATCCAGACGCTTAACAGTGCGTTGGTTAAATCTAGCATAAAACCGGCAACCCAGAAAATTATGATCAGGGCCTAGGCAAGGAATACAGTAAGAATGAAAGTCCTTATGAGGTATTTGCTTCCCACAAGAAATACAATTATTAACTTTTTTTGACATCTGTTCTGGAGCAAGAAAAAAGTTTCCCCAACGGGGTACTTAGCTTTATAGAAGACTTCGGATCTGAAATTCGAACTTGAAAATCTCAGGAGTCGGTCGACCAGCACTTGCGAACTGCTTCTGCTTCTGGCACCGCGCGGCAAGAAAGACTAAAGAAAATGGCGTCGGCTGCTTCTTTTATACCCCTGAAGACCTGACGTCAGGGAAGGGGCGACAACAGCCGACGCAGGACCCAAGACTTTGGAATTCAGGCTGACTGAGGGCAACCTGCCAGCAGGATTACCCAAATGTAATGACTGCAACAGTGAAACACGAAGAACATCTACTGAGAAATTACTACAGTTAGAGTATTAACTGTGGGAAACAATAACTGACTAAACTTCTGCAGACGAGCTTATAAGATGTGCCCAAGACAGCAGCATATGCAGAGTTGAAGGAGTAAACTACGAAGTCACAAACTCACCATAAACAAAGCTTTTAAATATAGTTACAGCTTTTACAATAAATGAAAAACTAGAAGAAAGGACTAAATAGACCAAGCAATATTGTCAAATCCAGATTGGAAGAACAAAGTTAGTGCACAGACCGGGCTTAATCTCCAAGGAAGAAGTGAAAATGTGGAAATCTCTTCATCTAACAGTATTAGATCATTTTAGGACTGCTTTAGTGTTAACAGCGGAGTAAGGAAGTTTCTCATTTTTCACCAGTACATTTATAGTAACAAAGGTCTAGGGGGTGCAGTTTCCAATTGGGGGGGGGGGGCTTGCCCCCTTGCAAAAAACACTTGATGTTTTATTTAATTTTGACACCCACTATGGTGGTTTGATACTTTAGTTCAATGTAATGTGGTTTGATAAACACTGTTCTTTATGAGAGACATTAAAATAACATCTATATAAATATACGTAAACACATACCAAACACATGTGTGTATGTACGAGTCATTTATTTGACTAAATACGCAGATGATAGCACAGTTTGGTAAGTAAAATTACTGCTGTAGTAGCCTTAGCTGTACGGGTTGAATCCTGTCAAGGGTTTGGGTGCAAAACTCTTCAGAGCTTTCATGCTGACAGAGAGGGACACTAAAGCCCTGACAGGACAATGTTAGGAATAGAATAAAAGTCTGCACCTATAGTAATCAAACATCTGCTATGGTAAGTTTACTTACACAAGTGTAGTTATGTTCATTTGATCACTGCTGCATGAGACTTTGCTAGACAGGTGAATTACCATAGCTTAAACTGACTGGGAGGAGGAAGGATGAGGATCCAAGCAGTTCCTGGAGAAGGGTCCTAACCAAGCAAGTCCTAGACCAGGATTAGTCTAGTTTAACACTGCACACAAGGCCAAATGGCTGCTCCGAGAACACTTTCCAAAAAAGCCACCAATAAAGCCATGGCCCTGCCTAGAATAGCTTTGTTGTGGCTGGAATAACAAAATTAATAGCACAAGACAACAACTCTGTAGTTGTCTGTTTTGACACTGGTTGCCTCTTTTTCTTACCTTAATAAGTAATGAACTAATCCGGTCAGAAAGATTTTCTTCAGTCAAGATAGAGTTGCTTGTGGACATCCAAGGTTTGAAGTACCCTTTCTTTAGGTTCTATGAAGAAGACAGAGAGATGGACAGCTTGGTTTACAGTAAACTCGAACAGCATTTTAGGTATAAAATGAAGGACTAGTTTAAGGAAACCTTACTTGTGGAAAATGAGACAAGGCTGACCCACCATGACAGCTTGAAACTCCTTGAAACTCGGATATTCTTTTTTCAGAGGTCAGATCAATTAAGACAGTTTTCCATGTTAAGAAGTCAGCCTGATGAGCTGGTTCAAATGAAGCAAGAGTTAGTGTCTCAGTTTTTTGTTAGAAAATCTAAGGAGAAGCGGCCCATTTCCTAGAAGGCTTTTGTTGCAACACTCCTTTCAAAAAATATTCACATGAGGTTTCACTGAAAGAAGGGTATCCCATAGGCAGACAAGCTGAAATGGCAGACAAATGAACTTTAACTGAGGAGTAAGAGCACAGGATAGTAACTTTCACAAATACTGAAGAACCAGGCAAACACTAGCCCGGCATGGGTGCTAGTTCTTTTGCTGGTACCAACAAAAATAATTTTCATTTTGCTAACATATGATTTTCTAGTTGCAGACTTTCTTGCCTGCTGCACTCGGTCACAGAAAAGGTGCCTAAAAGGTATCAAAATTCTATCATCCAGGCAGATAGCTTAAGAGTTTCCAGAATGGGGTGTATCAAACTCCCACTGCCTTGTGAGAGAAAATCCAGTCTGTGGGGAAGCTTGTGGTAACTGCTCTTGGCCAAACTGAAAAGGGTGAACCCACTGTTGTCTTGACCAAAAGGGAATCACCAGGACCACTTCTGGACAGTTAGAAGAACCCCATCGATTAAACAGGTAGAAAAGCATACAGGAATGTTCTTCCCAGGTCTGTAAGGAGTTCCAGAGTAGAATTTCTTTAGTCATCTGTTCTGAAGGGAGATCTACTTAAGGTGTTCTTCACTGTCCGATCAATTCTTGGAAGATCCCAAGATGAAGTTTCCATTCACAAGGTTCTGTCCTGGCCCTAATAAGCTTGTTTGTAATAAAGTTTTCCTCAGAAGAAATGCTTGAAGCCTGAGTATTCAAAGTGAGCTGAGTCGCTACCTCCCAGGCTATCATAGCAAGTCTGCAAAAAGGGTAAGATCTGGTATCTGTTTGTTTACATCTCAAATCACTGTGGCATCATCTAACTTGCAGAAGTCAGAGATGTCTTAGGCCCTTTACAGCACTGATCACTACCAGCATCTAACATATACATGTGTTTGTATGGCCTGTTTGTTCCACAGTCTGCACTTTTACTCCAGTGGGTACAGCCCCCCCTCCCCCAATCACGTACGTAGTCTGAGGCACCTGCTGTGACAGACTGAGGAAGATGTTGATGGGAGGAGAGAGATCAGGACTGAAATTTCTGAACCATCCATCACAACAGCTCCCTCCATCCATCACAACAGTTCCCTTCATACTAACAGCAGCACAAAATTTGAAAACATGAAGAATAATGAAACAGAGACTAGTTTGAACTGAGGTATCACTGAATTTTTCTCATGTGAAATCTGGTCAAGGGAATCATGATAATTATAGAAGCCATAACGCCCAGAATCCTGATAAATTCCATGGCAGATGTCTGAAACTGGTTGGAAAACCTCAGAGGTTCTCCCTGTACAATACTACTCTGCCCAGAGGAAGAAATTTTAGTTGTGGAAGTTGTACTTAACATAAAAGTAGATGTTTGATTAAATCACTGCACCAGTAGTCTTAACTATATGGGTTATAACCCTGCCAGGGATACAACAGCCGTTTCCAAAACCTTTATAAACAAATATTTCAAGCATGGGCCTGAACGCACTTCTAGCCTGCCAATATACCAAAAACACTATTCCCATAATGAGTCTCCAGACTGTTTTTAAAAATATGTAAACTAGCGCTTGCTTTAATGTAATTCGTTAGTCTGTTCCATGCATCACCCATCTCAGAGAACTAATTAATACATTTCTCATTCCTAGAAAATCTTCTACATAGTTTGTCTGATGATTCTCTATTACTTTATGATAACCGCAAACGTTCACAAAAGTAGTTTTCTCTTCTTTCAGCTGCTCATGTTAGGGGTCACCACAGCAGATCATCTGTTTCCATTTCTTCCTGTCCTCTGCATCATGCTCTGTCACAGCAACCACCTGCATGTCTCCCCTCTCACCACATCCATAAACCTTATCTTAGGCCTTCCTCTTTTCCTGTTACCTGGCAGCTTCATCCTTAGCATCTTTTTCCCAATATACTCTGCATCGCTCCTCAGCACATGTCCAAACCAACGCAATCTTCCCTCTCTGGCTTTGTCTCCAAACCTTCCAACCTGGGCTGACCCTCTAATATACTTATTCCTAATCCTGTCCACCCTCATCACACCCAGTGCAAATCTTAACATCTTTAACTCTGCCACATCCAGCTCTGACTCCTGCCTTTTTGTCAATGCCACTGTCCCCAATCCATAAAACATAGCTGGTCTCACTACCCTCTTGTAGACCTTCCCTTTCACTCTTACTGGTACTCATCTGTCACAAATCACTCCTGACACTCTTCTCCACCCACTCCATCCTGCCTGTACTTTCTTCACCTCTCTTCCACATTCACCATTATTCTGAACTGTTGAGCCCAAGTATTTAAACTCATCCACCTTCGCCACCTCTTCTCCCTGCATCCTCACCATTCCTCTATCCTCCCCCTCTCAATCACATACACATATTCTGTCTTAGTCCTGCTGACCTTCATTCCTCTTCTCTCTAGAGCACATCTCCACCTCTCCAGGGTTTCCTCCACCTGTTCCCTACTCTCACTACAGATCACAATGTCATCTGCAAACATCATAGTACACGAGGACCCGTCTGATCTAGTCTGTCAACCTGTTAATCACCACTGCAAATAAGGCTCAGAGTTGATCCTTGATGTAATCCCACCTCCATCTTAAACGCATCCGTCACTCCCACTGCAGACCTCACCGCTGTCACACTACCCTCGTACATACCCTGTACCACTCTTAGATACTTCTCTGACAGTCCCGACTTCCTCATACAATACCACAACTCCTCTCTAGTCACCCTGTCATATGCTTTCCCTAAGTCCACAAAGACACAATGCAACTCTTTCTGACCTTCTCTGTACTTCTCCATCAACACTCTCCGAGCAAACACCACATCTGTAGTGCTCTTTCCTGGCATGAAACCATACTGCTGATCACTAATCATCAGCTCCCTTCTTAACCTAGCTTCCACTACTCTTTCCCATAACTTCATTCTGTGACTGATCAATTTAATCCCTCTGTAGTTACTACACCTCTGCACATCACCCTTATTCTTATAAATCGGTACCAAAACACTTTCTCCATTTCTCAGGCATCCGCTCACTTTCCAAGATTTCATTAAACAATCTAGTAGTGTGCGGGGAGTGCCTTTTGTGTGGAGTCTACATGTCCTCCCCGCGGGTCAAGTGGCGTTCTTAAAGACATGCATGAATGGGCGTGCCTTCGTTGAAGGTTGGGCATCGAGCTGGCAACACGGCACCGTGAAAATCTACTGCCAATCATTAGTGGACTGGAGTTCCGCTGTGGCGACCCTTAACCGGGAAAAGCCGAAAGACAACATTAAACAATCTAGTTAAAAACTCCACTGCCATTTCACCTAAACACCTCCATGCTTCCACAGGTATTTCATCTGGACCAAGAGCCTTTCTATTCTTCATAGCTATCCTTACTTCCTCCTTGCTAATCCACTCCATGATTCACTATCCGCACACCATCCAATCTTCTCTCCCTCTCATTCTCATTAATTCAACCAACTCTGCTGTCCATTCTATTTTCTCTAAAAGGCCTATATACCTGAAAAAGAGCTCCTCTTAAATATCTATAAGAGACACCGTACAAGTTCAGATTTTAGTATTTCATAACTTAATTTTCACATTCATGGATGCCCTTGGTATATTTCTGCTGTACTCCTTCCAGTTTACTCTTGCTTGTTTTCTTACAAGGTTTCCATATTGTTATTTTATATTCAAGTTTGGGTCTAATGTAATTAACAATGAATGACCATTTATGATTTCCTAGACTTTATAAATCTTACCCAATCCATGTACCCAGGTTATTAAATGAGTCTACAGTTTCAATTACTGTGTGGTGTATTAAATACTCACCTTTCTGTTTATGTCTCCCAAATCTCACATGCTTGTTTTTTTATGTATTCATTAGCATATTATTCTCCTGTGCCTAAATGGTCAATTTAGTCAAGTGCTTTGCAAACATGCCCCATCTGTAACACATGTAATCAGTTTACCCAGTTCAATGTCATCTGCATACAAACTGTAGAACACCTCAGATGTGAGTGGTCTGAAAGATGCAATCTAAACAAGTAAGAGCCCTAGGACACAGCCCTGTGGGACACCCTGACTGTAACCAAGAATTCCACCTGCCCAACTGCTGTGTGATACTTGCCATGTCCTACTTGTAAGCCATGCAGCTATCTACCTTATCAAGAGATCATCAATACCTAGTTGTTCTAATTTACTGATCGGTATTTTGTGTATGACCCTGTCAAATGCTGTAGTTAAATCTATATAAATTACATCACAGCACAATTTTTCATTCATAGCTATTATATTGTTACAGATCATCATGTTACAGGTGGCAATACATCTACTTTCAAAATATGAGTGCTGATATATGATGTCAAGTCCCAGCCTTTCCAATTTTGACAAACTTATCCAATATTACCTTCTCCATTACTTTACCACAACATGAAAGTAGACTTAACAAGCATGTAGGATTCTGGGTTTGTCCTACTCCCCTTTCCCCTTTTAATAAGTGCATGTCTTAATCCTGAGGATTCTTCCCATATTTATATGGCCTAGTAAACAATAGGTATAATAATAGATGCGGTTAAGTTCTTGCTGGGGTGTTCTTGGGTCATTACTAATGTCGTCTCCTCACTGTGCTTTGTTTGGATCCAGTTTGCATAGGTCTTTTTTCAATATAATCTAATTTGATTCCAGAATCGAAGGTTACATAAACGTCACTAGAGCAACTCATCACCCCATTTGTGGAGCTAAACTGCTTTGCATTAAGATTTTGTAAACATACCTATATAATCTGTTGCGTGAGAGAATACATTTTAGAATCTACACACTATCAATTTATATGTCTTTACTCCTTCCACATCTTATGGATCTACAAAAAATGGTTTCATATTACGCTCAATATCTTTATACACATTTTCTTCAAATGTTATCTTCTCACACTGTGCTTAATTTTTTTCCAGCTTAATTTCAGTTTTCAAAGTTGTAGTTCAACCTCTTTTCCAATTCTTATATTTTTGTCTCATCTTAATCAGGTATCTGTTCTTATGGAAATGTATCCCTCTCACATTGTATGTCTAGAGTCTCTAGACCCCGATGTTAAACTTTTTTTTAACTCTATGCACTCAATTTCCCTTTCAAAACTTTCCACATTCCTTCTGCAGTTTTTCCACTGAACACATTACTCCAATTAGTTTTACATAGTGACTGTTTAGCTTCTAGCGTTTACTGCTCCCCCCTCCGTCACACACACGTGCTTGCAGGCTTTTGTCTCTCTAGTTCTTTGGTAGAGAAAAAAAGGCAGCCTGGATGCAAAAATACTTCAGGGCTTTCTTAGCCACAAAAGAGAGACAGGCTACTACCTTGAAATAACAAAGAATAAATAACTAGTACACT
Organism: Protopterus annectens; assembly: GCF_019279795.1. NCBI lineage: Eukaryota > Metazoa > Chordata > Ceratodontiformes > Protopteridae > Protopterus > Protopterus annectens. Next base: position 423,932,986 of record NC_056725.1, read on the forward strand.
AGAAAAAGTATATACTAATCAAGGGGATGGAAGGAGGGCATGGCTACTGCAGCAGTGATTAAAATCGAACATCTACTGTTACGGCAAGAGCAACTTAAGTACTGAACTACTGCATCATAAATTTTATTTATTTATTTTACATTGGTTGACTGGGATAGTCTGACTGGATACATGCCCATTTTCAGCAGAGGCCTGGGGAGAAAAGCTCCAAAGGTAGTTACAAAAGCAAACATAACATAATACAAATTAAGCAGTTTACACAGACATGTAAGTTATAGAACCTCACAAACGTATGATATAGTTTAAATTACAACACAAATAAATTGCAGGTGAAATAGTATTGGTACACAAATATAACTAAAGATTTAGTCAAGCTTGGAGCAAGGACATAACCAATGAGAAAGTACAATTTTGTACCTACCATAAATGTTCACACTGCTGCAGTCATCACACTTGGGTTATCCTGCCATCAGGCAGTCCCGCAGTCGGCCAGAGTTCCAAAGTCTTGGTCCGGCGTCGGTTGCTGTCGCTTCTTCCCTGATGTCAGAGTGCCAGGGGTATACAAGAGGCATCCAACACCATTTTCTTCAGTTTTTCTTGCCCTAGATGTCAGGTGCCCCCAAGTAGGTAGGCAATACATATTGCTAATTAAACATGTAAAGGAAATAAAAAGAATACCTTTAATTACAAGCAAATACACCACAAAGGTTGTACAGGATAGAAAGGTATAGAAAAGTTCAGCTAGGTCAGAGGGGATGGAGGGAGGGTAACCTGGACTGCAGCAGTGTGAACACTCTAACATCTACATTTATGGTAGGTACAAAACTGTACTATGTTCATCGTGTTACACTGCTGCAGTCATCACACTTGGGTTGAATCCCAAAGTTAAGGATGGGCGGTGGAACTAAACAGGGTTTGGAGAAGCTAGTAGGTCCTGCAGAACTGCAGTGGCAAAGCCAGCTCTGGTTTTAGAGTATAGAGGTAGGTGATCGTGCTTGGTGAAGGTGTGCACTGAACTCCCAAGTTGAAGCCTCCAAAATATCCTTGGTTGGTACCCCTCTGAGAAAGGCTGCTGATGTAGCTGTAGCCCTGGTGGAATGTGGCCTAATGTTAGCAGGTACAGGTTTCCCATGATGTGTGTAGCAGAAACGGATACAATGTCCTATCCATTTTAAAATGGTCTGTTTTGAGATGGCTTTTCCTTGTGAGCCTGCAGCATAGGATACAAAGAGCTGGTCAGATTTTCTGAAAGCCTTAGTTTTATCCAAACATTAACGTAATTGCCTGTGAATGTCCAAAGAATGCATGAGCCTTTCTCCTTTTTCTGGGGGTTTTGGAAAAAGGTGGGCAAATGAATGGTTTTGTTTAGGGCCACATTGGATATCACCTTTGGCATAAAGGAAGGGTTAGTTCGTAGAGCGACTCTGTCGATGAAAAATGGTGAAAGGTTCCACTGCCATTAGGGCCTGTAACTCTTGAGACTCTTTGTGCTGAAGTTATTGCTAGCAGCAGGTCCATGATAGAAACTGTAAATCAGCTGCAAAAGCTGGTTCAAAAGGCGGCAGTGTAAGCTTTTCCAGGACAAAGTTGAGATCCCATGTTGGTGTTGGTGCTCTCCGGGGTGGTCTTATGTTATTAGCCCCTCTGAGGTACTGTCTTAGCAGTGGATGTGAAAATATAGGAGGATCCGTGTTGTAGTGAGCTGAAATCGCTGAAGTGTGGATCTTAATAGATGAAAAAGAAAGTCCTTTGTGCAACATCTCAGTCAAATATTGTAAAATATGAGGAATATTTGGAACAAGGGGATTTTGGCCTTTAGCATGGTTCCAGGCGCAAAATCTTTTCCATTTGTCTGAATAGGTTTTCCTGGTGCTGGGCCTCCTTGGCCTCCAGAATGACATCCATAACATCTTTAGAGAGAAGTGTTGACTGGTTGCTTAGGTAACTTGCCATGCAGCCAGATTTAAAGTCTTGAGCTGGCTGTGTAGAATGATTGTTTTGCTGAGTGAGCAGGTGAGGAATTTGAGGCAAAATCCATGGTGGGCCTTGAGCCATGTTCCTTAGTATTGGATGCCAGTGTTGGCGTGGCCAGTCTGGTGCAATGAGCATAATTTGTGGCCTTTCTAATCTGGCTTTCAGCAGCACCTTTGCTAGAAGAGGCAGTGGAGGAAAGGCATACACTGTTAATGTTTTCCAACTGAATGAGAGGGCGTCCACTTTCCAAGCTAGTGGGTGGTATGTCCTTGTGAAAAATTTCCGAAGTTGGCAGTTTTGGGGGTTGGGGAGTTGGCAAACAGATCTATGTCTGGGCACCCCCATTTTTGAGCTATCATTGCAAATACTTGTGGATCTAGTTGCCACTCGTGAGGATCCATGATGTTTCTGCTTAGATAGTCTGCCAAAGTGTTTTTCTTTCCTGGCAGGAATTGTGCTTGTAGTTGAACTTGGTAGGTCAGTGCTGTGTTCCACAAGGTCATTGCTTGCCTGCATAGGGAGTAGGAGTGTGTGCCCCCTTGCTTGTTTATGTACCACATTACCGTGGTGTTGTCTGTCTTTATTAGGAGTTGTCCTGGTTGTAGGAGGTCCTTGAAAGCTGTTAGGGAATTTTGTACAGCTAGCATTTCTTTTTGATTGATATGCAGATTTCTTTGATCTGTAGACCATTTGCCCTGAATGCACTGTCCTGCCATGTGTGCTCCCCAGGCATAATCCGATGCATCTGTTGTTATAGTTTGCCTGGCTGTGGGTAAGGTAAAAGGCTGACCCTTGTTGAGGTGACATGCCTGAGCCCACCATAGAAACTCCTGTTGAAGACAGGGAATGAGTGGTATCATTGTCTCCAAGCTGTGGCTGTGCTGAGTCCATACGCTTCTCAGGTACCATTGTAATTTCCTCATATCCAGTTTTGCAAATGGTATTAGTAGTATGCAAGATGCCAAGAATCCCAAGGCCTGCAGAATTTTTCTTGCAGGGAGCTGGGTCTTTGTTGCCATCATTTTGAAGTATTGAGTCAGTTGTTCTTGCTTGTCTGGCGAGAGATAAGCCATCTGGGCCATTGTATTTAAGCTGGCACCCAGGAATATTATGTGTTGTGAGGGCACTAGTTTTGATTTCTTTTCGTTTACTGTGTACCCTAGGTACCATAGGTGTTTGACAAACGCCAGATGCTTTAAAGAATGTCCTTGCTGTCTGCTTGAATAAGGCAGTCGTCCAGGTATGGATATATTTGAATTCTTCTTTGTCTGCAGTATGCAATTACTGGTGCCAGGCATTTTGTGAAGACCCTGGGTGCAGTAGATAAGCCAAAGGGCAGTGCAGAGAATTGATAATGAGTTGAATCTGCAGTAAAGCGGCGGTGTCTTCTGCAATTTTGTCTGATATATAAACACCATAATTGGCTATATATACCTCCTTTTTCTTGGACGACCACTGTTTTCTGGAAAGGAAGTGAGGAGGAATTGCATAATTTCCTGGAATTTATAGAGCAGAGCACCGAATTTCTGGAATTCACAAGTACTATTACATGGAATACCACCCATTACTTGGACACCACAATACAAAAAAACAGGAACATCAAACAATTTATGTCTAATATTTTCAGAAAACCCACATATTCCAACACCCTCCTGCACTTTGATAGTTACCATCCACTGTCACAGAAAAAATTCTAGTAAAAGGGCAAGGGGTTAGGAAAGCAAGAATGGTATCAGAACACAATGAATTTGTACATCAGGTGAACATAATAAAAAACATGCCGACAAAGAGAGGATACCCAGCAACATTTGTGGATGGGATATTGAAGGAAGTTACAACAGAGAGAATGGACATTTTACTCCTCTGTTAGGGAAAGCACAGAGTAGTGAAGACGCGGTTGTACACAATGAAGGGAAACACTTCAACAAATCAGGTATATTTAGACTTAACAACTAGTTCTACAATATTAAAAGGATTTTAACACACAATTGGCACATATTCAGCGCGAACCCAGAACACCTTGACTTGGTAGGAACATTCCCTAAAATTGTCTATAAAAAAAGACACCAGCATAAAAAATATGATGGAAACCTATAGAAAGACTAATGCAAGGACATGTGGATTTGCATGCATGCACATACATCCTGGAAGGCAAGACGGTATATATACCCAGTTACGGTGGACATATATTTTGAAACAAGTTCACTTGCAGCAGTAAGGGAGTTACATATCTAGCCAAGTGCTCCCTGTGTCCATGTTTTTACATAGGAAATACCATCAATGCACCGAGAACTAGTATCTACCAACATTATTATGACATTGGTAAGAATGAAACAAAAAATGCCCTAGCTGCACATATCGGCTTGCATCCAGGACACAGTTTCAGGTTCACTGTCACTGAGCAAGTAACTTTGGGTGGGGGGGACCCCTGAATGAATATCTAGAACTGAAGGAGCTCAGATGGCAAATGAGAAATAATGCCTCTGAGGCACCAGGACTTAACAGTGCAATTTCTATTAGTTCTATTTTAAAACTTAAAGCAGAATTTTATATGCAAGTGTTTTATACAGGATTATGTCATGTAGTAATTTTAAATAGTTATTTGTATTTATGCATGAATTCACGTTTTGTATACAGGAAGTGATGTCATTTTATGTGATTAAGACAATGTATAAAAGGCGAGGTTTTGTTACAATGGTATTCTGAAGTTTCTATTGTGAGACAAAAGCGCTCAATCAATAAACTGGTTGTGGATCTTACTGGCTTCTATCTGGCTTTTTATATTAGTTGATGGTTTTGATAGTTTGATTGACATGCATATCAAATTTAAGATCATCTACGATAACACCTAGGAGTTTCGTGTAGACATCTGGGGACATTATGATGCCATTATTAGACTTAATGGAGAACGATAATATTGTGGACCTTCGAGTGGGGGAGAAATGTAGTAGATTTGTTTGGGTTTAAAATCAGACTACGATCAGAAAGCCAATTTTCAACAATGTTAAAAGTATTCTGGTTTAATGTCTGCAAATCTAGCTTCCCAGCAGAGCAAATCAAAGTTGAGTCGCCCGCGTATTGAATGCAGTTTGCTTTTGGGACAGTATGGACGTCATTAATGAAAATGGAAAATAAAAGAGGTCCCAGAACAGACCCCTGGGGGACACCTAGGGTGTTGGGTTGGAGGTTGGACAGTTTATTCTGCCATAGGACGGCTTTTCGTCTGTCACACAGATAAGTTTGGAACCACTGGAGAGAATGATTGTCTAAAGAAATTGTTTTCATAGATTGGATGAGTAGTTGGTGGTTAACCATATCGAAAGCCTTCGAGAGATGCACTTTTCCGTAATTTTAGCCAGTAGTGACAAGATAGCTATGGGTCTAAAATTAGACAGTTTAGTAGAGCTATCACCTTTATCGAGTGATAAGACATGAGATATTGTCTAGACAGAGGGGACTGTAGCTTCTGATATGGTACGATTGATGAGAATGGAGATGCTTTTTGCAGATACTCAGCAGGGAGAAGATCAGCAGATAGGGTAGTAGGTTTTAATTTTCTGATTAGGGCTCGAATAAAAGATTTAGAGACTGGTAGGAAGCTAAAGGAGTGCTGGGTACTGGGAATGGCATCTTGTAAGTTAGAGGAACTCAGAGGTAGCTGGCTAGCTAGGGCCTGGATACTTCTCAGTGAAGAAACTATTGAAGGTGTTAGCGACAAACTCTGGTAGTTTATCAGTAGAGGCTGAGGGAGTTGGTGTGGTAGTTTGCCCCGGATGCAGTAGTTTGTTTATACCTGCCCAAATCTTTTGAGGGTTATTTTGATTTCTGTGCTAGAAACTGAAGTAGAAGTTTTATTTATCTAGTAAAATGGATCTTTTTGTCTCATTCCTTAATTGCCGATATTTAATTTAATCTATAGGGGCTTTAGTGGTATGCCATATGGCCCATGCCTTGTTTCAGTGTGATTTTTGATTTGGTATCTTTAGAGTGCCACGGTGCAATTTTTGTTTTGATCCTAATGGAGTGAGCAAGAGCATGAGAATCAAGGATGGCAAGGAATTTATTGTTAAAGTAACAACAGCTTCATCGAGGAGCATGTATTTTAGGGCAGACCAATTGCATTATTTGAGTCTGTCTTGAAACTTGGTAGGATGACAGCTCTTTTTATTTCTCACTGTTCTGTTGGTGGGCTGGTGGAGGTTACTGGTTGTGTGTTTAAATATACAGGTAAGAAAGTAATCACTAAGGTCATCAGGGAGGGTCCCCGACGTATACATTTGGGGGTGACTATTGATTAGTATCCAGTCTAGTATACTTTCTTTGTGATTTGATTTGCCTCTCCTGGTGGGGGTGGATATGATCTGTGTAAACATATATAGGTTTACATGGGTAGTAGGAGATTCTGAAGTACAGTACAGTTGTGTACACTTACCACAAATGTAGATGTTCGAGTGTATTCACTGTTGCAGTCATCACACTTGGGTTTTCTGCCTGCAGGTAGCCCTCAGTCGGCCCGAATACCAGCGACTTAGTATTTTTGCATCGGTCGCTGTCGTTTCAGTACTGACGTTAGGTCATCAGGGGTATAAAAAACAGGCAGCCGACGACATTACATCAGTTTTTCTTGCCTCAAATGTCAGGAGCCCCCCCCACCAAATAGGGAGCAAAGTTATGGTGGAAAAAATACCACCAGTAAAAGTAAATGCCAATAACCCAGTAAGGGGTGAGTAATAGACAGGGAGCACAGAGACAAGGGGGCTGGAGGGTGGGAAACCAGGACTGCAACAGTGAATACACTCGAACATCTACATTTGTGGTAAGTGTACACAATTGTACTATGTTCTTCGTGTTTCACTGTTGCAGTAATCACACTTGGGTTGATTCCCAAAGTTAAAAAAAGGGTGGATGCAGTCAAGAAATGTTGGGGCTGGCTAGTACACTCTGCAGGACTGCTGTTGCAAAACCTGCCCTGGATTTGGAAAAGATAGGTAGGTGGTAATGCTTGGTGAAGGTGTGTACAGAACTCCAGGTAGCAGCTTCCAGAATGTCCCTGGTAGGGACTCCCCTGTAGAATGCTGTAGAGGTAGAAGTTCCCCTAGTGGAATGCATTCTGACACCCTGAGGGGTTGGTTTCCCATGGTGTTTGTAGCAGAAATGGATACAGTGTGCTATCCATTTGGTAATTGTTTTGACATGGCCTTGCCCTCTGCCCTTGGTGCAAAACTGACTAGTAACTGGTCAGATTTCCTGAAGGCTTTGGTCCTATCCGGGTAACATCTGAGCTGCCTGTGCACGTCCAAGGAGTGCAGGATCCTTTCCCCTTTATTTTGAGGATTAGGGAAGAAGGTTGGCAAATTAATGGATTGGTTGAGAGCCACACTGGACATTACTTTTGGCATAAAGGAAGGGTTAGGTCCTGAGGGAGACCCTGTCAGCATGAAAACAATGAAGGGTTCCAGAGCAATAAGTACTTGTAGTTCAGACACTCTTCTAGCTGAAGTGATGGCCAGAAGCAAGGTTGTTTTCCAAGAGAGGAAGTTTAACTCTGCTGACGCTGCAAACTCAAAGGGGGGGGGGGGTAGTGTGAGCTTTTCCAGTACAAAGTTAAGGTCCCAAGCAGGGGTGGGTGCTCTCCTTGGTGGTTTAGATTGTTTGCCCCTCTCAGGAACTGCTTGATGAAAGGCTGAGAGAAGAGAGGTGGCTCAGTGCTGAAATGAGCTGCGATGGCAGAGGCATGGATCTTAATGGAGAAGAATAGGCCTCTGTGGAATAAATCTGCTAGGTAATCCAGGATTAGAGGTAGGAAGGGCAGTGCTGTGTCCTCTCCTTTAGATTGAATCCAGGAACAATACCTTTTCCACTTAGCACAGAATTTCCTAGTACTGGGTCTTCTGGCTTCAAGAATGACGTCCAGCACCTGCTTGCTTAGGCTGGTCACTGGGGGAGAATTCAAGGAATAAGCTAGGTTGCAAGATTTAGGGTTTGCAGTTGTGGATGAGGATCTGTCCCTCCTGCTGGGTGAGGGGGGGGGGGTTGGGATTTGGGGTAGGTGCCAGGGTGGCACCAGTGACAGGCTGCACAGTAGTGGTTACCAGTGCTGGCATGGCTAGGGAGCCCTTGGTTTGTCTGGTCTTATCTTGAGTAATATTCTTTTGAGAAGAGGCAGAGGGGGAAATGCATAGATTGAGAGGTTTACCCACTGGAAGGATAGGGCATCCACTTTCCAGGCCCTGCTGTGAGGTGTCCTGGTGCAGAATTTGCTGAGCTGGTGATTGTAGTGGGAGGCAAAAAGGGCCACCTCTGGCATCCCCCATTTCAGGCTTAGAAGGCTGAAGGTGCTGGGGACCAGTTGCCACTCATGTGGGTCTTGTAGACATCTGCTTAAGTCATCTGCCAGAGAGTTTTGTTTGCCTGGCAGGAATTGAGATTGCAGATGAATCTGCATGTCCAAGGCAGTGTTCCACAGGGCCATGGCTAGTCTACAGAGTGGGTTCCTCCTGCTTGTTGATGTACCACATAACTGTGATGTATACTTTTATTAGCATGGGTCCTGGTGAGAGTAGGGATTTGAAAGCTGTCAGTGTGCTTAACAGCTAGCATCTCTCTTTGGTTGACGTAAAGATGAATTTGACTTGGGCTCCAGTGGCCCTGAATGCACTTGCCGTCTAGATGCGCCTCCCCAGGCATAGTCTGATGCGTCTGTGATTATGGTCTGGGTGGCGTGGGGTTGAGTAAAGGGAAGCCCCTTGTGGTTGCATACTGCTGCCCACCAAAGAAACTCTGTCCTTAGACAAGGTATGACTGTTTCCAGATCCTGAGAATGTTAGCACCAAAGACTTTTCAAGAACCATTGAAGTTTCCTTGTATGCAGTCTGGCATATGGAATTAGTAGAAGGCAAGAGCCATGTACCCTAGGGCCTGCAGTATTTTTCTTCCGGATAGCTGGGGTCCGGTGACCATTTGAGTGAAGAAGCCTGTCAGATAGGCTTGTTTTTCTGGAAAAAGGAATGCCATCTGGGATGCTGTATCTAAGCTTGCTCCCAGGAATACAATCTTTTGACTGGGGAATAGTTTTGATTTATTTTCATTGATAGTGTACCCTAGGGAGGTTAGAAGGTTCTTCACAAATGTCAGGTGCTGCAACAGCGCTTCCTGACTATCTGCCTGAATCAGGCAATCGTCCAAGTACGGTTAAATTTGAATCTTTCTCGGTCTGAAATAGCCAATGGCTGGAGCCGGGCATTTGTGAAGACTCTGGGAGCAGTGGATAAGCCAAAGAGAAGTGCAGAGAAAGTACAGTTGTGTACACTTACCATAAATGCAGATGTTCGAGTGTATTCACTGTTGCAGTCATTAGATTCGGGTTATCTGCTTGCAGTAGCCCTCAGTCGGCCTGATTAACAAAGTCTTGGGTCCTGCGTCGGTTGCTGTCCCTTCTTCCATGAAGTCAGGTTGTCAGGGGTACAAAACATGCAGCCGATGCCATTACATCAGTTTTTCTTGGCCCAGATGTCAGGTGCCCCCCTAATGGGATGCAATTAACTATATAATACAAGGATATACCTCCAACAAAAAAAAGCAAATACACCAAAAAAGCTTTTTGAGCATAGTAAATGAGAGCAGAGGTATAGCCAAAAGAAGAAAGGGGGGCAGGAGAGAGGATAACCAGGACTGCAACAGTGCATACACTCGAACATCTACATTTATGGTAAGTGTACACAACTGTACTATGTTCTTCGTGTTTCACTGTTGCAGTCATTACATTTGGGTAGATTCCCAAAGCTAAGGTTGGCAGGAGGAATTTAAATAGAATTAGGACCAGATACAAGGCCCTGCAAGACCGCAGTGGCAAAACCAGCTCTGGATTTAGAAAAAATTGGCAAATGATGCTTGGTGAAAGTATGTACTGAACTCCAGGTAACTGCTTCTAGGATGTCCCTTGTAGAGATGCCTCTGAGAAGGGCTGTAGAGGTAGATGCAGCCCTGGTTGAATGGGGCCTGATGCCCTGTGGGATAGGTTTTCCATGGTGCTTGTAGCAGAAATGAATGCAGTGGCCTATTTTGAAATGGTTTGCTTTGAAATAGCTTTCCCCTCTGTCCCTGCAGCAAATGCCACCAGCAGTTGTTCAGATTTCCTTTGAGGTTTAGTCCTGTCCATGTAGAATCTAAGTTGTCTGTGCACATCTAAGGAGTGCAGAATCCGTTCCCCTTTGTTCTGTGGGTTAGGAAAGAAGGTAGGCAAATGAATGGACTGCTTAAGAGCCACACTGGATACCACCTTGTGCATGAGGGAGGGATTGGTGATGGACACCCTGTCCGCATGACAGATGATGAAAGGCTCCACTGCCATAAGGGCCTGTAACTCACCCTTCTTGCAGAAGTGATTGCTAAAAGGAAAGCTGTTTTCCAGGAAAGGAATTTTAAATCTGCAGTAGCAGCTGGCTTGAAAGGAGGAAGAATGAGTTTTGCCAAGACAAAGTTAAGGTCCCAGGCTGGAGTTGGAGCTCTCCTTGGTGGCCTTAACTTTTTGGCCCCTCTGAGGAACTGCTTGAGCAGTGGGTGAGAGAAGAGGGGAGGCTGTGTGCTATGAGCTGAAATGGCAGAAGCATGAATTTTGGAGGAGGAAAAGGACAAGCCCTTATGAAGCATCTCAGTCAAATATTGTAAAATCTGAGGTAAATTGGGCACTGCTGCCCTCATCCCTTGAGGTTGGTTCCAGGTACAAAATAGGTTTTCTATTTTGCAGCACAAGATTTTCTAGTACTAGGCCTCCTAGCCTCTAAAATGATATCCATCACTGATTTACTGAGGGGTGGTAAAGGAGAGATTAGGTAATTAGCCAGGCTGCTAGGTTCAGGGCTTGCAGCTGAGGGTGCAGAATCTGGTTCCCCTGCTGAGACAACACTGAAGGAGTCTGAGGCAGGTGCCATGGCCCAGGAGGCTGTATCAGTGCTGGCGTGGCCAGTCTGGTGCAATTAAAATCGTCCTTGGCTTGTCCAGTCTGGTGTAATTAAAATCGTCCTTGGCTTGTCCTGTTTGATCTTTAGTAGTACGTTGGAGAGCAGAGGCACAGGAGGAAAGGCATAAACTTCCAGCTGAAGGATAGAGCATCCACTTTCCAAGCTAGTTTGTGGGGAAGCCTTGTGCAAAATTTGTCTAGTTGATGGTTCTGGGGGGAGGCAAACGGGTCTATATCTGGGCTCCCCCATTTGCTTGTCAACATGTTGAAAATCCTTGGTTCCAGTTTCCACTCATGTGGGTCCATGAGGTTTCTGCTTAGTCCATCTGCCAGTGTATTTAGTTCTCCTGGCAGGAATTGAGCTTGCAGATTCACTTGATAGCTCAAGGCTGTGTTCCACAATGCCATGGCTAGTCTGCAGAGGGGGTAAGAGTGTGCACCCCCCTGCTTGTTTATGTACCACATGACCTTGGTGTTGTCAGTCTTTACCATTAGTTGTCCTGGAAGAGTGTGGTCCTTGAAGGCTGTCAGAGCATTCTGTACAGCTAACATTTCCTTTTGATTTATGTGTAGGTGCATTTGACTTTGGTTCCATTTGCCCTGAATGCACTTCCCTGCGCCTCCCATGCATAGTCTGTGTCCATTAAGGTTTGGGCGGCAGGGGGTAGTGTGAATGGTAGTCCCTTGTTTTGGTGGCAGGCCTCTGCCCACCAAATGAACTCTAGGCGCAGGCAAGGTATGACAAGAATCATACCTTCTAGGTCCTGTAAATGTTGACACCATAGGCTTTTGAGATAGCACTGCAGTTTCCTCAAATGCAACCTTGCATATGGAATTAGAAGAATGCAGGAGGCCATGAACCCCAAGGCTTACAGTTTTTGCCTTGCAGATCACTGGATTTTTGTGGCCACTTGTTTGAAGTAGGTTGCCAAATGAGTCCGTTTCTTTGGCGTGAGGAAAGCCATCTGGGAAGTTGTATTCAAGCTTGCTCCCAGGAATATAATTTGTTGACAGGGTACCAGGTGTGATTTCTTTTCATTTATAGTGTATCCCAGACAAGTCAGTACCCTTTGAACAAAGGCCAAATGATTCAAAAGTACATCCTGGCTTTCTGCCTGAATTAGACTATCGTCCAGGTATGGATATATTTGAATATTTCTTTTTCTGCAGAATGCAATGACTAGAGCTAGGCACTTTGTGAATACCCTGGGCGCAGTAGATAAGCCAAAGGGCAGTGCAGAGAATGGATAGTGCATGTAGCCTGCTTTGAAGTGTAAGTATCGTCTGCAAGACTCCCTGATAGGGATGTGCAGGCATGCTTCGTAGAAAGGTCCAGGATAGGACGCCATGTATTGCCTTTTCTGGGTACCAGAAAAAAAGTCTTGAGTAGAAACCTTGTCCCTTTTCCTCTTCTGGTACCAACTGAATAGCCCCCATGCTTGAGAGAGTACTTGATTTTGGGCCTCTGCCCACTGATTTGGGGGTAGATCTGGCCACCTGATTGGTGTTGGTAAGGTGTGGAAATGAAATCTGTATCCTTGGGACACTATATTTAAAACCCATTTGTCCTGGGTAATGAGTTCCCAGTTTTTGGCCTGCAGACCAATCTTTCCGCCTAAAGGAGCATTCAGTTGGGAAGTGCTTGGAAGTTTTAAAAGCAAGTCATTGAGACAGTTTTCCATAGGGGGGAGTCGTACTACTCCCTGATTTGGGTGCGGAAACCCCCCCACTGCTTAGTCTTGTGTGTCCCCTGGGACTGGAAACCTGGGGTTTCTGCTGTGTCTGGATTTGGCTTGAGAAGACCTGGAAGGGGCTGGAAAGAACCAATTCTTAAAGGGCCAGTGTCTACTACATCTAGGAGGCTGAACTTGTAGGAAATCTTTAACAGTTTACATAGATTTAGCTATATCTTCCATCTTTTTAAGAACTTCCTCAGCCTTGTTGCCAAACAGGCGGTCCTGATTTAAGGGAACATTCAACAATTTAGCTTTAACATGATCAGGCAAAGATTGCTCCTTAAGCCAAGCATGCCATCTAAGCACAGACCCAGTAACAGCAGCCCTGCAAGAGGCCTCTAATGAATCAAATCCACATTGCAAACTTTCCAACCTGTTCAGCAGAATGCACTAAATCCCGTAATTCTTTATTTTCCGCACAGTCAGGAATCACCATTTTCTGTTTAAGCAATCCAATAACATGTTGCTGATATTTTAACATATAAAACTGGCAGTTTAAAGCCCTAATGGCCAATGTTGCAAAAGTGTAAACCGTCTTACCCCATCTATCCAGTGCCCTGGAGTCTCTATCAGAAGGGGTAGGATTTTTAGCAGTAGAGGCCTTAATGCCCTTGGGTCCCTGTGAAACTGTCTCTGGATCCGCAATAGGATTTTTAAAAAGGAACTTGTGGGAATCAGAAACCCTGTAACATCTGACAGGTTTTCTGGGAGCAGGAGGCAAAGAATCAGGGGCCAAACTAGATTTCGAAAAAGCATCAACAATGTCTAGTACAGGAGGAAAGTACAGTTGTGTACACTTACCAGAAATGTAGATGTTCGAGTGTATTCACTGTTGCAGTCATTACATTTGGGTAATCTGCTAGCAGGTTGCCCTCAGTCGGCCTGAACAACAAAGTCTTGGGTCCTGCGTCAGTTGCTGTCTCCTCTTCCATGACATCAGGGGTATAAAACATGCAGCCGACACCATTTTAATCAGTTTTTCTTGCCCCAGATGTCAGGTACCCCCCAAAAGGGGAGCAAATAAAAAAAAAATATATATATATATATATATACACATACACACACACACACATATATATATATATATATATATATACACACACACATATATATATATATATATATATATATATACACACACACACACATATACATATATATATATATACATATATATATATATATACACACACACACACACACACACACACACACACACACACATATACATACACACGTATTTTAGAACACAAAAAAAATTACCTTTATAATAGAGAAGAAAGGGGGCTGGCGGGTGGGTAACCCGGACTGCAATAGTGAATACACTCAAACATCTACATTTATGGTAAGTGTACACATCTGTACTATGTTCTTTGTGTTTCACTGTTGCAGTCATTACATTTAGGTAGAATCCCAAAGCTATGGATGGGAGGATGGAATTAAACAGCATTAGGAGCAGCTATAAGGCCCTGCAGGACTGCACTAGCAAAGTCTGCCCTGGATTTAGAAAAGAGAGGTAAATGGTAATGTTTTGCGAACGTATGAACTAAGCTCCAAGTAGCAGCTTTTAGAATGTCTCTGGTAGGAACCCCTCTGAGAAAGGCTGCAGAAGTAGAAGCAGCCCTGGTGGAATGGGATCTGATCCCCTTGGGCACAGGTTTACCATGGTGCATGTAACAGAAACAAATACAATGGCTTATCCATTTTGAAATAGTCTGCTTTGATATAGCCTTCCCCTCTGTTCCAGCAGCAAATGCCACCAGTAGTTGCTCAGACTTTCTTAGAGATTATGTCCTGTTTAAGTAGAATCTTAGTTGTGTGTACATCCAATGAATGCAGAATTCGTTCCCCTTTGTTCTGTGGATTTGGGAAAAAAGTTGGCAGGTGAATGGTCTGGTTAAGAGCCACACTGGATACCACCTTAGGCATAAAAGGATTGGTCCTGCGGGCCACCCTGTCCGGGTAAAAGATAATGCAAGGCTCCAATGCCATGAGAGCCTGTAGTTCTGAAACCCTTCTAGCTGAAGTGACTGCTAAAAGAAAGGCAGTCTTCCAAGAAAGAAATTTTATATCCGCAGTAGCAGCTGGTTCAAAAGGAGGTAGGGCGAGTTTTTCCAGCACAAAATTGAGGTCCCATGCAGGAATTGGTGCTCTCCTGGGAGGCCTTAAATTTTTGGCTCCTCTGAGGTACTGCTTTAGCAGGGGATGAGAAAAGAGAGGAGGCTCTGTGTTGTAATGAGCCGAGATGGCAGAGGCATGGATTTTTATAGAAGAAAAAGATAGGGCCTTGTGAGGCATCTCAGTTAAATATTGCAAAATCTGAGGAATATCAGGCTTTGCTATGTCTATTCCTTGTGCTTGGTTCCACGCATAGAATCTTTTCCATTTATCAGCATAAGATTTTCTAGTACTAGGCCTTCTAGCCTCCAAAATGACATCCATCACAGATTTACTGAAAGATGTGATTGGTGAAATTAGTTGATTAGCCATGCTGCAAGATTCAGAGTTAGGAGCTGAGTGTGCAGAATTTGATCGTTCTGCAGAGACAATAGATGAGGTGTTTGAGGCAAGTACCACGGAGGAAGGTGTGACACATTCCTTAGAAGGGGGTACCAGTGTTGGCGAGGCCAGTCTGGAGCAATCAGAATCATTTTTGTTTTTGTCTGACTTTTAGTAAGACCTTGGAGAGTAGAGGCAGAGGGGGAAAGGCATAGACTGATAGGTTTTTCCAGCTGAAGGATAGAGCATCCACTTTCCAAGCTTTTTTGTGATGAGTTCTTGTGCAGAATTTGTCCAACTGATAGATCTATTTGCCTCTCCCCAAAACTATGTCTGGGCTCCCCCATTTTCATGTCAACATGCTGAAGATTAGTGGATCCAGTTTCCATTCGTGTGGGTCCATACGATTTCTGCTTAGGTCGTCAGCCAGAGTATTTTGCTTTCCTGGCAGGAATTGAGCTTGAAGATGTATTTGATAAGTCAAGGCTGTGTTCCATAAGGCCATGGCTAGTCTGCAAAGGGGGTAGAAGTGGGTACCCCCTGCTTGTTTATGTACCACATAACTGTGGTGTTGTCCGTCTATCAGTAGTTGTTCTGGATGAAGGAAGTCCTTGAAGGCTGTCAGAGCATTCTGTACAGCTAGAATTTCTTTCTGGTTGATACGTAGATGCATTTGATTTGGGCTGCATTCACCCTGAATGCATCTCCCTGCCAGATGGGCCCCCCAAGCATAGTCTGATAAGTCTGTAGTCAAGGTTTGGGTGGCAGGGGGTAGAATGAATGACAGGCCCTTGTTATGGTGAAATGCCTCTGCCCACCAAAGGAACTCCTGCTGCTGGCAGGGAATGAGAGGAATCATTGTTTCCAGGCTGCGACAATGTTGACTCCATAAGCTTCTTAGGTACCATTGAAGTTTCCTCATAGGTAGTCTTGCATATGGAATTAGTAGAATGCAGGATGCCCTGAACCCCAAAGCCTGCAGAATTTGTCTTGCAGATAACTGGGTTTTTGTTGCCCCTTGTTTGAAGTATGTTGTCAATTGAATTTGTCTGCCGTGAGGTAAGCCATTTGGGCAGTTGTATTCAAGCTTGCACCCGGGAATGTAATGATTTGAGAGGGTACCAGTTGTGATTTCTTTTCGTTTATGGTGTACCCTAGGCATGTTAGAAGCCTTTTTACAAACGCCAGACATTGAAGAAGAGTGCCCTTGTCCTCTGCCTGAATGAGACAATCGTCCAAATATGGATAAATTTGAATGTTTCTTTGTCTGCAAAATGCAATCACTGGTGCCAGGCACTTTGTAAAGACCCTGGGCACAGTAGATAAGCCAAAGGGCAGTGCAAAGAACTGGTAAAGCAAATAGCCTGCTTTGAAGCAGAGGTATCTTCTGTAAGATTCCCTGACTGGGATATGCAGGTACGCCTCTCAAGTCTAGAGTTACCAACCAGGCATTCTTGCCTAGCATAGGCAGTAGCTGTTGTAGAGTTAGCATCTTCAATTTTGGAATGTCCAGGAAAGTATTTACAATGGATAAGTCCAGAATTGGACGCCATGACTTGTCTTTTTTGGGTACCAGGAAAAGTCTTGAATAAAACCCTTGTCTTTTTTCCTTTTCTGGTACTGGTTGAATAGCCCCCACATATCCATGAGGGACATGACTTGTTTCTGGGCCTCTGCCCACTGATTTGGTGGTAGATCTGGCCATCCGTTTGGAATTGGCAACGTGTGGAAATGAAATCTGTACTCCTGGGATACTATATTTAAGACCCACTTGTCCTGGGTAATTAGATGCCAATTTTGAGCATGAAGTGCTAGTTTTCCCCCAAAGGGGCTGCCAAAAGATAAGTGCTTGGAGATGGCAGAGGAAAGTCATTGAGACTGTTTACTGTAGGGTGGTGCTTTGCTACCTCCTGATTTGGGGGTGGAGGCACCGCATTGTTTTGTCTTGTAAGATTTTTCTGACTGAAACCTGGAGCCTTTGGAGTGTCTGGGTTTCATCTGAGTGGCTCTGTTGGACACTAGAAAGGACCAATTCTTAGTAGGCCAGTGCCTACTGAACCTGGGTGGCTGCACTTGCAAGAAATATTTTTACAGTTTGCATAGATTTAGCTTGGTCTTCCATCTTTTTTTAAAACCTCTTCTGCCTTATTACCAAACAGACTGTCCTGCTGTAAAGGAGCATCCAACAATTTAGCTTTAACATGATCAGGCAGATTTTGCTCCTTGAGCCAAGCATGCCTTCTTATCACAGATCCAGTAACGGCGGCCCTGCAAGAGGCCTCCAAGGAATCAAAACCACATTGCAAAGTAAGCTTTCCAACTTCTTCAGCTGAATGCAATAAGTTCTGTAACTCTATTTTCCGCACAATCAGAAATCATCATCATTTTCTGTTTCAGTAAACCCATAACATGCTGTTGATATTTAAGCATATGAAATTGGCAGTTTAAAGCCTTGATTGCCATGGTTGCAGATATATAAACCTTACCCCATCAATCCAGCGCCCTGGAATCTCTATCTGAAGGAGTGGGATTTTTGGCTGTAGAAGCCTTAACACCTTTGGGACCCTGAGAAATAGTTTCAGGGTCAGCAGCAGGATTTTTAAAAATAAATTTGTGTGAGTCAGGAACCCTGTAATATCTGTCTGGCTTACTAGGAGCTGGAGGCAGGGAATCAGGAGCCATGCTGGATTCTGAGAAAACATCAACAATGTCTAAAACAGGAGGTATAGCCAAAGGCCTATGCTGAGGAGGAAGAAAATCCCTAAGCCTCTTTTTGGATTCTGAAAAGTCCTGACTGTCCCAATGAAAATGTCCTCTTAAAGTATGCAAAGTCTCTCCAAAAGAAAAATCCTCAGGAGGAGAAGCAGAAGGGATGAATTCCTCTGCATGAGAGTCCTCAATGTGGTATAGAAAATTCCTGATCAGAAGAAATGGAAACCTGATCTGAAGATTCATAATAGTGCCATGCCTTGCCTAGGCCTCTTAGCGGGGGGGGGTTGGGAACCCCTGATCACGGTAATTAAATCCTCAGCCATTTTGATCATATGTTTTTTAGGCATAGGGGCCTGAGCACGTGGCTGATGCATCGGTTTTTTAGACCTAGAAGTAGGTTTTGGCCTTGTTTTTGATGGTGTCGGTTTAATATACAAATGTTGAGGCCTGAAAACACCCTCAGAAGCTGGTGCCTGCTCAGTGGCTCCAGACCCATTCAAGGGAGAGACATCCGCGGGTTCAATACTTGGAGAATCTCACGGCATACCGGACTCCGAATGCGTCTCAGTAGAGGCCTGCGACTGAAAAGTAGCGGGTATCAGGGGCTGCGAAAGCGTCTCACTGAGTACCAGCGAACCATCAACTGGCTTAGGAGAAGCTTCGTCATTGGTTTTGGACCTAGACGGTCTGTCTCTGTCTTTTTCCTTGCGTTTTTTTGTGAATTCCGGTAGTTGGATTGCTAACAGACGAAATTTCAGGATAGTTAAATCTTGAACCAAAGTATTTAGAAGCAAAAATATACAGACGCTTAATAGTGCGTTGGTTAAATTTAGCACAAAATCGACAGCAAGGCACGTTGCGATCAGGGCCTAGGCAAGGAATACTGTACAAATGAAAATCCTTATGAGGTATTTGCTTCCCACAAGTCATACAATTATTAACTTTTGCTGACATTGGTAAGGAGCAAGAAAAAGTTTCCCCAACGGGGTACTTAGCTTTAGTTTGAAGACTCCGGTTCTGATACTCGAAAACGAAAATTTCAGGAGTTGGCCGACTGGCACTTGCGAACTGCTTCTGCTTCGGGCACTGCGCAGCAAGACAGACCGATTAAAATGGTATTGGCTGCATGTTTTATACCCCTGATGACCTGACATCATGGAAGAGGAGACAGCAACCGACGCAGGACCCAAGACTTTGATATTCAGGCCGACTGAGGGCAACCTGCCAGCAGATTACCCAAATGTAATGACTGCAATAGTGAAACATGAAGAACATTAGCTAAAGGCCTATGCTGAGGCAAGAGTAAGAAATCCCTAAGCCTTTTTTTTTTTGAATCAGAAAAATCCCGGCTTTCCCAGTGGAAATTCTCCCTTAGAGTATGTAAGGTTTCACCAAAAGAAAAAACCTCTGGAGGGGAAGCAGAGGGAATAGAGTATTCTGGAGGGGAAGCAGAGAGAATAGAGTCCTCTGCATCAGAATCCTCATAAGTAGATAAGGGCAAATCCAGATGATCAGAAGAATCAGAAAAATCAGAATCCTGGTCAGAAGATTCATAAACAACTTCAGTCCTAGCTCTCTCAGAAGGGGGGGGGGGGTTGGCTTCCCCCGATTAAAGTTATAAGATCTTCAGCCATTCTTACCTTTTGTTTTTTAGGCATAAAGGCCCAAGCATGCGGCCTGGGCATCATTTTTTTTAGGCATGTTTCGAGATTTAGGCCTAAATGAAGGAGGCGGCGTCGGTTTAATATGCCTGAATACACCCTCAGAAGCCGGTGCCTGCACAGCGGCTCTGGACCAATCCAATGTAGAGGCATCTGCAGGTTCCACAGTTGAAGCATCTCGTGGCATACCAGACTCCGAATGGGTGTCAGTAGAGGCCTGCAAATCAGAAATAGCAGGTATCGGGGGGGCTGCGAAAGCGTCTCACTGAGTACCGGCGAACTGGCGACTGGCTTAGAAGCGTCGTCGGCAGCTTTGGACCTATGCAGCCTGTCGCTTTATCTTTGGGTTTTTTCGGAATCCCGGTAGTCGGACGGCTAACCGGCGACATTTCTGGATAATTAAACCGAGAACCAAAATATTTAGAGGCGAAAATATACAGACGACGGATCGTGCGCTGATTAAATAAAGCACAAAACCAACAGCAAGGTACGTCATGGTCAGGGCCTAGGCAACGAATACAGTACGAATGAAAATCTTTGTGAGGTACTTGCTTTCCACAAGTAATGCAATTATTAACTTTTACTGACATCGGTAAAGAGCAATACAAAGTTTCTCCAATGGGGTACTTCACTTTAGTTGAAAACTTCAGTTCTGAAACTCGAAAATGAAAATTTCAGGATTCGGCCGACCAGCACTTGTGAACTGCTTCTGCTTTGGGCACCGCACGGCAAGAAGGACTGGGGTAATGGCGTCGGCTGCATGTTTTATAGCCCTGACGTCATGGAAGAAGGGACAGCATCCGACGCAGGACCCAAGACTGTTAATCAGGCCGACTGAGGGCTACTGCAAGCAGATAACCCAAACGTAATGATTGCAACAGTGAAACACGAAGAACATCTGATAATGCATAGATCCTGCCCTGAGGCATAGGTATTTTCTGCAGGAGTCTCTGATAGGGATGTGCAGGCTTCTTTTAGGTCTAGGGTGGCTAACCAGGCATCTTTGGACAGCAAAGGAAGAAGCTGCTAAAGGGTTAGCATTTTGAATTTTGGTACCACCAGGAAGGTGCTTAGAATGGAAAGATCTAAGATTGGGCGCAAAGTGCCCCCTTTCCTGGGTACCAGAAAAAGTCTGGAATAAATCCCTTGACCCATTTGTTCTGCAGGGACAGGCTGAATTGCCCATAAAGGAGAGCAGGGACTGAATTTGGTTTTGTTCCTCTGCCCACTTGTTTGGAGGAAGGTCTGGGAACCCTTTTGGGGTTGGCAGTGAGTAGAAGTAAAATTTGTACCCATGGGATACAATGTTGAGGACCCATCGGTCTTTGGTGATGAAGGCCCAGTTTTTTTGCATGATAGGCAAGTTTTTTTTCTAGGGGCACGTGCAATTGGGCAGAGGTGAGGATTGGAGTTGTAAAGTCATTGTGAATTCTTTCCGTAAGGAGGTGGATTAGCACTCCCTGTTTTAGAAGTGGAGGCACTCCATTGCTTAGATTTCTGCATACCCTGAGATTGTAATCTGGGGATCTGTTTCCCCTGGGTCTAGTTTGAGATGGCCTTGAAGGGGCGGGAAAGGCCCAATGTTTCGAGGGGCAATGCCTACTGAATCTTGGAGGCTGCACTTGCAAAAATTCTTTGACTGTCTGCATAGACTTAGCTTTTTCTTCCATCTTTTTTACAACTCTTCTGCTTTGGTGCCAAATAGATCGTCCTTGTTCAAAGGAGTGCCTAGTAATTTTGATTTGCCATGGTCTGGCAAGGTCTGTTCCTTAAGCCAAGCATGCCTTCTCAGTACAGAACCAGTGACTGCTGCCCTGCAAGAAGCTTCTAGGGCATCAAAGCCACATTGCAAGGTATGCTTGCTGACTTGGCTTGCAGAATACATAAGCTCTTGTAATTCTATTTTCTGCAGTCTGTAAAGGTAGATAATTTTTGCTTAATAAGTTCCATAATATGCTGCTGGTATTTCAGCATGTGAAACTGGCAATTCAATGCCCTAATGGCGAGAGCTGCAGAGGTGTATACTTTTTTTTTTTACCACATCTGTCTAAAGCTCAGGAATCCCTGTCCGAAGGGGTGGGGATTCTTAGCTGTAGTTGCTTTTATACCTTTAGGCCCCTGGGAAATGACCTCTGGGTCAGCAATACGAAGAAATTTGTGAGAATCAGGGACTCTGTAGTACCTGTCTGGTTTCCTTGGAGCAGGGGCTAAAGTATCAGGAGTTAGACTGGATTCCATAAAGACAACATCCACAACAACCAGTACAGGAGGAATTGCTAAAGGTCTATGTTGAGGTAAATCTAAAAATTCTGAGTCTCTTTTTGGACTGAGGATAATCCTGGCATTCCTAGTGGAAATGCTCTCAAGTATGAAGGGTTTCACCAAAAGAAAAATCCTCTGGAGGGGAAACAGAGGAAATTATTCCTCTGCATCTGAATCCTCATAAGCAGATAAAGGCATGTCTTCATAATCAGAAATCGCAGAGTTGTCGGACTCTTAGTCATTTAAAGCTGCTGGGGAGAGGTCTCTTTCTCTTAGCAGGGGAAGGCCGTTTTCCCCTAATCAGCATAATCAGGTCTTCTGCCATTTTAAGCATTTGATTTTGTAGCAAGGAAGCAGGTGCTTGAGTTTGGGTAGTCATTTTTTTAGGCGTAGCTCATACTCTGTCTTAGAAACTTGGTAGTTTTAGACGGAACTGAAGATGCGAAAGAAGTCTGTGTCGAATAACGGTAATGCGAAGAACTTCCTCGGAAGCTGGTGCCTGCACAGCGGCTCCAGACCCATCCAAGGTAGAAACATCACATCCACAGGTTCCTTAGTCAAAGAAGAGTCTCACTGCATACCGGACTCTGAATGGGTCTCGGTAGTGGCCTGCAAATCCATGGAAGCGGGTATCAGGGGCTGTGAAAGCGCCTCACGGAGTACTGGCGAACTGTCGACTAGCCTAACGGAAGTAGTCAGCAGTTCTGGACCTGTGCGGTTTGTCTCTATCTTTATCCTTACGTTTTTTCGGAAGCTCATTAGTCTGATGGCTTACCAAAGCCATTTCGGAATACGGAGATCGAGATTGAAAGTATTTAGCGACAATAAGAGCCTGACAATGAATAGTTCGGGCGTTGAACAAGGCACAAAACTAACAGCGAGGTACGTTGTGGTCTGGGCCTAAACAGGTGACGAAGTAAGAATGGAAATCTCGGTGTGGTATTTGCTTTCCACAGGCGAGACAATTGTTAACTTTTTCTGACATCGGTTAGAGCAAGAAAAAAGGATCCCCAATGGGATACTTAGCTTTAGAAGACTTCAGGATGATTCAATTCGGAAATGAAAAATCCGGTAGCTGCCGACCGGCACTCATGCGAACTGTTTCTGCTTCGGGCTCCTCGGCAAGAAAGACTGATGTAATGGTGTCGGCTGCCTGCTTTTTTACCCCTGACGATCTGACATCAGTACTAAAGCGACAGCGACAGAAGCAGAAATACTAAGTCTCTGGTATTCAGGCCGACTGAGGTCTACTCGCAGGCAGATAACCCAAGTGTGATGACTGCAACAGTGAAACACGAAGAACATCAGGTGTTCCAGTCTATGTTAAAATCTCCAAGTACTATGGTTTCTTGGGGAAAGGTACTAGATAACCAGTGGAGGATATCTTCTAGGGTTCTGGCGTTACTCCCTGGGGGAATGTACATGCAGACAATATTTATGCATTTGTTTTTATTAATCAGAAATTTGGGAGAATTTCTGCATTACTGACCTGGGGTGGTTGCATGGGGTCTAAAGTAACAGTTGGTGTAGATTTCAAGAGTACAGCTACCCTACCTTCCTTCCTAGTACCACGGTCCAATCTAAGCATGTTATACCCAGGTGGTAAAACTTCATTATCTGAATTTGATGGCTTTAACCAGGTTTCAATTAGACACAGTACATCAGGGGAGTAGACTGGTAAGGTTATGTACCGTATTGTTTATGCTTCTAATATTTAGATGGAAGGCCAGGAGGGCTTTGTGGGACCGATTTATCGATAGTGTTTTGTTACGGTTATTAGCATAACAGGTAGAGTTATCAAGAGTGGTTGGTCAAGGGTTTGGGTGAATGTCTCCATCCATTGTATGGTTATAATGTAAGCTGACAATAAGCTTCAAGAATTTATTTATTAGTTTTTAGCAAATCACTGCTACACAGTAGCCTTAGCCATATGGGTAGATTGTCACAACTTATCCTTCATAGGAAGGATTACGATCCAGAAGCCTCTAGAAAATTCTCCTAGCAAAGTCTGTCCTGGACTTGGAAAAGGAATTCAGTTCGTAGTGCTTTCTTAAAATATGTACAGAGGACCAAGTACCCTTTTCTAGAATACTTTGAGTCCAGCCCTTTCCAATGTGCTGTAGAAGAACTAAAGGTTCTAGGTAGAGTGCTCCTTGACCCTGCTGCCTATAAGTGATTTACCGTGGTGGAAACAAAGAAATAGCAAGGAACAACCATCTATAAATCCTTTTTTACATGGGTTGCAATATCTTGTCCCATCACAGGGATTAAAATGCTGTACAGCTTTACTAAAGGACTTTGTTCTGTTACAGTAATACCAATGTTGCCTATGCACATCCACAGTATGGAGAATACTCTCTCTCATTTTAAGGCTCAGGAAAAAAAAATACACACAGAATGACGGCTCAATTCCAAATAAGCTCTGAAACTATTACTGAACAGATGAGGGATTTGTTCTTAAATATCTATGGAAAAAAAACAAAGGGGTTCACCCAACCATGACAGCCTGAAACTCAGATACTTTATTGCAGATGTCAGAGCAATAAGGAAAACAGCAACTCATGAACCAAACCAAAAAACAGCCTAATGAAATGATTTAAGAGAGAGAGTTAACCTTTTCATCACAAATACAAGCCCAACAAGGTGCCACCTTTACACTAGGTGGTCTTAAAACCAAACTTCTTTCATGAACTGTTTTAAAGTGAAAAGAAAGAGAACCCATGGGCAGACATTCTGAAACTGACAAGAAATGCACCTCGCTACAGGAGTAAGACAGGCTAGAGGACAGTAATACAAATATACTCAACTAGGATCAATATTTTGTGTGCTTCAATAAAGGATATTCCATTTTAACGCAGTACACACAGATTTTAGTTAAATTTTATAGTTTGATTTTTATCAAGTACACAATTTAGGAAGTGAACATCAAACCTTCCACACTGCAAAGTTTCTACTTGGTTTGTTTTGGACCCAGTATAGGTTGCAAACTGGGTTTTTCTGAGACTTCGAGGGATACCACGGATTTCTCTTTTAACACACAAAAATAGCCAACAGCACTGGTACATAATCCAGACTTGGCCCTGGTTATTAGAGTGGTGACAACTATAAAATCTTTTCTAGATACTAACAAGATTTCATAGTAGCAGCATTTAGTATGCTGCACATCCTCAGAAAAAAGGTGCCTAAAAGGTATCAAAACTGATCATCCAAGCAGTTTGACTGGAGTGCATCAAACTTCCTTGGTCTTGT
The DNA here is from genome assembly GCF_019279795.1 of Protopterus annectens. Classification (NCBI taxonomy): domain Eukaryota; kingdom Metazoa; phylum Chordata; order Ceratodontiformes; family Protopteridae; genus Protopterus; species Protopterus annectens. The sequence continues at coordinate 423,958,038 of NC_056725.1, forward strand.
GTGTGCAGATCCGATTAGGAGGAGGAGCATGTATAATTGCCCTCGGCCAATTCCATAAGAAGGAAGAGACACTGCTGCCTGGGCCTAATGGAAATCTCCACAATGATCTCTGGAAAGCCCTTTGGCATCTTCAAAACAGCCCCAGATATCACTGGAAATGCATCATGGAACATTCACATCCATGGGAATTAAGAAGCAAATGACCTGTTTGGAAGGAAGCCAGAACAGAACATGTTGAGTTGTTTGTTTTGAAAGGAGACAAACAGATCTAGTCAAAATGTTCTACACGACTGAATCAATTTACTGGAAGACACCACCCACCCAGTTTAATTTTCATTTGTGAGAGTCTGTCCTGTACCTGCTCAGCTTGTTTGCAACTACATTTCGCTCTGATGGAATGCAGGAAGTCTGAAGGAGTAAACAATGCTTCAAAATGAACTACCAGGCTACCACACAGCCAGCCTGCAAAGACCTTGTGTAGATCCCTCCTTATGTATCACATCACTGTGGTGTTATCTGAAATCACCTACAAAATTCTTGGGGGACCACAATTCACGAAGAAAGTCTAAAATTGGATCACAGCTAATATCTTGTTCATATTTATGTATTTTTGGTGTGTCTTGTTTGTTTCAAAGACTCTGCACTTTTACCCTCATTGATGCAGCTTTCCATGCACCTGTTATTACGGGTTGAGTAATGGATACGAGAGAGAAGGGAATACCTGGATTCAAAGAAATCTGGTCTCTCAACCAAAGAGATTTAACCTCTTCAGAAATTCTAGTGCTGTAATCTGGAATTTTTAATTTTTATTTAACATTTGTTAACCGGGAAAGTCCAACTTGGAACAGAGCCAATTTTCAGTGGAAGCCCGGGGAGAAACGCTCCAGACGTATGTCTTTGTAACGTGGGAGGAAACCAGAGTATCCGGAGGAAACCTATATGAATGCAGGGAGAATATGAAGACTCCACACAGAAGGTACCCCCAGCCGAGAAACAAACCAGAGAACCTCTTGCTGTGAGGCGACAACGCTACCGCTGCACCCACTGCGCCGTCCATATCCAGTGGATGGGAATGTTGGGTCAAAACAGTCTTTAAAAATACACTGAATTTTTCTCAGGTGCAACCTTGCCAGAGGAGTCTCAGGAATCACAGAAGCCATGAACCCTAAAATCCTGACACTCTAGGACTGACTGGAAAAAACTCAGTGAGAGTTGCAAATACAACTCCTTTTTCTTGAGTTAGGAATGTCTTTTCCATGGATGAGTTGAAAAGGCATCTTAGAAATACAAATCTGTGACAGGGAATGAGAAAGGATTTCTGAATATTTACCTGGAAACAAAGGTCTAAAAACGAGATTTCTTACCCATGGTAGGAACTCCTGACACTCTGAAAAAGATTCTGCAAAAATAAGCAAGCATTCTAAAGGAAGAAAGAAAGTACAGTTGTGTACACTTACTATAAATGTAGAAGTTCGAGTGTATTCACTGTTGCAGTCATTACATTTGGGGTAATCTGCTGGCAGGTTGCCCTCAGTCGGCCTGAATTCCAAAGTCTTGGATCCTGTGTTGGTTGCGGTCTTCTCTTCCATGACGTCAGGTCGTCAGGTGTATAAAACATGCAGCAGACGCCATTTTCTTTAGTTTTTCTTGCCCCCAAAAAGGTAGCAATATTCTAGAATGTCCTTGGTTGGTACTCCTCTGAGGAAGGCTGCTGAAGTAGCTGCAGCTCTGATGGAGTGAGACCTAATGCCCTTGGGCACATGTTTGCCATGGTGTAAGTAGCAGAAACGGATGCAATGGCTTAGCCACTTTGAAATTGAATAGCCTTTCCTTCTGATCCTGCAGCATATGACACTAGTAATTGCTCAGCTTTTCTTAGAGCTTTAGCCCTGCTCAAGTAGAATCTTAGCTGTGTACGTCCAAGGAATGCAGAATTTTCTCCCCTTTGTTCTGCGGATTTGGATAAAAAGTTGGCAGATGAACTGTTTTGTTAAGAGCCACACTGGAAACGACCTTAGGCATAAAAGTAGGATTTGTCCTCAGAGACACCCTGTCTGGGTAAAAAATGATAAAAGGCTCTACAGCCATGAGGGCCTGTAGCTCTGAAACTCTCTGCTGAAGTAATTCCTAGCAGCAGAGCTGTCTTCCATGATAAGAACTTTATATCAGCGGTAGCAGCTGGTTCAAATGGAGGCAGGGTGAGCTTTTCCAACACATAATTGAGGTCCCATGCAGGTAATGGTGATGATCTACGAGGCCTTAAATTTTTGGCACCTCTAAGATACTGCTTTAGTAAAGGATAAGAAAAGATTAGTGGCTCTGTATTGTAATGAGTCGAAAAGGCAGAGGCATGGATTTTAATTGATGAGAAAGATAGGCCTTTGTCATGCATCTCAGTTAAGTATTATAATATCTGAGGAATATGCGGTTCTGCTGCATCAGTTCCTTGTGCTTGATTCCAAGCACAGAATCTCTTCCATTTGTCAGCATAAGACTTTCTAGTACTAGGCCTTCTGGCTTCCAAAATGACATCCATCACAGCTTTACTGAGAGGTGTCGTCTGTATGATTACAGGATTAGCCATGCTGCCAGGTTCAGAGTCTGTAGTTGATTGTGCAGGATCTGATGGTTTTGCTGGGACAGTAGTTGTGGTTTTTGAGGCAAGGTCCAAGCTGGGCATTGAGACAAGTTCCTTAGGATTGGGTACCAGTATTGGTGGGGCCAGTCCAGGGCAATTAGTATCATCTTTGGCTTCTCTTGTCTGACTTTTAGGAGGACCTTGGGTAGAAGAGGCAGAGGAGGAAAGGCGTAAACTGATAGGTTTTTCCAACTGAAGGATAGGGCGTCCACTTTGCATGCTTGTCTGTGATAAGTCCTTGTGCAGAATCTTTTCAGCTGATAATTTTGAGGAGAGGCAAATAGGTCCACGTCTGGGCTCCCCCATTTCTCTGCTATCATGCTGAAGACTTGTGGATTTAGATTCCACTCATGAGGATCCATAAGGTTTCTGCTTAAATTGTCTACCAGAGCATTTTGTTTTCCTGGCAGGAATTGAGCTTGAAGATTTATTTGGTAGGTCAAAGCTGTGTCCCACAGTGCCATGGCTAATCTGCAAAGGGGGTACGAGTGTGTGCCTCCCTGCTTGTTTATATACCACATGACTGTGGTGTTGTCCATCTTTATCAATAGTTGTCCTGGATGAAGTAAGTCCTTGAAGGCTGTTAGGGCATTTTGAACAACTAGCATCTCTTTCTGGTTGATAAGTAGATGCATCTGATTTGGTGCCCATATGCCCTGAATGCATCTTCCTGCCATGTGGGCCCCCCAGGCGTAATCTGATGCGTCTGTTAAGGTTTGGCTGGCAGGGGGTAGAGTGAAGGGCTGTCCCATGTTTTGGTGACAGGCCTTTGCCCACTACAGAAACTCCTGTTGCAGGCAGGGGGTGAGAGGAATCATAGTTTCCAGACTGTCTGAATGTTGACTCCATAAACTTTTTAGGTACCATTGAAGTTTCCTCATATGCAGTCTTGCATATGGAATTAGTAGGATGCAGGATGCCATAAAGCCCAGAGCCTGCAGAATGGGTCTTGCAGAAGACTGGGTTTTTGTTGCCATCAGTTTGAAGCAAGTAGTCAGTTGCCTTTGCTTGTCTGGCGTGAGGTAAGCCAGCCCTAGGCATGTTAGAAGCCTTTTCACAAACGCCAGGTGTCGGAAAAGTGTCTCCTTGTTCTCTGCTTGAATGAGACAGTCGTCCAAGTAAGGATATATTTGAATACTTCTTTGTCTGCAAAATGCAATTACTGGTGACAGGCACTTTGTAAAGACCCTGGGTGCAGTGCATAAGCCAAAGGGCAGTGCAGAGAATTGGTAATGCATTAAGCCAGCCTTGAATCTGAGGTATCTTCTGCACAACTGTCTTATTGGGACATGCAGGTATGCCTCTTTTAGGTCTAAAGTCACCAGCCAAGCATTCTTGCCCAGCATGGGCAGAAGCTGTTGCAAAGTGAGCATTTTGAATTTTGGAATGTCCAGGTATGTGTTCAAAATTGATAAATCCAGTATTGGCCGCCAGGCCTTGTCCTTCCTGGGTACTAGGAACAATCGAGTAAAAACCTTGTCCTTTTTCCTGTTCTGGTACTGTCTGAATGGCCCACCTATCCACGAGTGACATAACCTGTTTCTGTGCCTCTGCCCATTGGTTTTTTGGCAGATCTGGCCAACCATTTGTCACTGGCAGAGAGTGGAAATGGAACCTGTAACCCTGTGATACGATGTTTAGTACCCACTTGTCCTAACTGCCATTTTTGAGCGAAAAGTGCTAATTTTCCCCCTATGGGTGCTGCCAAAAGATAAGTGCTTGGTGTAGGCAGAGGGAAGTCACTGGGTTTGCGCTTTATCTCCTCCAGATTTGGAGGTGGATGCGCCCCATTGCTTTGACCTGTATGAGGCTTGAGCTTGGTACCTGGGACCCTTAGGGCGTCTGGATTTGCCCCTTTGAGCTCTGTCTGACAAAGGAAAGGACGAATTTTTTGTAAGCCAGTGTCTACTGAATCTAGGTGGCTGCACTTGTAAGAAATCTTTAACTGTTTGCATAGACTTAGCTTTGTCTTCCATTTTCTTTAAAACCTCTTCTGCCTTAATACCAAACAAAGAATCATGCTGTAAAGGTGCATCTAGCAATTTAGCTTTAACATGATCAGGCAAATTTTGTTCCTTTAACCACGCATGCCTCCTAATCACAGATCCAGTAACTGCGGCCCTGCAGGAGGCCTCTAAAGAATCAAAACCACATTGCAAAGTATGCTTTCGAACTTGTTCAGTTGCATGCAATAATTCCTGCAATTCCTTATTTTCTGCACATTCTGAAATCAACATAATTTTCTGTTTCAACAATCCCATAACATGTTGTTGGTACTTAAGCATATGAAATTGACAGTTTAAGGCCCTGATTGCCAAGGTTGCAGATGTATAAACCTTTTTTCCCCATCTGTCCAGTGCCCATGAATCTCTGTCGGAGGGGGTAGGGTTTTTTTGCTGTTGAGGCCTTAACTCCCTTTAGACCCTGTGAAATAGTTTCAGGATCAGCAGCAGGGTTTCTAAATAAAAATTTATGAGTCAGGGACCCTGTAATACCGGTCAGGCTTACTGGGAGCCGGAGGTCAGGGGTCAGGCTTGACTCCGAAAACACATCATCCACAATGTCTAAAACAGGGGGAATGGCTAAAGGCTTGTGCTGAGGGAGAAGGAAATCCCTGAGCCTCTTTTTTGATTCTGAGAAGTCTTGACTCTCCCAGTGAAAATACTCCCTCAAAGTATGCAAGGTTTCTCCAAATGAATAATCCTCAGGAGGAGATGCAGATGGAATAGACTCCTCAGCATCAGAATCCTCATAGGGAGGTAGAGATAATTCCTGATTAGAAGAGGAATCAGAAGAAATAGAAACCTGATCTGAAGATTCATAGTCAGTGTCTTGCCTAGGCCTCTTATCTGGAGGGGGGATGGGTACCCCTGATCAAGGTAATAAGGTCTTCAGCCATTTTGATCATCTGTTTTTTTAGGTATAGTGGCCTGTGCACGTGGCTCAGGCGTCTTTTTTTAGTTTTAGAAGGTGTCTTTGCCTTTGGTTTTGCAGCTTTCGTCGGTTTGATGTAAAAATGTTGAGGTCTGAATACACCCTCAGAAGCAGGTGCCTGCTCAGCGGCTCTGGATCCATCTGGGGGAGATACATCCGTCAGTCCAATACCTTGAGTATCTTGCCGCATGCCGGACTCCACATGGGTGTCGGTAGAGGCCTGCGACTCGAAGGTAGCGGGTATCAGGGGCTGCAAAAGCACCTGAGTACCGGCGAACTGGCGACTGGCTTAGGAGAAGCTTCATCGGTTATGGATCTCAACTGCCTTTCTCTGTCCTTTTATTTGTGTTTTTTATGTACTCTGGTAGTCGGATTGCTATCCGACGACATTTCTGGGTAGTTAAATCTGTTTCCAAAATACTTAGATGCAAAACTATACCGACGCTTTAGTGCGTTGGTTAAATCTAGCACAAAACCGACAGCCAGGCACGTTGTGATCAGGGCATATGCAAGGAATACAGTATAAATGGAAATCCTTATGAGGTACTTGCTTCCCACAAGTAATGCCATTATTAACTTTTTCTGACATCGGTAAAAAGCAAGAAAAAAAGTTTCCCCAATGGGGTACTTAGCTTTAGTGAAGACTTCGGTTCTGAAACTCAAACTCGAATATTTCAGTAGTTGGCCGACCGGCACTTGCGAAATGCTTCTGCTTTGGGCACCGCGCGGCAAGAAAGACTAAAGAAAATGGCGTCGGCTGCATGTTTTATACCCCTGACAACCTGCCGTCATGGAAGAGAAGACAGCAACCGACGCAGGACCTAAGACTTTGGAATTCAGGCCGACTGAGGGCAACCTGCCAGCAGATTACCCCAAATGTAATAACTGCAACAGTGAAACACGAAGAACATCTGTGTGCCCGTGTAGTCTGCAATGAGAAATCACTGGAGCTATACAATTTATAAAATACCCAAAAAGGTAATGCAGAGAGCTGATAAAGCAACCCTGGCACAGAAAATCTTAAAAAATGTCTGAACTGTCTGGCAAGCATCTTAGAGTCCAGTGTTCCCTTCAGATACAAAAAGTAAGGAATTTGAACTCTTGACACCTCCAGAAAAAGGTTTAGAATGAAAGGACAAGCAATGGTCTCCAAGAAAGCTCCATCCTTGGCACCTGAACATTTCTTGAATAAACCATTCTCCACCATTGAACTTGGGGGGGGGGGCTTCTGATTCTACAAACCCCAATGACCACAGGAAACAGGAAAGTCTTGTTTAGAGGATGAAAGTCAAAAGTAGATAGCCTTCCCCACTGCCATTTGTAACCATGTTGAAGTAGTTTCAGAACCCACGTGTCTGAGGCAATGTGATGCTGAAGTGTAAAGTGGAGAACTAGGCTTGAGGACATAATGAATGAGAACAAGGAAGCAGGGAATGGAATGAATACTACAACAGTCATTCTGGGGTAGTGGACTGTCCCTTTTTTTGTCCTCCTGCTTGCAGGCTGACTGTAGAGGTAGCTTGTTGAGTCTTCTGAACAAATAACCAGAAGCTTATGTGGACTTTGTGAAGGAAGGCTGAAAAAATTTTAGTGACAGCCTGAAATAATTTCCCTCTTACTCAAATTGCTTAAAAGCCTGGGTAGTAGGACAAAACAAGAACCAAAGAAGTGTAAGTAACCAAAAAAGCAACAGCAGAATGGTGTCAATAAAGGCAGTCTTCCTATCAGCCAGTAAATCCAAGTCCCAATTCTAAAGTGTAGAGTAACCTTTATTTGGTGTAAAAACAAGATTTAGCGCTTTCGTCTCCACACTGGAGACCTCTTCAGAATCCATTCTTAAATGCTTCCAACCCTACATTTATATGGAAGCCCATTAAAACCAATTACACAATAAAACAATAAAACAATTAATTCAACAATCAATTCAAATTCTTGATTCTTAAACTAACGAGCTGGCCATGTAAAGTAAAAATGGTAAAATAACCAAATATACACATCCCCAGAAAAACTCCTTTAAAGATGTAATAATTAAAGTCTTAGAGTACATAAATAGAGTATAAGTGTGTATATAAGTAAAATAATTGATAAGTAATAATAAATGAATAAATACTATATAGTATATATATTTTCAATAAATTATTAAATTATTAGATAAATATTCTAAATTCTTTGCACAATAAAAATATTCACAACAATAAAACCAATATTCTGTCTACTAGATATAAATAGATTATAAGATAGGTAGTGACGGGACACCCTAGTATATAAAGTGTATAATACTTACATGTGTGTATATATATATATATATATATATATATATATATATATATATACACATACATACATACACATACATGTGATACCTTATAGTTACCAATATTATAAAAATTAAAAATGATATAGTAAATGGATAAAATCAATAGATACAAAATACATAAATATATAAGAAAAGGAATCAAATTATGTCTTCTTTCTTTTGGGGTCTAGAGATAATATTTTAAGGGCTGGTGTAATTGAAATATGATCATTTAAGCCCTTACCACTGCAAGCATCTAATTTTAACTGCCAAATCATTTCTCTATATTCTAATTTTGTCTCCCAGTCTCCCCCTCTCTCAACACGTTCCACCTCCTCTAGGACCCAAAATTTAAAATTGGCATCTTGGCACTTGGCATGTAAGTCAGTGTCTATAAAGGGCATTATTTACATTTTTACGATTAATGTCCCTAATGTGTTCATAAATTCTCCTCCTTAAATGTCTTTCCGTTTTGCCTACATAATAGCCCCAACAGGATTTACAATATGCTAAATATACAACTCCTTTTGTATAACAACTACTGTACCTCCTAGTCCTTAATGTAGTCCTCAAACTGGGAATTTTTAATTCTTTTTCTCCTGCAATAAATGGACATTGTGGGCACCTACCACACCTAAAGGTACCTCTTTTACTGATGTTATTACTGTAACCATAATAAACTGCTTTTCCATTCTCTACATCATAATTCTTTTCTAGAATATTTTTCAAGTTGTCATTTCTCCTGTAACTATAAGTTAGAACATTCTGAAAGACCGTGACTCTAGTGGGCATGGATTTAAACATTTCCCATGTTTCGTTAATACATTTTTTAAGCCATTCCATGCCCTTATAATATGTTAGAGTCAGGTATGGTAATGTTCCTATGTTATCTTTGTTATTCTCTATATTTGTCGTATTAGTCTGAATCACTTGTGTATTGTACTGTTGATTTAGTAAAGGTGTATACATAGTACCCCATCTCTCAATTACCATTTCTTTTATTGTCTGTGTTAATTCATTTGGGTACCCCCTCTGATGAAACATTCTGCACAATGTCTATTTCTCTAATAAAATCGTCCTTATCTGATGTCATCCTAGCGATTCGGATCTGCCTCTTTAACACGTTCTTTTTCAAATGGATTGGATGGTCACTATCAAAATGTAGATATGAATTGGAATAGTGTTCTTTTCTGTAAATAGTAGATTTATATCTTTTTGTTACATAATCCTTTTGTAATTTTACATCTAAATAATGAATTTCATGTACATTTATTTCATGTGTAAAACAAAGAAAGGTAGTACTATTATTGATGTATTCCATAAATTTATCAATAACTAACTCCGGACCCTCCCATAATATAAATATATCGTCCAGAAAACGATAATACTTCTTGATAAATCTAGAAAATTCTGATCAAAATATATAATGCTTTTCCCAATATAACATAATAATGTTTGCATATATGGGGGCACATGCTGCCCCCATTGCAACTCCTCCTTTTTGGTGATAATAGTCTCCTTGAAAGACTATATAGTTGTTCTTTAACACTAATTCCATATTTTCTAACACTAGTTTAAATTCATCTGTTTTCAATAATTTCATCTCTATCAAGATTTTTTTCAAACCAATCCATACCTATCGAATGAGGAATGACAGAAAATAAATCCTTAACATCTATAGTGATGAATATTATTCTGTCATCGTATGGATCCTCCCTGATTTTTTTCAAGAAATCCCAGGAATCAATTAAAATGTGCTGATATTTTGCATGAAATCTCTAACTTCGTATCAATATATATAACTAAAAGTTGTGTTTTCGAGCCCTGGGATGAAACAATAGGTCTCATTGGAGGGTCCTGTATACATTTGTGTACCTTCGGAATGACAAAGATAGCAGGGATAATTGGTTTGTTAACTTTCAAAAAATTGTATAGGTCTGTATCTATAAGACCCTGAAGTAAGTTGTCTTCTATAATGTAGTCAATTTTTCGATAAGAAATATTAATTTCATTTCTGGAAACTAAAGTATAACCATCATTATTATTTAGAATTTCTAACTTTTTTTGTATAATCCCATTTATCCATTAGGACCACACCCCCACCTTTATCAGGTTTCATCACCCGTATTTTGCCATTACTTCTAAGTTCACATACAAGCTTTAATTCCTCGTCAGATAAGTTACTATCATGTCGACCCCTATTCTGATAGTAGTTATTTCTAACTTTTTTTGAAAGAACGTTCTCGAAATTCATAATATCATGGTGTAAAGGGGGGTTATATACACTTCGTCTTTTTAAGACTTCATGTCTAAAATTCTGTTCTTCATCTTTAAAAATACTCATAAGGTTGAGTTTTCTTGTAAATAGTTTTACATCTAATAAAATATGATCAATGCTAGGTTCCTTATAGGGTACAAAAGTAAATCCTTTAGTAAATAGTTTAAAATATGTATCATTGACTATAATATCTGTGTAGTTAAAAATGTTAAAATTGTCTGATGAGTGTACCATAGTAATGGTCTCCCTCTCTGTGCGAGTATTTTCTATAAACCCCCCCCCCCCCCATCATCGGGGTTTCTATACTAAATTCTTCTACATATGTACTCTTCCTTTTGTTGGGTTGTGATAGTAGTTCCCAGTCACCTGTGCATGACTGTTGTTGAGCTTGATTCTTTATCTTCTCGGACCTCCTGGGTCCTTCCTGCTCTAAAGGGATACTTTCATTTCTATTGTATATAGAGTCGTTATATTCCCCTAAATCTTCATCAAAATAGTGATTCTCTGTTTGTCTACCGTAATTATCCCACTCTACCCTTCTGTGAGAAACTTGATTGTAAGAGGGATATGAATGAAAATCATAATGTGTTGTTTTCTTTTGGTAACTTTTCTTGTTCTCACAAATATATGCCGTACCTGAACTATATTCATTGATATCTCTCTCCAACTTAGATATTTTTCTTTTGTAACTACGTGATGTAGCATTGTCTACATCGTGCAGCGTTCTCAAGTAAACATTTTATATTCTTCAACAGTAAACAGCAAGTCATCATTTATTTCCTTGTACATTTTATCAATTTCAATCTTATCCATTTCCATCCTATGCTCATTGTACTTTATCAACTGTCTAATAATGGCCAGCCCACAATCATTAAAAATACTACTAATATTTTTAAACAACTTAATTTCAACATCATAGTTAATATTACCCGGAAATTTGCTAATTCTAAGTCCCTTGGGAACAATTTTGTCCTGAAAGCACTTGTTAAAGTACCAATTCTCTATCATTAAATTTTTGTATCTGGTTAAAAGGTATTTAAGTGTCTTACACTTTTATTTATAGTCCATGTTGCTCTTCCGGTCACTGTCCATCGGTCTCATGTGTTGAGTATACGATTTATTTAACCACGCCTGGAAATCAATATTGTTGTATTTCGATAAGTAATTCCCACCATAATTTGATTGTTCATTAGATCCAGTTCTTTGTGGATTGTTAGTAAATGGGGAAAAAACCTCTCTCAGTGGCGTTGATCCTCTCGTCGCCATATTGGGTTCCTCTCTGGCATCTGACGTCATCACCGTGACTCCAGTCCTCCTCGAGCTACTTTGAGCACATGGAATATCATTTCCAGATTCTGGAAGCGTAGATACAGGTTGTGAATGACTCTGAATAACCCTAATGAGTTCACTCACCAAATCACTGTTGTTCATCTCAATATTGCCCCAACAACTATAATAGTAGATCGAACAACTGTAACAAAAGGATAGACTGTCAGTACACCAGTCCCACGGAATAAACGTATCCAGAAGTGAGACAATAAATACGAAAATAGATACTGAGACAATAAATACGAAATTAGAGCCAGAACACTGTTCTCACGGACTATCAATATAGCTGTTCTACGAAAAGGTAGTATTCCCAGTGAATAGTCCAAAGCACCAAATGGAGACTCCTCGAAACCGATCCGCCAAATATAACCAAGAACCAAAGAAGCGTAAGTAACCAAAAAAGCAACAGCAGAACGGTATCAATAAAGGCAGTCTTCCTAAACAGTAGTATCAGCCAGTAAATCCAAGTCCCAATTCTAAAGTGTAGAGTAACCTTTATTTGGTATAAAAACAAGATTTAGTGCTTTTCTCTCCACACCGGAGACCTCTTCAGAATCCATTCTTAAATGCTTCCAACCCTACAGTTATATGGAAGCCCATTAAAACCAATTACACAATAAAACAATAAATTCAACAATCAATTCAAATTCTTGATTCTTAAACTAATGAGCTGGCCATGTAAAGTAAAAAAGGACAAAACAAGACCTATTTCTGATTTAATCTCTTCAGAAAACTTCTGATTACATACCCAAGCAAAATGCCTCATCTCAGTAGCAACAGCTGCTACCCTGGTCACACAGTAAACACAATCATATACACTCAAATGAATGCTTACAGTTACCTGTGAAGGTGAAGCAAGAACAGAATTCAGACAATCTACCCTCTGAAGCTAAAACAGTGGCAAAGATGTTCCTCAGATTATCCAAACAAGACATGTCCTACAAGTAGTGAACCTGACAATTCAAAATTCTGAAGGCTAAATTCACTGAAGATTACATTCCCCTCTCAAACTTATCAAGAAGCTTTTCCATCCTTGTTTGAAGGAGAATGATTAGCTTCACCAACTACTTCTTAGCAGCTGGACTAGAAACAAAAATAGCTGCTGGGTCTCACCTTGGATTAGAAAATGCATTTTTAAGACTGAGGAACCTTATAAAGTCAGTCTGCCTTTTTCAGGGCTAAATGTTGACTATGGGGTATACCACAGCTAGAGGAGGAATAGGAGTTGGCAGTGATATCAACTTGTAAAAAAAACACACAAGGCTGAAGTCCAAGCACCTCTGGAACAATGTTCAAAAGTTCAAATGAGAAAAAACACAAGTTTTTCTTTCTTCTTTCGGCTGCTCCCGTTAGGGGTCACCACAGCAGATCAACTGTTTCAATTTCTTCCTGTCCTCTGCATCTTGCTCTGTCACACCATCCACCTGCATGCCCTCTCACCACATCCATAAACCTTATCTTAGGCCTTCCTCTTTTACTGTTACCTGGCAGCTTCATCCTTAGCATCTTTTTCCCAATATACTCTGCATCCCTCCTCAGCACATGTCCAAACCAACAAAATCTTGCGCCTCTGGCTTTGTATCCAAACCTTCCAACCTGGGCTGACCCTCTAATATACTTATTCCTAAATCCTGTCCATCCTCGTCACACCCAGTGCAAATCTTAACATCTTCAACTTTGCCACGTCAAGCTCTGACTCCTGCCTTTTTGTCAATGCCACTGTCTCCAACCCATATAACATAGCTGGTCTCACTACCATCTTGTAGAACTTCCCTTTCACTCTTACTGGTACTAGTCTGTAACAAATTACTGCTGACACTCTTCTCCACCCACTCCATCCTGCCTGTACTCTCTTCTTTACCTCTCTTCCACACTCAACATTACTCTGAACTGTTGATCCCAAGTACTTAAATTCATCCACCTTCGCCACCTCTACTCCCTGCATCCTCGCCATTCCTCTATCCTCCCTCTCATTCACACACACACATATTCTGTCTTAGTCCTGCTGACCTTCATTTCTCTTCTCTCTAGAGCACATCTCCACCTCTCCAGGGTCTCCTCCACCTGCTCCCTACTCTTACTACAGATCACAATGTCATCTGCAAACATCATAGCCCACGAAGACTCCTGTCTGATCTTGTCTGTCAACCTGTCCATCACCATTGCAAATAAGAAAGGGCTCAGAGCTGATCCTTGATGTAATCCCACCTCCACCTTAAACGCATCCGTCACTCCCACCGCAGACCTCACCACTGTCACACTACCGTTGTACATATCCTGTACCACTCTTACATACTTCTCTGACACTCCTGACTTCCTCATACAATACCACAACTCCTCTCTAGGCACCCTGTCATATGCTTTCTCTAAATCCACAAAGACACAATGCAACTCCTTCTGACCTTCTCTGTACTTCTCCATCAACATACTCAGAGCAAACATTGCATCTGTAGTGCTCTTTCCTGGCATTAAACCATACTGCTGATCACTAATCATCACCTCCCTTCTTAACCTAGCTTCCACTACTCTTTCCCATAACTTCATGCTGTGACTGATCAGTTTAATCCATCTGTAGTCACTACAGCTCTGCACATCACCCTTATTCTTAAAAATCGGTACCAAAACACTTTTTCTCCATTCCTCAGGCATCCTCTCACTTTCCAAGATTTCATTAAACAATCTAGTTAAAAACTCCACTGTCATTTCACCTAAACACCTCCATGCTTCCACAGGTATATCATCTGGATCAACAGCCTTTTCATTCTTCATCCTCTTCATAGCTATCCTTACTTCCTCCTTGCTAATCCACTGCACTTCATGATTCACTATCCACACATTATCCAACCTTCGCTCCCTCTCATTCTCTTCATTCAGCAACCCCTCAAAGTACTCTTTCCATCTGCTCAACACACTCTCCTCGCTTGTGAGTACGTTTCTCTCATTATCCTTTATCACCCTTGCCTGCTGCACATCTTTACTAGCACGGTCCCTCTGTCTAGCCAATCGGTACAGGTCCTTTTCTCCCTCCTTAGTGTCCAACGTTTTATACAACTCTTCATACACCTTATCCTTAGCCACCTCTGTCTTTGCCATGCACCTCATCTCCTTATACTAGTCTACTTTCTTCATCTCTCTGACAATCCCACTTCTTCGCCAACCTCTTTCTCTGTATACTCTCCTGTACTTCTTCATTCCACCACCAGGTCTCCTTGTCCTCCTTCCTCTTTCCAGAAGTCACACCTAGCACCTTTCTAGCCATCTCTCTTACTAGCTCTGCTGTAGTTACCCAGCTATTCGGTAACTCTTCCACAAGTTGAAAAATATAAAAACACAGAGTATTTAATGATTCCAGTAGCAAAGAAACAGTTAGCGCTTTCGTTTGAACAAGTTTCAAACTTCAGACAAACTATTCTACATGCATTCACCTTAAATACCATAACATTTACGTCTATTGGTTAAAACCAGTGTCAGTCACCATAATATACAGCTGAACAAAAAGCATAAACATTACCCTAAACCCCCAAGTGCACAACTCAAACGCAAGTTTAACAATAAATTTCGGAATAATTGGGCTAACAACCATGATACTAATAGTTAGAAAGCGCCCAATGATGACACACATGAAAATGAAGTTATGGGTAGCTATGAAGATGAATACCCTGTGCTGAGAAGATCCGAGAGAATCAGAAATAAAACTGAGACTCAAGCTAGACCTATGGTACAGGGGGGGGGTATCAAGCAGTGGGTTTTCAAGGGTCCAAGCCAAAGACCAGGAACTGGAGAACGTGAATAGTACTAACACTGATTGCTGTAATGATTTTTTCCATGAAGCCCCATGCATGGGAGAGATGTCTTTTGGGCCGTCTCTGTTGAAAATGTATTGAAAGTTTATACCATCATAGAAAATGATGAGAAAGATTTTAAGGTATACAATTATTCTAAAGTAAATATAGAAACGGATGTAGCTAATCTATTAAGCAAAAGGTATGACTTTTGTACCTGCTAGATCGTTTGATTTTACGAATACAATAATAGACAAAGTTATACCTTAGACAACTTAATTTTGCTCTTTTAAATCACAGCAAGGTATACGACTCATCAAAATGTATTGAATATTAGTTCAACTTATAATCCACCCCTCCACTCGAAGTTAGTCTTCTATGAAAAACTATGTGAACTCGACTTAAAAAACTTACAAAAGAACAAGAACAAGTCTCACAACTTTAATCTGACAGAGACTGCAATAGCAGCCATGGAGAACTTGCAAGGTAACAACATTAGAGTAATGAAACCAGACAAGGTGGTGGGGTAGTTATTATGGACAAGGTTACAACTATTATCAGAGACTGATACATATAGTGAAGTGTCCCTAAATTAATTAAATGGGGCATACAGAAAGACTCATGCACAGTTAACAGATATATATTTTAGAGAGAAGAATTGACATTGATCTGCTTAACTATCTGATCATTACCCCACGAATACCAGTATTTTTTGGGATTCCAAAAATACATAAGAGTATTCAAAATCCCCCTATGAGACCTCTAGATGATGGAAGAGGCTCCATTACTTCACATGTACTCAGTTCTTGGACCACAAGTTAAAGAAAATAATAGTGAAATAAATTCATATATGTAAAGACTTGTGGAGCTTCTTAGAACAGATAAATAAAACATTTTATCACCACAGATGTAACTGACCTTTACACAGTCATCCCACAGCAAACTGGGATAGAATGGATAAATGAAATGCTTGTAGAATATAAGGTGCCACACAGTACATTAACTCTTATTTTAGAAATGTTAGAGTTAATGTTAATAATTATGTCTCTCTTGACCATAAGTATTATTTGCAAGAGAACGGAATAGCCATGGGCTCACCGTGCAGTGGAGCCTATGCAAACCTAGTTGTGGCATACTGGGAAAGACCGTTTGTCTTCCAGTCAAGGTTTAATAATTACATTAAACTATACCAAAGGTTTCAAGATGACATTTGTATTATTTGGAAAGGAACGCAAACAGAGTTATGTGAATTTTTGTCATACATTAATGAAACTACTAGTTTCATAAAGTTTACATGGAAATATGATTCAGTCAGCATTGATTATTTAGATGTGAATTTGATGAGTGGCAAATGTGTCTAAAATTCATAGAAAAGCTACATATTCTAACACTTTTCTGCATTCCACAAGTTCACACCCATTTCATCAAAAAAGTCTGCTATGAAAGGCCAGTTGGTCAGGGCTGCTTGCATGGTCACAACACATGAAAAGGTTTTGAAAGAACGTCAGTTTCTATGGGGTATGTTCCTGAAAAGAGGTTACCCAGCAAAGCTAGTGGAAGAATTAAGTATGGAAGTCATTACCAAGAGATTAAATGGTCACCTTCAACCTATTTTAGGCACCATTCAACTTACGTCAGATAATGGCGGACATCAGGGAACATTAAGTACTATAGAATAACCTATTTTAGGCACCATTCAACTTACATCAGATAATGGCGGACATCAGGGAACATTAAGTACTATAGAATGCAGTACTATGCTAGAACTATGAAATGACATTATTCAACAACCTCCAGCTTTCCAAAAATCCTTAACTATAACTTTTAGCTAGGATGCTAAGTTTTTAACTTCTATTTTTGAAACAAACTGGCCAATTCTGTTAGAGGATGCTAACATCAGGAAGCACTTAGGTGTTAAGCCAGTTATTGTATACAGAAGAGGTACCAATTTTAAGGATTTATTTAAGAACACACAGGTTCCCTTTCATGCAAATAAACAAGGAACTTTTAGATGTGGCGTTTGTTCATGGTGTCATATGGTAAAAGTAACTGATCATACAACTGTTAGAAATATCAGACATCAGATAAAAGGGAAATATTCTTGTAATTCCAGAGGAGTAGTTTATTTGGCCATGTGCGATTCATGCTCTAGTTTCTACATAGGAAAGACTGAGCGTAACCCAAGTCAAAGAATCTATGAGCATGACTACGCTATTAGGAAAAACAATCTGAATAATGCATAACATATTTCTGACAATGTGAACCACAAATTTTCTTTTGTGGCAATTGATCAAGTCACTATTGATGCAAACAATCCCTGGGGTTTACAGTTAGAAATAAACAAGCTAAAATGGCAAATCCGCTTTCAAGCAGACAGTTGGCCTGGCACACTTCTATCTCGGCCATTTTGAAACTAAAAGCAGTTGAAAGAAAAAAGGTTTTAAAACAACAAAAATAAGGTTGCCCGACAACTGGCAACAACAGAGTTTTATACATTAATTTATATATTCCTAGACATTTTAAATATACATACATACATATATTTCTCTGCATATTTGTCATATTAAATTGTTTTTAATGTAGTGTTGACAGCTTTAGGGTTATATGAGGCAACTGCTTTATGTTCAGTTGTATATTATGGTGACTGACACTGTTTTTAACCAACAGAAGTAAATGTTATGGTATTTAAGGTGAATGCATGTAGAATAGTTTGTCTGATGAAGTTTGAAACTTGTTCAAATGAAAGCACTAACAGTTTCTTTGCTACTGGAATCATTAAATACTTGGTGTTTTTTATATTTTTCAACTTGAGGTTTCTCTCATTTGAACTTTTGAACATGGTTCCAGAGGTGCTTAGACTTCAGCCTTGTGTGTTTTTTTGCTCCAGAGGTGCTTGGACTTCAGCCTTGTGTGTTTTTTTTCATCACTTTGATGACTTTGTGTTTTACCAGATATGTCAGCTTGTAACATGTCATAATATTTCTTCAAAGATAAAGGAACAACTTGCGCCCACTGAAACAAATTATTCACTCTGGGCATAATCTCAGAAAAATAAAATTTCTCTAAGGAAAATTCTGAGGAAACACCTTCCTCAGAACCAGAATCTAGGATCTGGACAGAAAATACAGAAGATGCACCATCTCAGTCCTCAGAAACTGAGGAAAGACTTATTTATCCACAAAATTTATTCCACAATATTCCATTCATATTAGAGAATTTAAAGCCTGCAATAAAACTTAAGCCAAAATAATAAAGTCTCCTTTATCAAAAGAAAAATAGTCCGAGGAAGACAAATGTTTTATTTTTTGTTTCTTTTTTCATAGGGACATCCATAAAGGGGACATACTCAAGGATACCTAATTCTGTGAAACAGGTCTCTGTGCTGAGCTAAGCAGGGACACACTCCCTTGTGTGAATCCTATGCTCACCTCAACAGCCACAGAGGACTTTGCTAACCCCCAGTCTATAGTAGTTGAAGGGCCTAAACCACAGGGATCTGAATAAAAGGTTGTCTAAGGAATAACCAGCCACTGCCAAGTCACCCACCAGTAGCAGCAGTACTGACTGAGCCTGCGCAGTCAGCAAAGGCTCCCAAGATACTTTCTTCTTTGGAGCAGAGTGAGTAAAGACAGCGGAAGCAGTAAGCTGGATCCATATCCCAGACGAAAATGAAGCCTGAACCCGGGGTCAAAGCTGCTGGAAGGAGTCACAGTTACAACTGAAGTATATTCAAGCATCAAATATACTTTCCCCTAAAAATACAAACCCCCAATAAAAATCACAAATCCGTAGAAAAGCAGCACATTTTTTTTCATAAATTAGTGTTCCAATTAATTACCATCCCTCCTAAAAATAACCTACCAGATGAGACATTTCTGCAAAATGGTAAACAAATTGTCTGCATTCTTAAAGAGACTAGGTACAATTATCAAAAAAGAATGTGTGTAAGGGATTCTGCAAAGAGGACTTATTTTACCTAGCAATGGAAGACAAAAGCTGATAGTCGATCCTCTGAAGTCCAGGAGGAGCGTTTTTTCTGGCAACAAGAGAACACTTAAGTATTCTGGTACTTAAGCTGCTGTTTTCCCTACTACACAGGAGCAAGAGGCACAGCAGCCTGGGCACGTGTGGCAGGAAGTGAAAGCTTTTGGAAGACTGTCCAGCTGTTATATCCTTGACAGGACATATAACCCATATAGTTAAGGCTACTGCAGAACTGGTTTATGAACATATGCCCTTCCTTGGAAAGCATCCAGAAATTGTCCCAGGAAAAAAAATGATGCCTTATGAAGGGATGAAAAAGTATTTTTGTTAAGTTCAGTTGAAATCCTAGACTGAGGAGTTTGACACCTTAGAGAATCTTGACAATTAGAAAGTTTAACACAAGACAA
Source organism: Protopterus annectens (assembly GCF_019279795.1). NCBI lineage: Eukaryota > Metazoa > Chordata > Ceratodontiformes > Protopteridae > Protopterus > Protopterus annectens. Next base: position 423,977,686 of record NC_056725.1, read on the forward strand.
TTGTTCAAATAATGAAAAAAGTGTATTCCCTGAATTAATGGAGCCAGATACATTGGAAATACCTTTAGTGCAAAAGCTAAAGGCCAACACAGAGAACCGATAATGTGAGCCAGATACATAAAATCTTAAATGACGTCAGAAGACCTAGCCAATAGGAATATGATGTTTAGCAGTTAACACAGACTACTAATCTCTGACTTACTGAGGAGCTGTTTCCTGTGCCGAGGGTACAGGGTTTGAATTTTTCCACCTTCATTTGCCTACTGTGTGACCTTGAACAAGTCACGAAAGATGGTGCTTTGGGGCAATTAGGAATTTCGGCTAGGCTCCTTAATGATCTCCTGGACTGTATTACCTAGTAACTACCTAAAAACCTATTATGGTAAGCCTATACGCAAGTGGTACCAAGGTTTGGAGGGCTAGCTTTTTGAATTTTGGGATTTTAATACAGAGATTGAGAAAGAAGAGGTCCACAACAGGCCTCCAAAGTTCCCTATTTCTTAGGAACTACAAAAATCCTTGAGGAAAATCCTTTGCTTATCTAATCAAAGGGTACTAATTCTATGACACCTCTGATACAACACGTGATCCAAAACTAAAGAAAACATGGATGTTAGGTTTACAGGATGAGGAAGAGTCCCCTTAAATGGAGGGAGGGACTCTCACTGCTATCTCTATCCCTGTTGGATGATTCTCAGAACCCACTTGTCAGAGACAATCTGATGTCACTGGGGAAGACGAAAACCCAGGGTGAGGGATGGATTATCAGGATGACGTTAGGGTAACTAACAGACAAGTAGTCATCTTGACTTTTTGGACTATCCTTGGCTCTGGAAGGCTTTCCCTTTCTTTACACAGCCTTCTTGCTTTTGCATTTTAAAATCTTATTTGTTAGCACTCAGTTGTTTAAATTGCTCCTTGAAAAAGGACCCTGAATTAGAAAGCTTTTACTGAATTTAGAAAAGGAGGTTGAAAAATATAGGTGATCCCCTGAATTAATTTCCACCCATCAGATCTTTTAAGGATTCTTATTTTACATGGAAAAAGACTAACCCATGTAAAAAGCACTATCCTAGGAATCAGGCACCCTAGACTGGCAATAAGGTCTCCACCCACTCCTTCCCCAGAGACCAACAATAGTGGTTCTCTCTCTCTCTCCTGCCTGGACAGGTCATCCAAACACCCAGAGGATGTGCAACTCCCAGTCCTTAGCAGCTTCCCAAGGAGCTACACCAGAATGACAAAGAGAGAGAATGATGAGAGAGGTCTGGGGACAGCACAGTCAGACATCAGCAGCTGAGGCAGTGAGAGAACCAGCCTGACACCTGAAGACTCCCAAAAAATGTTCTTCTTGCAAATGGGAGAGGGAAGAACTAAGACAACTGACCAATGTTCTACAGTTTCACCTGAACAAAAACCTGAAAGATTAGGAGCTAAGCTGTGTGAGTTGGTAAAACTGACAGAAATGTAAGGGTTTTGAAGTAAAAATCAAATGACAGTCCCCAAAAGCAAAACATTCATTTCCTGACACAAGTACTTTTCATAAATAAGTAGAAAAAAATGTTGTGTACTCACCATAACGTTCCATCTGAGTAGTTGTACTTCATTTGTCTTCAACCTCTGGGTTACGGATCCATTTCGGATCTGTCACGGCTGCATGTCCAGAATCTGATCTGAGCTCTCAGCTCCTCCCCTTACCCATAATGCCCCATGTCTCCTTCCTCCCTCAGATAGAGTTTGCTGCCAAAAAAAAAAATAACACATTCCCGACCTAATACCTTGCCAGAACTGGTAACCCGAAAAACCTGAGCTCAAGTAGGACTAAGGACATTCCTGATGTAACCATCTCCATATATGGTCAGTATCCCAGTGACAAGGTAGGGGGGGGGGAATGGTTGAAGACAAAGTACAACTACTCAGATGGAACATTATGGTGAGTATATGACTTCTTTATCTGAAGTAGTTGCCTTCATTTGGTTTTCAACCTGTGGGACAGAGTCCCCAGCTACAAAACACCTGGGTGGCCCTCATGGAAGGATATTCTGGAGCACAGTGGAGCCAAAGGATGCCCTGTTCCTGGATACAATATTCAATTTGTAATGTGAAATGAAGGTATGAGATGAGTACCAAGTAGCTGCAGAACTGATATCTTCCAGCGAAACCCTGGAACAAAAGGCAGCAGAAGACAGTAGGCTCAAATAATGCATTGTGAAATCCAACAAGCAATTGTCACTTTGGAAATTGATTTACCTAAGAAAGGTTTGGAATAACAAACAAATAACTGATCTGATTTACAAAAAGTTTTCGTCCTGTGCAAGTAAAATCTCAATTGTCTATGCACATCCAGCAGATGTAATTTCTATTCCCCCTTGTCTTGAAAATTAGGGAAAAAAACTGGAAGATTGATTGATATTCGCTTCTGACGCTACTTTAGGAAGAGAAGACAGGTTGGTACGCAAGGACACTGTCGTTGTGAAAGATCACATAAGGAACCTTAATGGATAAAGCTTGAAGTTCCGACACCCTCTTGGCAGAAGTAATGGTGACCAAAAAGGCGGTCTTCCAAGATAAAAACTGTAAATCTATAGAAGCTAAGGTTTAAAAGGGGGGGGGTAACTAAGGCCTGAAGTACCAAAGTAAGATCCTTCACCAGGGGGTCTAAGAAGAAAGGTACCTTTAAGGAAGGTTTTACAAAGTTTAGAAGAAGCCAAGGGTAACATGTTTTTCTCCACATGAAAACTGGAACTAGCTGCCAATTGGACCTTGATTGTGGAGGAACTGGCACCCTGCTGAAAAATTCCTGCCAAAAACTCAAACTGCAAACACAGGGACAGTAAAAGGGTTGAACACACCCTGTGAAGCCCATATAGAAAAACGTTTCCACTTGCTACAATAAACCTTTCTAGTGGAAGACTTGCAAGCTGCCACCAGAATAGTCTTAACTGGGGATGATAAACCTGGTGTCCTAACAATCATGGGAACTGGAGTAGCCAAGCAGTGAGCTTCAGACTGACCAGATCTGGGTGAGGAATCCCTGAGGGATGATAAATAAGATCCGGTACTGGATCCAACATCCATGGTGGAACTACTAGGCGAGACCATAGAGAGGGAAACCAAACTTGGCGAGGCCAGAATGGGGCGATGAGAATCACAGTGCTCCCCAGCCTGAGAGATGAAAGACCGGGAGGCCAAACATGGACCAGTGCATCTCTGGGGGCTTCCCCCTGAGGGGGGTTCAGAATGAATAACTCACTGCATTTCATGCTGGGAGATGCAAAAAGATCGCAGCAAGGACAATTCCACTGCAGAAAGATCTGTTCTGCCACTGAAGGATTCGCTGACCACTCATAAGGCATCAGAATAGACCTGCTGAGCCTGTCTGTGAGAATGTTGGACTGCCGCTGGATGTGTGCTGCCACCAGAAAACAACAGGTAGAGATCGTGACATAAGGGATAAGATCTGGTTCCCCCCCTGTTTGTTGATGTACCAGACTACCGACATATAGTCGGTCTGAATCGCAATTGTCCCTAGAGGGAGACTGGCATGAAGGGCCTGCAACGCAAGAAGGACCGCTCTTCATCTCTAAGACACTGATAAGCTAAGTGGTCTCTGGTGTGGACCATGTGCCTTGGACCATCCTTTTCAAGAAATGCCCCCCTACCCAAGCTGGGAGGCATACGTGGTCACCATGGTTTTGGGAAAGATGGAAGAAAAGGGCGTCCCCTGATTAGATCCGGGGACTGAATCTGCCACTGAAGAGAGTCCTTGCATACTCAGGAGATTCGAACAGGATAGGACAATGGCAGATCCAACAGGGACCACTGAACAGCAAGCGTCCACTGGAGAATCCACATGTGAAGACGCATTAAGGGTAACAGATTGATCGTGGCCGTCATAGACCCCAACGCCCTTAGTACTGTTTCTGCTGTCTGAACTTGGGCTTGAAGAACGTATAGAACATGCAGTTTGAGACTGTATATCCTGTCTGGGGTGAGAAAAACTCATCTGAATCATGTCCAACCAAGCCCCAATGAAGTCTAAGATCTGAACCAGGGCCAGTGATTACTTGAGACTGATGGTGATGCCCAGTCTTTTCGCTAGCAAGAGGAAATGGTCCCTGGCTTGGCACAGTAGATGCTTGGAAAGGGCAGCGAAAATCCAATCATCCAGGCAAGGGAAGACCCGAATACCCTGAAGCCTCAGGTGAGGAGCTACTAATGCCATAACCTTGGTGAACACCCTGGGGACTATGGGGAGACCAAAAGAAAGGGCTCTGAACTGATCATGACTGGCTCCTAGCCGGAAGCGGAGAAACCTCTGGGAGCGCCTGTCCATCTTGATATGATGGTACGCGTCCTGGAGGTTGATCGAGCACATCCAATCGTTTGCCTGCAAAAAGGGCAGGATGGTTTGAAGAGTGACCATTTGGAATTTCGCCTTGGCTAATGACAGGCTCAAGGTGGAAAGATCCAGAATGGGTCTTAGGTCCCGCGTTTTCTTTGGCACTTAAAAGAACCATCTGGACTGGTCTCACGGGACAGGCTGGATGACTCGTTTTCTTAGCAGCTTTTCTATTTCTATAGCCGCTTCCTCCCTTTGTGCGGGTGGAACGTCCAGGAGGTGCTTCGGTGGTCGTGGTAGTTCACTGAATGGGATGGAATATCTTCTGGATATAATCTGCAACACCCAATGATCTGTTGTTACGGACTCCCATGCCACTGTGTGAAGCGATGGTCGATCCCAGACTGCCTCCATAGATGAGCAGTCGGGCAGCCCTTTAGGGCTGCTGCCTGGGTTTGTCCGAGAAAGGTCATCGGGACCCAAAATTTCTTGGACCTCCTATGCCCCTAGGGCAGCGTCTATCATAACTCTCTCTGCCTCTGGGGGAAGGTGAGCACTGAGTGTCCCGGGAAAACACCTGAGACTTTCGGAACCACATCTTCTTTGTCCCTCACGGATTCCTTGAGAAGGATCTTTGAGGGGAGAAGCGGATTCCGATGGCAGACAGCGTCATCCCATCCTCTTTACTCTGGACCAATGTCTCTGACTGACTTCCCAAAAAGGGAAGAAACCGTCGTAAGGGGCATTTGTAAATGACACCTTGAAGGGTTCCGAACATTAACAAAGCCGGAGCCAGGCATGGCGCTTAACTGGCAAACATCAGTACCGGCCGCCCTAGTGGCTACTGCCGTGGCATGGGAGAGAAGACACATGGACATATTTGCCAAAGAGAGTGGCCATCCGAGCAGAGAATGTCTTTTTATCTCCCGAGATGGACTCCGGGGTCAACTCAGCGATCTCCGACAAGTCTCGCTGCAGTTGAATGATGTGTCCCGTGTAGTTCAGTGTTCATTTAGAGAAGGTTGCTGAAGCATACACCAGCTTCCCAAAATGGTCCATCGCCCTCGACTCAATCAGGAGGATGAACCGTACAGCTCTCCTGCATGAGCTTCTTTTTGGTGGCGGCTGTCACAACCATAGCATCCACAGGGATCCCTTGTTCCAGCAAGTCCTGTCTAAAGGGGGGCTAAGCACTTTATCTGGGCACTTAGGGATAGGCTCCACAGTTTCAGGTATCTTCCATGCCAGAGATGTTATCAGATCCACCAAAGGATCTGCGGGAGGGTACACCCAAGAAGTAGATGGGCCTGTGCCGAATGGCACCAGGAACACGGATTCATCTGAAGTCGGTTTTTGGGCAGAACACCCTCACCACCTTTGGAGGCAGAGTTCCATGATGTCTCCAAAGGAGACAACCTCGGGGGGTGACCGTGAGGAACCTTCCCCTTCCTCCAAATCGGTGTCTTCAGTAAGGGACTCTGGTGGGGAGTCCAGGTGCCTCCTCTTACATGTTCATTTGCGAGGAACCTCCTCAGTGTGACTTTCTGGGGAAGACTCGCAAACCTCCTGCTGCTCCCTTGGGGTAGCTTCCTGAGGCAAAATGGGCACAGGCTGTCCCTGAGCTGACAAGGTGGTCAGGACCGCACCGAAAGCAAAGGGAGTCGGGATGGAGTCATCGAGGGCAAGATGGTCAAGGGTCTTGAGAACACAGAGAGAACCCTCTCCACCACATCAAAGGCTGAAGGGGAACGGAACTCCTGGGAAATACTGCCTGGAACTGTTCCCTTCTGACCCGACAGGGGAGTCAGAGCAGAGACTCCAGGAACTGAGATACCAAGGGAAGTACTGCACTCTGAAAGGCTCAAAGCCAACAGCAATTCCTCTGATCCAACCCAGAGACTACAGCTCCGAGAGCTCAGATCAGACACGCTTAAGGCAATGGCCGGCGTCGAGGTAGAAGATGCTATCAGGGCCGACGCCCTGACCGAGAGGATCCTCCGATCCAGAGGCTCCAAAACTGCAGGCCGGATTGGAGAAGGAATTATTGGCATAAAAGAGACTGCAAGCTCCCCCTTCCAGAGGGAGAAGGTGCTGGCAAGATCCCCGTCTGGATATGGGTGTGGATAAATCTCTGCATCATCTTGTCCATGGGAGGATGACTCCACAGAAACTGGTCTAGAATGGCAGTGTGTAGGAGACCTATCAGGTGACCTGGCCCGCGATTCCTTCAACTCAGGGGAGAACCTTTGGGATTGAAGTCGGGGTTGATCTGGGGCTAGTTGGAGTCCTAACTTTGGCTGGTGGGCCAGGCAAAGCCGAGCTGTCAGGGGACCGCTTCTGCTGCTTGTTTATCTTCTCCCCTTCTTTGGGCCTCTTGGCAGGAGCTCGAGTCCCAGAGGCCTGGGAAGAGGAAGAAGACCCAGCTGCTGTCCCTGAAGAGGGGGGTGCAGGGGCTACTGTCCCTGAGGAGGGGAGTAGACCTTTTAGAATCAACTTATTCCTCCTGTCCTTCAGTGCTATGGGATTTGGGATTGAACCCAGCACAGACAGGACAGGAGGTCTGAAGGTGTGCCGTGCCCAGGCACAGTACACAGAGTATGGCCATCAGCTGGGGAAAACTTATGGCCACACACACTGTGCACTTTCTGAATCCTAATTTAGGGGCTTCAGACATCCCTAAATAGTTTGGGCACACTCCGACACGCACACAAAAGGGGAGAGGCTAAACAGGAAAAAAAAGAGAGGGAAGATTTCTTTTTTTTTATTATTTTTAACTGTTGCGGGGTGGGAAAAGATAGAAAGAGAGAGAGAGAGAGAAACATTAAGAAAGGTAGAAAAAGGAACAAAAAAGATCACTTACACTACCCACTATATATTTAGAGCTCAGACCATGCTGCTTGCTTTTCCAGCAACAAACGAGATCTGAAAGGAGGAAGGAGACGGGGGGGAATTATGGGTAAGGGGAGGAGCTCGGATTAGATGCTGGAAATGTGGCAGTGATGGATTCGATACGTATCCGTAACCCACAGGTTGAAGACTAAATGAAGTCTACTTCTTCAGATTATACATTAAAATGATTCTTTTTACACAGTTTTTCAAAGTAAGTATTCCTGCTGTAAAATTCTCCTTACAAGGCATGACAGTCCACAACAAATTTCCTATCATAAAATAGTTTAATTTAGAGAGAAAAAAACTGATTTTCTTCAAGAAAATATTCTGGAAGGTTTTTCCCCACCAGAGTAATCATCTGCCCAGCCTTGAAGAATCAATAGTTGACTGTCAATTCTATGAAGCTCTCACAGGAAGCACATATTGGCAGCAAAAAAAAAAAAGCTTGGAACCTTAACCACTACTTTTACTTGGGTCTTATCGGGCTCCATAGTGGTTAGAGCATGTGGAAGATACTCGGAAATGCTGAAAGTTTGCTGGTGGTCACATCCTTGGCAGGATATAACTCAAATACGTTATGTTACAACAGTGATCTAATGTTGAGTATACTGGGTAATTTTCAACTCCTTTTGCCAGCTTCTGAAAACTGGCCTCATTTGCTTCTTTAAGCTCCTCTGTTTCCAAGTATATCACACGTTATCCGTTACTCTTGATGCAATTTCTCACTTTTTTTGCTCTTTTTACATAATTCATTTATTCCTTACGTTTCTAATACTCATTTGCACCCGTTTCTCTAATCAATAATTCTCTCAAACTACTACAGTTATGTCACAAACTATTTTGTCTGTACTTGTCAGCATAATGTCCAGTGTATTATCTCAAATTGCATCAATCCCAAGACTATGCCTAACACCTTTTAACTGCTTGCCTAAATTCTGTCCCTCTTAATTATAACCACTTGAGTTTTACAGTGCTCAGTACTTCAGACTACTACATTTGTGCCACACATCATCCTCTGTACCGGTCATCACCAAAATGCCTGCATCTGACTTCAGACAGATTTTCAACAAAAGCAACTACTATACGTATTTTTGTTGTTCCTTACTTCCAAATTCAATGAAGCCTGGATGATGTGCAGTAATATGATCACTTTATGTTTACAGTGTTTGCAGATGTATTGGATGTAGTCATCCGTATCAAGGTAAAGTAGTTATGTACACTTACCATAAATGTAGCTGTTCGAATGTATTCACTGTTGCAGTCATTACCATTTGGGTAATCTGCTGGCAGGATGCCCTCAGTCAGCCTGATTAACAAAGTCTTGGGTCCTGCTTCGGTTGCTGTCCCTTCTTCCATGATGTCCGGTCATCAGGGGTATAAAACATGCAGCCGAGGCCATTACATCAGTTTTTCTTGCCCCGGATGTCAGCTGCCCCCCAAATGGGGAGCAAAAATAAATAAAAAAAAAAAAATATATGTGTGTGTGTGTGTGTGTGTGTGTGTAAGTATATAATTTAAAACACAAACAATATACCTCCAAACAAAAGCAAATACACCCAAAAAGGGGACGGAGGGTAACCAGGACTGCAACAGTGAATACACTCGAACATCTACATTTATGGTAAGTGTACACAACTGTACTATGTTCTTTGTGTTTCACGGCTGCAGTCATTACATTTGGGTAGAATCCCAAAGCTATGGTTGGGAGGATGGATTTATACAGCATTAGGAGCAGCTATAAGTCCCTGCAGGACAGCAGTGGCAAAGCCAGCTCTGAATTTAGAGAAGAGAAGTAAATGGTAATGTTTGGTGAACGTATGAAGTGAGCTCCAGGTAGCAGCTTCTAGAATGTCTCTGGTAGGAACCCCTCTGAGAAAGGCTGCAGACGTAGATGCAGCCCTGGTGGAATGAGACCTGATCCCCTTGGGGAGAGGTTTACCATGGTGCATATAGCAAAAACTAATACAATGGCTTATCCATTTGGAAATAGTCTGCTTTGAAAGAGTCTTTCCCTCTGCCCCTACAGCAAATGCCACCAATAGTTCAGGTTTTCTTAAAGATTTGGTCTTGTTTAATTAGAATCTAAGTTGTCTGTGTACATCAATGAATGCAGAATCCGCTCACTCTTGTTCTTTGGATTGGGGAAGAAAATTGTCAGATGAATGGTCTGATTAAGAGCCACACTGGATACAACCTTAGGCATGAAAGATGGATTGGTCCTGAGAGCCACCCTGTCCGGATGAAAAATAATGAAAGGCTCCACTGCCATAAGAGCCTGTAATTCTGAAATCCTTCCAGCAGAAGTGACTGCTAAAAGGAAAGCTGTTTTCCAGGAGATCAATTTTAGGTCTGCAGTAGCACAGCTGGCTCAAAAGGAGGGAGAGTGAGTTTTTCCAAAACAAAACTGAGGTCCCATGTGGGAGTTGGTGCTCTCCTGAGAGGTCTTAAATTTTGGCCCCTCTGAGATACTGCTTTAGCAGAGGATGAGAGAAGAGGGGAGGTTCTGTGTTGTAATGAGCTGAAATGGCAGGCATGGATTTTTATGGAAGAAAAAGATAGGCCCTTGTGAAGCATCTCAGTTAAGTATTGCAGAATCTGAGGAATATTGGGCATTGCTGTGCTTATTCCAAGTGATTGGTTCTAGGCACAGAATCTTTTCCATTTGTCAGCATAAGATTTTCTAGTACTAGGCCTTCTAGCCTCCAAAATGACATCCATCACTGGTTTGCTTAGGGATGCCAAGGGTGAAATTAGTTGATTAACCACGCTGCAAGATTCATTGGAACTGAGGGTGGAGAATTTGGTAGTTCTGCTGAGACAGTAGGTAAGGTGCCTGAGGCAGGTGCCACGGAGGAAGGTTTGACACATTGCGCAGGAGTGGGTACCAGTGCTGGCGAGGCCAGTCTGGAGCAATCAGAATTATTTTTGGCTTGTCCGGTTTGACTTTTAGTAGAACTTTGGAGAGCAGAGGCGGAGGGGGAAAAGCATAGACTGATAGGTTTTTCTAGCTGAAGGAAAGAGCATCCACTTTCCAAGCTTTTTGTGATGAATTCTTGTGCAGAATTTGTCCAAATGATAATTCTGGGGTGAGGCAAAAAGATCTATGTCTGGGTTCCTCCATTTGCGTGTCAACTTGTGGTTTCAGTTTCCATTCGTGTGGGTCCATAAGATTTCTGCTTAGTTCATCTGCCAGAGTATTTAGCTTTCCTGGCAGGAATTCAGCTTGTAGTTTTATCTGATAGGTCAAGGTCGTGTTCCACAATGCCATGGCTAGTCTGCAAAGGAGGTAGGAATGTGTACCCCCCCCCCTGCTTGTTTATGTACCACATAACTGTGGTGTTGTCTATCTTTATCATTAGATGTCCTGGATGAAGGTAGTCCTTGAAGGCTGTCAGAGCATTCTGTACAGCTAGCATCTCTTTCTGAATGATATGTAGGTGCATTTGATTTGGACTCCATTAGCCCTGAATGCACTTCCCTGCCAGATGAGCCCTCCAAGCATAGTCTGATGCATCTGTTGTTCGGGTTTGGGCAGCAGGGGGTGGAGTGAATGGCAGTCACTTATTTTGGCGGCAGGCCTCTGCCCACCATAGGAACTCTAGTTGCAGGCAAGGTATAATAGGAATCATTGTTTCCAGGCTGTGACAATGTTGACTCCATAAACTTTTTAAGTACCACTGAAGTTTCCTCATATGCAGTCTCGCATATGGAATTAAAAGAATGCAGGAGGCCATGAACCCCAAGGCCTGCAGAATTTGTCTTGCAGGTAGCAGGGTTTTTGTGGCCACCTGTTTGAAGTAAGTCATCAATTGAATTTGCTTTTCTGGCATAAGGTAAGTCATCTGGGCAGTTGTATTCAAGCTTGCACCCAGGAATGTAATTTTTTGAGAGGGTACCAGTTGTGATTTCTTTTCGTTTATGGTGTACCCTAGAAAAGGCAGAACCCTTTTTACAAACGCCAGATGCTTTAGAAGAATGTCCTTGTTTTCTGCCTGAATTAGACAATCATCCAGGTATGGATATATCTGAATATTTCTTTGCCTGCAAAATGCAATTACTGGTGCCAAGCACTTTGGAAGACCCCGGGCGCAGTAGATAAGCCAAAAGGCAGTGCAGAGAACTGGTAATGCAAGTAGCCTGCTTTGAAGCAGAGGTATCTTCTGCAAGATTCCCTGATTGGGATATGCAGGTAAGCCTCTAAGTCTAGAGTTACCAACCAGGCATCTTTGCCTAGCATAGTTAGTAACTGTTGAAAAGTCAGCATCTCGAATTTTGGAATGTCCAGAAATGTGTTTAGAGTGGATAAGTCCAGAATTGGATGCCATGATTTGTCTTTTCTGGGTACCAGGAAAAGTCTGGAATAGAAACCTTGCCCCTTTTCCTCTTCTGGTACTGGCTGAATAGCCCCCATGTTCACAAGGGACAGAACTTGTTTCTGGGCCTCTGCCCACTGATTTGGGGGCAGATCTGGCCATCCGTTTGGAATTGGCAACGTTTGGAAGTGAAATCTGTATCCCTGGGATACTATATTTAAAACCCATTTGTCCTGGGTAACAAGTTGCCAGTTTTATGCATGAAGTGCTAGTTTTCCCCCCAGAGGGGCGTCTAAGAGATAAGTGCTTGATGATTGCAGAGGCAAGTCATTGAGACTGTTTACCATAGGGAGGTGCCTTCCTGCTTCCAGATTTGGATGTGGAGGCACCCCATTGTTTTGTTCTAAAAGTTCCTTGTGACTGAAACCTGGAGCCTTTGGAATGTCTTGATTTGACTTGAGAGGCTCTCGAGGGGACTGGAAAGGACCAGTTCTTAATAGGCAAGTGCCTACTAAATCTTGGAGGTTGCACTTGTAAGAAATCTTTCACAGTTTGCATAGATTTAGCTTTATCTTCCATCTTTTTAAAAACTTCTTCAGCCTTATTACCAAAGAGACGGTCCTGTTGTAAAGGAGCATCCAATAATTTTGCTTTAACATGGTCAGCAGAGTTTGCTCTTTGAGCCAAGCATGCCTTCTTAGCACAGATCCAGTTACAGCAGCCCTGCAAGAGGCCTCCAAGGAATCAAAACCACACTGCAAAGTATGTTTTCCAACTTGTTCAGCTGAATGCAATAAATCCTGCAATTCTTTATTTTCCACACAGTCCTAGAGATTAACATCATTTTCTGTTTAAGTAGTCCCATGATATGCTGTTAATATTTAAGCATAAGAAATTGACAGTTTAAAGCCCTGATTGCAAAGGTTGCAGATGTGTAAACCTTCTTACCCTGTTGCTCTGGTGGAATGTGGCCTAATGTTATTAGGGACTGATTTTCCATGCTGTGTGTAGCAGTATCGAATACAGTGTCCTATCCATTTGGAAATAGTCTGCTTTATGATAGCCTTGCCCTGTGATCCTGCAGCATATGCTACAAACAGTTGCTCAGTTTTCCTGAAAGCTTTTGTTTTGTCCAAGTAGAAGCGTAGCTGCCTGTGTATGGCCAAAGAGTGCAGAAGTTTCTCCCCTTTATTCTGGGGGTTTGGATAAAAAGTTGGCAAATGGATGGTTTGGTTAAGAGCCACACTAGATACCACCTTTGGCATAAAGGTAGGGTTTGTCCTTAAAGAAACTCTGTCCTGATGAAAAATTATAAAAGGTTCCACTGCCATTAATGCCTGTAGCTCTGAGACTCTTCGTGCTGAAGTTACTGCCAGAAGCAGAGCTGTTTTCCATGATAAAAATTTTAGATCGGCTGTTTTGGCTGGCTCAAAAGGTGGCAGGGTCAGTTTTTCCAAAACACAATTGAGGTCCCAAGTTGGTGTTGGTGCTCTCCGGGGTGGTCTTATGTTTTTAGCCCCTCTGAGGTACTGCTTTAGCAAGGGATGAGAGAATAAAGGAGGATCCGTGTTGTAATGTGCTGAAATGGCAGAGGCGTGGATCTTAATTGATGAGAAGGATAGGCCTTTGTCCATTAAATCCAACAACAAAGCTGGGGACTCACTCTTCTCAAACACCATAGGAAAGAGCTGGAATCATCTTCCTTCTGAACTTTCCAACCTTACTTCTACTCTACTTTTTAAGAAGAATCTTAAAGAATATCTTAAATCCCACTGGCTTTGTCCCTGCTCCAACCCTGACTGAGATCTCTTGCCCCCTCCTGCTCTTTCTCAAAAAAAAAAAAGAAAAAAAGAAATTTTTTACTTTATCTTCTGTTTTAATTTTTGTTTTTACTCATAGTATTTGATTCTAGCCTAAATTTGCTAAATAACTCTGTATAACTCTACCTTTTAATGTTAATTTTGTAACAAATTTTATTTTATTTTAATTATACTTTATTGTATTTCCTTGTCATTGTTGCTGCTCGGAGCTTTTCTCCCCGGGCCTCTACTGAAAATGGACATGTATCCAGTTAGACTAGCCCGGTCAACAAATGTAAAATAAAATAAATAAAATCTCAGTTAAGTATTGTAAAATTTGAGGAATGTTTGGGACAAGAGGGTCAAGGCTTTGAGCCTGGTTCCAGGCACGGAATCTCTTCCATTTTTCTGAGTAAGATTTCCTGGTGCTAGGCCTCCTGGCCTCTAAAATGACATCCATAACAGCTTTAGAGAGAGGTGTTGCCTGTTTGAGTAATGAATCTGCCATGCAGCCAGGTTTATGGTTTTGAGCTGACCGTGCAGGATCTGATTGTTTTGAGTCAGGAGGTGTGAAATTTGAGGCAAAATCCATGGTGGGCCTTGAGTTAAGTTCTTTAAGATTGGGTACCAGTGCTGGCGTGGCCAGTTTGGAGCAATTAGGATCATCTGTGGTTTTTCTTGTCTGGCTTTTAGGAGTACCTTTGAAAGGAGAGGTAGTGGTGGAAAGGCATAAACTTTTAGGTTTTTCCAACTGAACGAAAGAGCATCCACTTTCCATGCTTGTGTGTGGTAAGTCCTTGTGCAGAATTTCTGTAGTTGGCAATTCAGTGGAGAGGCAAAAAGATCTATGTCTGGGCATCCCCATTTTTGCGTTACCATGCTGAAGATTTGTGGATTCAATTTCCATTCGTGAGGGTCCATGATATTTCTGCTTAGATAGTCTGCCAGAGTATTTTTCTTTCCTGGCAGGACTTGTGCTTGCAGATGAACTTGATAAGTTAGAGCTGTGTTCCACAAGGTCATGGCTTGCCTGTATAGGGGATAAGAATGAGTGCCCCCCTTGCTTGTTTATGTACCACATTACTGTGGTGTTGTCTGTCTTTAATAACAATTGTCCTGGATGCAGAAGGTCCTTGAAAGCTGTTAGGGCATTTTGAATAGCCAACATCTCTTTTTGATTGATGTGAAGATGCATTTGGTCTGTGGTCCACTTGCCCTGAATACATTTTCCTACCATGTGTGCTCCCCAGGCGTAATCAAAAGCATCTGTTGTTAGAGTCTGCCTGGCTGTGGGTAGAGTGAAAGGCTGACCCTTGTTGAGGTGACATGCCTGTGCCCACCATCGAAATTCCTGTTGTAGGCAGGGAATTATTGGTATTACTGCTTCTAAACTGTGAGAAGTGTTCAGTCCAAATGCTTTTTAGGTACCATTGTAATTTCCTCATATGCAGTCTGGCATATGGAATTAGTAGTATGCAGGATGCCATGAATCCCAGGGCCTGCAGAATTTTTCTTGCAGGGAGATGGGACTTTTTTGCCAGTAATTGAAAATATTGAGTTAGTTGTCCTTGTTTGTCTGGCGTGAGATAAGCCATCTGGGCCATTGTATTTAAGTTGGCACCCAGGAATATTATCTGTTGTGAGAGTACTAGTTTTGACTTCTTTTCATTTACTGTGTACCCTAGAGAAATTAGCAACCTTTTTACAAATGCCAGATGCTTTAGAAGAATGTCCTTTGTCTCTGCTTGAATGAAGCAGTCGTCCAGGTATGGATATATTTGAATTCCTTTTTGTCTACAAAATGCAGTTACTGGTGCCAGGCACTTTGTAAAGACCCTGGGCGCAGTAGATAAGCCAAAGAGCAGAGCAGAGAACTGGTAGTGCATTGTACCAGCTTTGAATCTGAGGTATCTTCTGCAATTTTGTCTGATAGGGACATGCAGGTATGCCTCTCTGAGGTCCACAGTAACAAGCCAAGCCTTCTTGCCCAGCATGGGAAGAAGCTGCTGTAGTGTCAACATTTTGAATTTCAGAACATCCAGGTAAGTATTTAGAGTTGAAAGGTCTAGGATGGGTCTCCAGGCTTTGTCCTTTCTGGGGACCAGGAAGAGTCAAGTAAAATCCTTGTCCTTGTTCCTGCTGTGGTACTTTTTTAATAGCTCTCATGTTCATGAGGGCTGAAATTTGTTTTTGTGCCTCTGCCAATTGGTTTTGTGGCAGGTTTGGCATTCCTTTTAGCCTTGGTAAAGTGTGAAAGTGGAACCTGTAACCTTGAGACACAATATTCAGAACCCATTTGTCTTGGGTGATTGTTTGCCAATTTTGAGAAAAAAGTGCTAGTTTTCCCCCTAAGGGGGCTGCCAAAAGGGAAGTGCTTGGCGTACGAAGGGGGAAGTCATTGGGACTGTTTCCTGTAAGGTTGAGACTTGTCCTCACCTTCTTTTGGGGTTGAGGTACCCCACTGTCGTCGTCTGTTAGAGCCTTGGGGTTAAGATCTGCCTCTCTGTGGCCTGTCTGACACTGGAAAGGACCAATTCTTTGCAAGACAATTTCTGCTAAATCGAGGTGGCTGTACCTGTAAGAAATCTTTGACTGTTTGCATTGATTTAGCTTTATCCTCCATTTTCTTTAACACCTCTTCTGCCTTAACACCAAACAAGGTATCATGCTGTAAAGGAGCATCCAATAATTTTGCCTTAACATGATCAGGTAAACTCTGTTCTTTTAACCAAGCATGTCTTCGAATCACAGAACCTGTAACTGCGGCTCTACAAGAGGCCTCTAAAGAATCAAATCCACATTGCAGAGTATGTTTTCCCACCTGTTCAACTGCATGCAATAAATCCTGCATTTCTTTAGTCCGGAGCTTGAGCTTGCAAGCATTTTCTGTTTTAACTGAGCCATTAAATATTGTTGGTACTTAAGCATGTGAAACTGGCAATTTAAAGCCCTTACTGCTAAAGTTGCAGAAGTGTAAACTTTCTTCCCCCATCTGTCCAATGCTCTAGAATCTCTGTCAGAGGGGACTGGATTTTTTTTGCAATGGAAGCCTTAACCCCTTTGGGACCCTGGGAAATAGTTTCTGGATCAGCAGAAGGGTTTTTATAAAGAAACTTGTGAGCATCAGGGACTCTATAATACCTATCTGGCTTGGCTGGAGAAGGGGGCAAAGCATCAGGAGATAAGCTGGATTCAGAGAACACATCTTCCACAATATCTAACACAGGCAGAAAAGCCAGCGGCCTATGCTGAGGCAATAAAAGGAAGTCCCTGAGCCTTTTCTTGGATTCTGAATAATCCTGACTATCCCAATGGAAATGCTCCCTCATGGTATGTAAAGTTTCCCCAAAATAATAATCCTCAGGAGGAGAGGCTGAAGGGATAGATTCTTCAGCATCAGAGTCCTCATAGGGGGGTAGAGAGTATCCCTGGTCTGAACAGGAATCAGAGGAAATTGAGACCTGATCAGAGGAATCAGTCTGTATCCTGCCTAGGCCTTTTCTCAGGAGGGGGATGGGAACACCTGATTAGAGTAATGAGGTGTTCGGCCATTTTAAGCATCTGTTTCTTAGGCATGGAGGACTGTCCAGGAGAATGCTGTACTTGCTTCTTTGTCTTTAATGGTGTTTTTGTCTTGGCTGTTGCTTTAATGGTAAGTTGTGAAGGTCTGAAAACACCCTCGGAAGCTGATGCCTGCTCAGCGGCTCTGGACCCATCTGAGGGATTAGTTTCCATAGGCCCAATACCTTGAGTTTCCAGAGGCCTAGTTGTCTCCACGTGGGAGTCGGAGGCGGCCTGTGACTCTGAGGTAGCGGGTGTCAGGGGCTGTGAAAGCGCCTCGCTGAGAACCGGCGACTGGCCTAGAAGAGGCTTCATCGGTTTTGGACTTTGGATGCCTGTCTTTATCCTTGTCTTTGCATTTTTTCAGAATTACGGTCATTGGTTGTTCTGACGGCATATTATAATTGAACCTTCAGCCAAAGTAGTGCAAAGCAAAATCAAAACGTCGTTTTATAGTGCATTTGTTAAATATAGCACAAAACTGACAACTAGTGACATCGTGATCAGGGCCTAGGCATGGAATACAGTAAGAGTGGAAGTCCTTATGAGGTATTTGTTTCCCACAAGAAATACAATTAACTTTTTCTGACATCTGTCTGAGGCAAGAAAAAAGTTTCCCCAATGGGGTACTTGGCTTTATTGAAGACTTCGGATCTGAAATTCGATTTCGAAAATCTCAGGAGTCTGCCGACCGGCACTTGCGAACAGCTTTTGCTTCGGGCACTGTGCGGCAAGAAAGACGGAAGAAAATGGATGCATCTTATATACCCCTGGTGCACTGACGTCAGGGAAGAAGCGACAGCAACCGACGCCGGACCAAGACTTTGGAACTCTGGCCGACTGCGAGACCGCCTGATGGCAGGATAAGCCAAGTGTAATGACTGCAGCAGTGTAACACGATGAACATCCTGACATCATGGAAGAAGGGACAGCAACCGATGCATGACCCAAGACTTTGTTAATCAGGCCGACAGAGGGCAACCTGCCAGCAGATTACCCAAATGTAATGACTGCAACAGTGAAACACGAAGAACATCTGATATGGTTAAACCCAGAAAGCCACATAAAATTATACACTTGGTGTTCCCAATTATTTTATAACCATCTTCTTTTTCTCAACCACCTTCAACTGTCCTCAATGTATGTTTCATGTACAGAAAAGTACAGTTTTGTGCCTACCATAAATGTAGATGTTCGAGTGTACACCCTGCTGCAGTCATCACACTTGGGTTATCCTGTAGTCAGGCGGTCCCGCAGTCGGCCGGAATTCCAAAGTCTTGGTCCGGCGTCGGTTGCTGTCACTTCTTCCCTGACGTCAGTGCGCCAGGGGTATATGTAATGCATCCAACGCCATTTTCTTCAGTTTTTCTTGCCCCAGATGTCAGGTGCCCCCAAAAAGGTGGTCAGTAATTAGTACCAAATTCAGTTATTTTTGCACAAACACAAAATCCCTCCAGCTATAAGCAAATACATCAGGAAGGTATTGTAGAGATTTAGCCAGTTAGATCAGAGGGGATGGAGGGAGGGTAACCTGGACTGCAGCAGGGTGTACACTCTAACATCTACATTTATGGTAGGTACAAAACTGTACTATGTTCATCGTGTTACCCTGCTGCAGTCATCACACTTGGGTAGAATCCCAAAGCTAAGGATGGGTGGAGGAGTTATAGAGGGTTAGAAGAGGCTAGAAGGCCCTGCAGAACTGCAGTGGCGAAGCCAGCTCTAGTCTTAGAGTAAAGTGGTAAGTAATAGTGTTTGGTAAAGGTGTGTACTGAACTCCCAAGTTGCACCTTCCAGAATGTCCTTGGTTGGAACCCCCCTGAGGAAGGCTGTAGATTGTAGCTGTTGCCCTGGTAGAGTGGGGCTTAAATGGTAGCAGGAACTGGTTTTCCATGACGGGTATAGCAAAAACGAATGCAATGTCCTATCCATTTGGAAATGGTTTGTTTTGATATAGCCTTCCCTTGTGAAGCTGTAGCATAGGATACAAACAGCTGGTCAGATTTTCTGAAAGTCTTAGTTTTATCCAAGTAGTAATGAAGTTGTATGTGAATGTCCAAGGAATGCAGAAGTCTTTCTCCTTTGTTCTGTGGATTTGGGAAGAAGGTGGGTAAGTGGATGGTTTGATTTAAAGCCACACTGGAAACCACCTTAGACATGAAGGAAGGATTATTTCGTAGAGAAACTCTGTCTTGATGGAAAATTAGGAAAGGTTCTACTGCCTTAGTGCCTGCAGCTCTGAGACTCTTCTAGCTGAAGTTATTGCTAGCAGCAGGGCAGTCTTCCATGATAGAAAAGTACAGATGTCCTTCATGGATGCATCTGCAGTCATAACAACTGGGTTGTCCTGTCGTCAGGCAGCCCTTCAGTCGGCCGGATTCCAAAGTCCGGGTCCGGCTTCGGCTGATGTCGCACTTCACCCGACGTCATCTCTGTTGGTCTTCGGGTATATAAGCATCAGCCGACGCCATTTTCTTCAGTCTTTCTTGCCGCGTGGCGCCCGAAGCAGAAGCTGTTCGCAAGTGCCGGTCGGTCGGATCCAGAGATTACTTCTACCGAATACTACTTCGAAGACTTCTAAAGCTAAGTACCCGTTGGGGACTCTTTCTTGCCTCAGCCGATGTCAGAAAAAGTTAATAATTGTTTAACCTGTGGGAAACAAATACCTCATAAAGATTTCCACTCTTACTGCCTGCCCTGTTTAGGCCCAGCCCACGACGTAGCAGCTTGTTCGTCCTGTGCTTCTTTCAACCGAGGAGCGCTTAGGCGTCGGTCAGAGTTTGCAGAACAGTTTTTCGGTTCTGACTTTGCATTATGCCGCCGGACCCTCCGATTTCGCATTCTGCCAAAAGCAAAGAAGACCGACACTCGCGGTCCACGGTTTCGTGCGCAACCATGGTTAAGCAAATCGAGTGTCTCGGTTTCGGCCGAAACCGAGAAAACTGATCAAACTGCACCTGAAACTATCACTACAACTGAGGTCCCTGCTAACACTCTTGAATCGGCCTCAGAAATTTTACCCACTACGGTGCTTACCACTGACTTATCAGACACCATTCCCTTGGATGTCTCTACCCCAGCACGTGGTGCTGCTAGGCCTCCAGCAGCCATGTCCATTAAGGCCTTCGCCAGGGCTAAAGCAGCCAAGACTACTAAAACAGTGCCTGTTAAACCCCTTCCACCAGGCCCTCTGCCAGTTCTCAAATGCTTACCTTGGCAGAAGATTTAATTTCATTAATTAGAGGATCTCAATCTCACTCAGACAGGGCCTCTCAGCCCCAGAAAGAGACCTAGGGCAGAGCCCCTGAGCCAGTGTCCTCTGATGATTCTGCTGATGAATCAGACATAACTGACCAGCCAGAGGCTCCTTTCTCCAATTTTGAAGATTCGGATGCTGAAGAATCCATTCCAGCTGCTTCCTCCAGAAGAATTCTCCTTTGGGGAAACCTTGCATGCCATGCGAGAACAGTTCCAATGGCAGCAACAGGATTTTTCAGACTCCAGGAAAAGACTAGGACCTTTTTGCACCTACCACAGCACAGGCCCTTAGCTATCCCTCCTGTTCTCTCTGTGGTGGATGATGCTTTCAATGATGCCTGCTCAGCTCCAGATTCTTTACCCCCAGCCCCTGCCAAACCAGACAGATTTTACAGGGTGCCAGATACTCATCACCACCTTTACAAGGCCCCTCTTGCAGACCCCGAAACTATATCCCAGGGTCCCAAGGCAGTAGCCGTGACTATAGCTAAAAACCCTGTTCCTTCTGAAAGGGAAGCAAGGTCATTAGACAGATGGGGTAAAAAAGTTTACACTTCAGCCACTCTTTCAGCTAGAGCTTTAAATTGTCAGTTTCACATGATACAATACCAAGAGTTTATGCTTGATCAGTTAACTAAAAAGCTAACCACTGATGAATCTCTTGATAAGAATTATGTATTAGAAATGGTAAATAACATACAGCAGGTTAGTAACCATTCTTTAAAATGTGGCTATGATGCACTGGAGGCTTCATTTAGATCAGCCATGACTGGCACAGTAATTAGAAGGCATGCATGGCTAAAGGAGCAAGCTTTACCGGATGATGTTAAATCTAAATTGCTTGATGCTCCTATGGATAAATCAAGTTTGTTTGGTACACCTGCCCAGCAGGTTATGAAGAAAATGGAAGAAAAGGCAAAATCAGTCCAGACAGTTAAAGAATTCTTGCAGGTTCAACCCCCAAGGTTTAGCAGGAACTGGCCTGCCAAAATTGGTCCTTTCCTGACTCCACAAGACCTCAAAGGGGCAGGAATAGGCGTTCCAGAGGCAGAAACCAATCCAGAGGAGGTGCCTACAGAGGACGACAGTGGCAAGGTAACAACAGAGGCACAGAATCAACACCTGCTTCTACATCAACACAGCCACAGTGACTTAAACCTAAACCCGCCTACCAGGGAACAAATAGCAGCTCCTCTAGGCGGAAAGCTAACCTTATTTTCAAAAACTGGCACCACATAACAAAGGACAAGTGGATTTTACGAACCATAGATCAAGGTTACCGGTTCCACTTCCACACTTTACCAGTCAAAAGAGGAATGCCAAACCTACCTCCAAATCAAAAAACAGAGGCTCTACAACAGATAATGGAATTAGCAAACATGAGAGCTGTGGAAAAAGTGCCAACAGCAGAGCAAGGAAAGGGGTTCTACTCCAGACTATTCCTAGTTCCAAGAAAGGAAAAAGTTGGAGACCAATTCTAGACCTGTCTACCCTAAATACTTACATCATTGTCCCAAAATTCAAAATGCTGACCCTACAGCAACTTCTTCCCATGCTGGGCAAGGAGTGTTGGCTGGTAACTCTAGATCTCAAGGAGGCATACCTGCACGTCCCCATTCGACCTATCTGCAGAAGATACCTCAGATTTCTTGCAGGATCAGAGCACTATCAATTCTCAGCATTGCCCTTTGGCTTATCTACTGCCCAGAGTATTCACAAAATGCCTGGCATCAGTAATCGCCCATTGCAGACTACAGGGAATTCAAATTTATCCATACCTGGACGACTGTCTGATACAAGGGGACAACAAAAGCAAGCTGACAACAGATTTACAAAGGGTCATTTACTTGCTTCAAGCACTGGGATACACAGTCAATTTACAAAAGTCAAGGCTGATACCATCCCAGACAAGGACTTTCCTGGGAGCGGAATTGGACACAGTAAGGCAAATGGCATTCCTAACTACAGAAAAACAAAAGAACTCCCTCTTTACTTCTTGGCACTAACAAATCTGAACAAGTTAACAGCAAGAAAGGTACTGCAGGCCTTGGGTTTCATGGCATCATGCATAATCTTGGTTCCATTTGCCAGACTACATATGAGAAAGCTTCAGTGGTACCTAAAGAATTTATGGTCCCAACACAGACACAGCCTAGAAACGGAAATTCCACTAATACCATGCTTAAAACAGGAGTTCCTATGGTGGGCTCACGCATGCCAGTCAAACCCAGGCCTGCCCTTTCGCAAAGGTCAAGCAAGCCAGACCATCACAACAGATGCTTCAGACCTGGGATGGGGGCACATATGCTGGACAAATGCGTGCAAGGATTGTGGACACAGGACCAACTTCACCTGCACATCAACCTAAAAGAAATGCTGGCAGTAAAACTGGCAATCCAAAAGTTCAGACCATTTCTCAAGGAAGGCCAGTTGATGATAAGGACAGACAACACCACAGTCATGTGGTACATCAACAAACAGGGAGGCACTCATTCCTACCCCCTATGCAGAATGACTTTGGAGCTGTGGACCCTGGCACTCAGCTACAACATCCAGTTACAGGCAATATTTGTACCAGGAAAAGAAAACTCTCTAGCAGATATGTTAAGCAGGACTACATCGGATGTCCACGAATGGCAGCTACACCCGGACATCTTCAACACCATCTCGAAGAAATGGGGAATGCCTCAGATAGATCTATTCGCATCATCTCTCAATCACCAGCTCAAAAAATTCTGCACAAGGACATTCCACCCACTAGCATGGAAAGTGGACTCGCTCTCCTTCAGCTGGAAAGGACTAACAGCATATGCATTCCCACCTCTTCCCTTGATACACAAAGTATTACTAAAAATCAAGGAGGAACGTCCAAGGATAATCCTGATAGCTCCAAACTGGCCAAGACAACATTGGTACCCACTGCTGAGGAGCATGTCTCGAACAATATGTGGCCAATACCCTGATGTCTTTGATGCTAACTCAGAACAACTACAGCACCATGCATCCAAACCTAAAACGTTGCAACTGACTGCATGGAACATCACATAGCAGCTGCTAATCCACAGCTTTCACAAAGAGTTAAAGACATTATTCTTGAAGCACGCAGACCTTCAACAAGAAGAAACTATGCTGGGAAATGGAAAAGGTTTGTCATTTGGAGCTCAGAAAGAGGTAAAGATGTATCAAACATAGATATGCCCAACATTCTGGAGTATCTGGCCGAACTACTTCATTCAGGCCTGTCCTATTCCTCCATCAAGATTCATGCATCAGCTATTTCAGCAGAATACAGCTTTGATCCACCTGTTTTTCACACTTTGCTCAGGCAGTTCCTCAGAGGAATCAAGAATGTAAAACCTCCAAGGAAACCACCATTACCAGCCTGGGACTTGAACTTTGTGCTAGAAAAATTGACTCTATCACCTTTTGAACCAGCAGCAACAGCAGACCTGCAACACCTGTCATGGAAAACTGCTTTCCTACTGGCAATTACTTCAGCAAGGAGGGTTTCAGAACTACAGGCCTTAATGGCAGTGCAACCCTTTCTAATCTTCCACCAAGATAGAGTGTCCATGAGGACTAATCCTACATTTATGCCTAAGGTGGTATCCAGAGTGTCCTTAAACCAGGCAATCCACCTACCTACCTTCTTTCCCAACCCACAAAACAGAGGGGAAAGAATACTGCATACCTTGGATGTACATAGACAGCTACGCTACTACTTGGACAGAACAAAAAATAGCAGAAAGACTGACCAACTTTTAGTAGCCTATGCAACAGGAAGGGAAGGAAAAGCTATTTCCAAACAGACAATCTCCAAATGGATAGGAAATTGCATACGATTCTGTTACTCCTTCCATGGAAAGCAAATTCCACAGAACATAAGACCTCATTCTACAAGGGCAACAGCCACTACCACAGCCTTCTTACGAGGAGTGGCTACCAAAGACATTATTGAGGCGGCTACTTGGACCTCCGTGCATACATTTGCCAAGCATTATAATTTACCTCTATATTCCAGATCCCGAGCAGGGTTTGCCACTGCTGTTCTGCAAGGGATCCTAAACACACCATAATCTACCTTTATCCTCCTCCCTAGTTGGCTATGGTATTCTACCCAGTTGTTATGACTGCAGATGCATCCATGAAGGACATAGTACAGTTTTGTACCTACCATAAATGTAGATGTCCGAATTGGATAGCATCTGCAGTCAGGATTACCCTCCCTCCTTCCCTCTGTGGTACTCCTAGGGTGTTTACCCTTCAAATAGCTAGCTACTGTGGAGATTTCTTTCATGGTGTATTTGTTTGTATTTATGTACATACATGCTTATTTTTGTGTTTACCTCTATCTTTTGGAAACATTGGCATCTATCCAAAATTTTTAGCCTTCTAGAGGGCTTCTGGCATCTGGGGCAAGAAACACTGAAGAAAATGGCGTCGGCTGATGCTTATATACCCGAAGACCAACAGAGATGACGTCGGGTGAAGTGCGACATCAGCCGAAGCCGGACCCGGACTTTGGAATCCGGCCGACTGAAGGGCTGCCTGACGACAGGACAACCCAGTTGTTATGACTGCAGATGCTATCCAATTCGGACATCTACATTTATGGTAGGTACAAAACTGTACTTTTTGTACCTACCATAAATGTAGATGTTCGAAGATCCACATTGCTGCAGTCCTTACACTTGGGTAGTCCGCTGTCCTCGGTCGGCCCGAATATCAAAGTATAAGGCTGACGTCGGTCAAGGCGCTTAAGACTGACATCAGGACGTCAGGGTACAAATGCGCATGACCGACGTCATATCCTCAGTCTTTTCTTGCCCCAGATGTCAGAAGACCCTAAACAGAAAGGTCCAAACCAAAAGACAGCAAAAAAGCAACTAACCACCCTTGCACTACACATATGTACAATATATACAAAATCCACAATATTTACAACCCAAACCACACAACCACCTCTAATTACAGAGGGGAAGGAGGGAGGGTAAATTGGACTGCAGCAATGTGGATCTTCGAACATCTACATTTATGGTAGGTACAAAACTGTACTATGTTCTTCATCTCACATTGCTGCAGTACTTACACTTGGGTAGAATCCCAAAGCAGAGGTAAGGGAGGATGGCAACACTATAAAGCAGTAGGAGCTGCCAAAATGCCCTGTAAAATTGCAGTGGCAAAACCAGCCCTAGATTTAGAGTAAAGTGGAAGGTGGTAATGCTTAGAGAAAGTATGTACTGAACTCCAAGTAGCTGCCTCCAAAATATCTTTAGTTGCCACCCCCCTTAAAAAGGCTGTAGAAGTGGCAGTAGCCCTAGTGGAATGAGGCCTAATCCCAGCTGGAATCTCCTTACCATGATGGGAATAACAGAAAGCAATACAAAACCCAATCCACTTAGAAATAGTTTGTTTTGACACAGGCTTGCCCTGAGAACCCAAAGCAAAAGAAACAAATAACTGCTGAGACTGCCTGAACCCTTTAGTTCTGCTCAAATAATATCGCAACTGCCTGTGTATATCCAAGGTGTGCAAAATCTTTTCCCCTTTATTTTGGGGGTTTGCATAAAAAGTAGGCAAATGAATAGTTTGGTTTAAAGCCACACTAGAAACCACTTTAGGCATAAAGGAAGGATTAGTACGTAAAGATACCCTATCCTTATGGAAAATTAAGAAAGGCTCAACTGCCATAAGGGCCTGCAATTCAGAAACCCTTCTCGCAGAGGTAATGGCCAACAAAAAAGCAGTCTTCCATGATAAATATTTCAACTCGGCAGTAGCTGCAGGCTCAAAAGGTTGTAGAGTGAGTTTCTCCAACACAAAATTGAGATCCCAAGCAGGAGTAGGAGCTCTACGTGGGGGTCTTATATTCTTTGCCCCTCTAAGGAATTGCTTAAACAAAGGATGAGAAAACAATGGTGGGTCACAGTCCTAGTGAGCAGAAATTGCTGCAGCATGAACCTTAATAGAAGAGAAGGACAAACCTTTGTCCAGTAACTCAGCAAGATATTGAAGAGCCACACTTAAATTAGGCTTAGAAACATCAAATTCCTTTGCTGCACTCCAAAACAAAAATCTCTTCCATTTATCTGCGTACACTTTCCTTGTACTAGGCCTTCTGGCCTCCAAAATAACATTCAAAACTTGCTGCGGAAGCTGAGACCCTCCAGGGTTTAAAACAGAATATGCCAGGCTGTTAGGTGAAGAGAGTGAAGTTTGACATTGAGTAAATGACTGTTCTCCTGAGACAGCAGGTGTGGAATCAAGGCAAAGGCCATGGAGGCTCCCATACCAGACTTCTCAGTAATGGGTACCAGTGCTGTCGAGGCCAATCTGGAGCTATTAAAATCATCTTTGGCTTGTCCTGTCTGACCTTTAGAAGTACCTTTGGGAGGAGAGGCAGAGGTGGAAAGGCATACACATGAAGATTGCTCCAATTGAAAGAAAGAGCATCCACTTTCCAAGCTGTGGGATGAAACCTTTTGTGCAAAACTTTGGCAGCTGGTAGTTTAGTGGAGAAGCGAACAGATCTATGTCTGGAGTTCCCCATGACACTGTCAATTTCTGAAATACATGAGGATCCAATTTCCACTGTGGGGATCCATAATTGCCTGCTCAACACATCTGCTAAGGAGTTCTGTGCTCCGGCAGAAACCTTGCCTGAAGATTTAGCTGTAAACTGAGAGCAGTCTCCCACAAAATCATTGCTTGTCTGCATAGAGGATAAGAATGTGTTCCCCTTGCTTGTTGATGTACCACATGACAGTTGTGTTGTCTGTTAGAACCAACACCTGCCCTGGAAGAAGTAAATCCTTGAAAGCTATTAATGCAAATTGGACTGCTAACATCTCCTTCAAGTTGATATGTAGATGTTGTAGTCTGGCAGGCCACGTGTCTTGTATCCACTTTCCATTTAGACGAGCTCCCCAAGCTTTGTCTGAGGCATCTGTCGTTAGAATCTGACTCGCCTCTGGCCGGGTCACAGAGAGTCCCTTGTTTAGGTGACATTCCTGAGCCCACCACAAAAATTCCTTTTGAATGCAAGGTATTATCTGAATGACAGTGTCCATATCTTGGCAGTGCTGTGTCCATACATTTTTGAGATACCATTGTAGCTTCCTCATATGCAGTTTGGCATTGGGAAGCACCAGAATACAAGATGCCATGAAACCCAAGGCTTGAAGGACTGTCCTTGCAGTCAGCCTGGACTGATGAGACAATTGATGGAAGTAAAGGGAAAGATTCTTTTGTTTGTCCGGGGTCAAAAGGCCATCTGGGATGCTGTATTCAGTCTCACACCCAGAAAGCACATGTCCTGAGAGGGTACTAGACTGGACTTTATTTCGTTCACAGAATACCCCAGGCATCTTAGCACTGCTATCACATATTGCAAATGATGAAGAAGTTCGTCCTTTCCTTGGGCCAGAATCAGGCAATCGTCCAAATAAGGATAGATCTGTATTCCTTTTAGCCTGAAGAAAGGTATCACTGGAGCCAGAACCTTCGTGAACACTCTGGGCGCAGTAGATAAGCCAAAGGGCAATGCAGAGAACTGATAATGAGAAGTCCCAGCTCGAAAACGCAGATACTTCCTGCAACTTAGCCTGATAGGAACAGGAAGGTAAGCCTCCTTGAGATCCAGAGTCACCATCCAGTGATCTTTGCCCAGCAGAGGTAAAAGCTGTTGTAACGTCAACATTTTGAACTTGGGAATGTCCAGATAAGTGTTGAGGATAGATAAATCCAAAATTGGTCTCCACGTGTTCCCCTTCTTTGGTACTAGGAACAGGCGAGAATAAAATCCTAGGCCCACTTCTGGCAGAGGGACCGGCTGTATGGCCCCTATTTGAAGCAGCAGAGAAATTTGTTTGTGAGCCTCTATTCTTTGCTGAGGAGGAACGTCTGGCATGCCTTTGAAAGGAGGCAAGGTATGGAAATAAAACTTGTAACCCTGGTGTATGATATCCAATACCCATCTGTCCTGGGTAATTAAACTCCAATTTCCTTTGAAGAGTGCCAACCTTCCTCCCAAAGGCGCTGCCAGACAAGAAGGCTCTGGCAGCTGAAAAGGTAGGTCATTGGGCCTGTTTACGAAAGGACTGGCCCCTGCCCTCACCCGAAGACTGTGCAGGTGAACTCCCTGTTCTAGGTCTGAAAGAGCCCTGAGCTCTGCCCCTACCACGTCTAGATCTTCCCCTAGACTGTAAATCATAAGAAGGGTACGTCCACCCCTTAGCAGGCCAATTCCTACTAAACTTCGGAGGCTGAACTTGCAAAAAATCTTTAACAGCCTGCATAGACTTAGCCTTGTCTTCCATTTTCTTTAAAACTGCCTCCACAGGTGAACCAAACAACACATCAGACTGTAAAGGAGCATCTAAAATCCTTGACTTAACATGGTCAGATAAATTCTGATCCCTCAGCCAGGCGTGCCTGCGAAGAACTGACCCAGTGGCAGCCACCCTAGAAGAGGCCTGTACAGCATCAAAACCACATTGTAAAGAATGCTTACCCACCTGTTCAGAAACATGTACCAAATCTTGCAATTCTTTACACTCAATGCCTTCAGCCAGAGCATCTACCTTAGACTTTAATTGAGAAAGAAGATAATTTTGATATTTCAACATGTGAAACTGGCAATTCAAAGCCCTCATAGCTAAGGTGGAAGAAGTATAGACTTTCTTTCCCCATCTATCCAAAGCTCTGGCCTCTTTATCTGGAGGAACCGGATTTTTTACAACAGAGGCCTTAACGCCCTTAGGTCCCTGACTAACAGTTTCTGGGTCTGCCCTAGGACTCTTATAAAGATATTTATGAGCTTCAGGCACCCTGTAATACCTGTCCGGTTTAACAGGAGCAGGAGGCAAAGAATCAGGATTAAGTGAAGCCTCTGCAAACACATCTTCCACAACATCCAGAACAGGTGGTATAGCCAAAGGCCTATGCTGGGGTAAAAGTAAAAATTCCCTAAGCCTTTTCCTGGAATCAGAGAAGTCCTGACCTTCCCACTTAAAATGTTCCCTCATGGAATGAAGAGTCTCTGAAAAAGAAAAATCCTCTGGAGGAGAAGCAGAAGGAGTAGAATCATCCACATCAGAATCAGAATATGGAGAATACTCCTGCAAGTCTTCAGCCGAAGACTCTGAAACATCCGAAGCCTGCTCAAAACTCCCCAACTCTGGTTCCACCCTAGGCCTCTTATCAGGAGGGGGCAAAGAACCTCTAATCAAAGTAATTAAATCTTCTGCCATTATAAGCATGTGCTTCTTGGGCACAGACCCTGATGAACTAGGAGTGACACCAACAGAAGCTAAACCTGGCCTGCCTCTGGGAGAAGCCTTGGAAACAGGAGAGGGCCTAACCACCCTAGGAAGGGAGGGGAGTACAGTAACCTGAGAAGCCCCTTCAGCCTGACCTGCCTCTTGAGAGGCCACATCCTGCAATATCAAAGTCCCCCCCTGGGACTCCAGAGAAGCCTCCAGCGGAACCACCGGTTCCACTGACGCCTCTAAAGAACCGGCGTCCGGTACGGACGACTCTTCTAGCCTGGGTTTAGCTGCTTTGTCTTTGCGCTTCTTCGAAGAAGCGGGCGTCGGAGCATCTGACGGCATATTATAATTGCACCGCTTCCCGAAGACCAACCTGGCACAATCTAACCTTCGCTTAATAGTGCGTTTATTAAACCTAGCACAAAAGCGACACTCAACAACGTCGTGCTCAGGCCCCAAACAAGGAATACACAAGGTATGATAATCTCTATGCGGTATCTGTTTCCCACAAGAAATACAGTTATTCACTTTTTCTGACATCCGGTAAACCACTGAGGCAAGAAAAAACTAAAATATTCCCCAACGGGGTACTTAGCCAACTTTGACTCGGTCTGAAACTCCGAATTCGAAAAATTTCAGAACGCCGAACGGCACTTGCAACGCTGCTTCTGCATCGGACCATGCGGTAAAAAAGACTGAGGATATGACGTCGGTCATGCGCATTTGTACCCTGGCGTCCTGATGTCAGTCTTAAGCGCCTTGACCGACGTCAGCCTTATACTTTGATATTCGGGCCGACCGAGGACAGCGGACTACCCAAGTGTAAGGACTGCAGCAATGTGAGATGAAGAACATCTGTAGATCTGCACAGAAATCTGGTTCAAATGGAGGTAGCGTAAGTTTTTCCAGAACAAAATTGAGGTCCCATGTTGGTGTAGGTGCTCTCCTGGGGGGCCTAATGTTTTTTGCCCCTCTGAGGAACTGCCTTAGAAGTGGATGGGAAAATAATGGTGGATCCGTGTTGTAGTGGGCAGAAATAGCTGATGCATGGATTTTAATGGAAGAAAAAGAAAGTCCTTTGTGCAACATCTCAGTTAAGTACTGTAGAATCTGAGGCATGTGAGGCTGAAGTGTGTTTTGGCCTTTAGCTTGGTTCCAGGTGCAAAACCTTTTCCATTTATCCAAATAGGCCTTCCTGGTGCTGGGCCTCCTGGCTTCCAGAATAACATCCATAACTGCTTGGGAAAGAGGAGCTGGCTGGATGCTTAGTTGATTTGCCATGCAGCCAGATTTAAGGTTTTGAGCTGGCTGTTAAGAATCTGATTGTTTTGCTGTGCGAGCAAATGGGCAATCTGTGGTAAAATCCAAGGTGGGCTTCGGATCTGAAATTCGACTTCGAAAATCTCAGGAGTCGGCCGACCGGCACTTGCAAACTGCTTCTGTTTTGGGCACCACGCGGCAAGAAAGACTGAAGAAAATGGCATCAGATGCATTACATATACCCCTGGTGCACTGACGTCAGGGAAGAAGTGACAGCAACCGACGCCGGACCAAGACTTTGGAATTCCGGCCGACTGCGGGACCGCCTGATGACAGGATAACCCAAGTGTGATGACTGCAGCAGGGTAACACGAACATCACCTCACCTCTTATTTTTTTATAACTTTAAAATTTTATTTTATATACATTTATGGCCCCACCCACATTTTCCTTCTCTAGACCAAGAATTACTAAATGTAAAGAATTCTTTGCCATTCTCTCTAACACTTACTATTAACTGTTCTGTGCCTGGTAATGCTGCTGTTGGTATCACTTTTTAAATTTATTCTTTCTGCTTACCACACATTTCCCTAACTTTCTCCAGTTTAAAAATCATATTGCTGCCCCTCCCCCAAAACAAAGGCACACAAGTTCTTACTAGGCCATTGACCCTAAATGATCTTTAGAAGTCTAGCCATGTATGCCCATAAAGTTTTTTCCCTTGTATTTCAAATAAGAAATAACCCAGAGGAGCAGAACATTTACATTTTACCCCTTTCCATAAGGGACACGGATACTATTCAAAGGATGAATTTGCGGTTTTCCATCTTTTCCTCAAGATTACATTTCAATAGCATAAGTGAAGTAATTAGTTTTATGAGAAGAAGGGGACACGGATACCACTCAATGGATGAATTTGTTGTTTTCCATCTTTTCATCAAGATTACGTTTGAATAGAGTAAGTGAAGTAATTAGTTTCATGAGGAGAGAAAGATTCCAAAGACATGGGATTCCCTGATCCATATCCATTTATGTTGCACAAGAGATTACGATCTCTTGAGCAAGTGTTTATGCTATCACTGGACTTACAAATATACAATAGGTCTGACAGGATAGGATCTGCTGAAGCTCTGTATGCAAACCACTGGTCACCCCTTAAAAGCCTGTATAGGGACAAGGCTTTGAGACTATCAGTGTAGTTCTTATGATTTATAGCCTTCATTTTTCTTGATGAGAAAACAATCTGGGCATTCAGGTTGTGACAAGTGTTTGGGCAGGTAGAAGCCAAAGCGGATATTATTACTCAATGATCGGCCTACTAAGTGCCACATACAGTGGAATGATCACTACCCTGGACCTAGATGCTATATGCTTACCAATAAGCCGCAAAATGAAAAATGACTCTCTTACAATAGTGGATACGTGGTGAATGAAGGCCAATTTTTTGTTTACATATGAGGATCTACCAACAAAATCTTCTCGCAGTTTGACAAACTCAAGATAAAACAACCAAACATTAAGGCAAAATATACAGTGTATATTGTAAGGGCACGTTACAGCTCAAACATATGTACTGAAATGTAACTGCTTTCACAATGTGTGTACCAAATTATAGTAGACACATGTATAAAAGCAACATTTCCTTTCTCCAAAGACTCCTTCCCTCCCTAGACTATGATTCCCCATACTTTCACGTTTTAAAATATCACTTAAGAGTTTTCCCCACTATGTCACTTTCTACTCCAGTCAGCTTGCTTACTGAACACCATGCTGTAGCTGAATGAAATCTCACGAAACTTTATTAGGAATTTATCTTCCTTGCTACTGCATCACAATGCTTACACATCTGAAAATCGCAGAACAAATGCAGGAATGGTTAAGGAGAGGTGAATTCACAGCAAGAGATGAAAGGTCAATGCTGGCAGCCCAAGATAGTGGGCTACATACACGCTGGCTTACAAAGTCCATTGAATATATGGGAGAAACAGATGTAGGTTTTGTAAAAACTGAATTGGAAACCGTTGCACACCCTGTTGCAAGCTGCGACATACTAATGGCAGGAGGACTATATACTGAAAAGCGTAATAATGTGGCAAGATTGTTGCACTGGGGATTGTGCAAACATTATGGTACTGAAGTGGCAGAAAAACACTGGAAACATAAGCCACAAAGTATCATACAAAATGATGAAGTTTAAATCACTTGGGCCACCCATTACCAACAGTTCAAAAGATAGATGCTAGAAAACTGGATACAGTGGTTCAAGAAAAGAAGACAAGAGTAGCATTGATCATTGAAATCGCCAAACCCAGTGACTACAGTATCTTGCGTACAGAGAAACAGTCAAAATATCAGGATCTGCACGCAGAAACGAGAGCAATGTGGAAGAAAGATTCCCAGATAGTTCCAATAGTAGTAGGAGCAACGGATCTTAAAAAAAATCTACAATCATATTTAGATAGGTTACTAATCCATGTAACTCCATACGAATTGCAGGAGTCATTACGGGGCACATTGCAGGGGCTCCGAAGAGCGTTTTTGGCTGACATCAAAGACTGAAGCAATACTAATTTCATGAACTTTAATTGCACTTTGACTTAGGAATGGGGTCCATTCCAGTCATGGTATTAAGAAATCCAAAGACTTAGAGAAATTAAAAAGTCTGAAAGTATTTTGCTAAGGAAAATAAAGCAAAGTATCCACATCTCTTTCATTTCATACCCTGAGGTCACAAAGCTATTTAGGCACAACATTCACAACTCTGACACACTGCTGTTGTATAAAGCCGCACTCATTCCCTTTCTTGAGTCATAAACCTGTTAAACTCTAAAGTCTGAGGGTGAATAAGCCTAATAACCACTTTGAACGTCACTGATCAGCTCAGCTTTGCAAGCCAAGAAATACAACAGTATGCCCGACATGGAAACAAAAAGAGAGGACCTAAAACTCAAAGTATCACTTTTAAAAGTGAAAACTCCATTATTTCAGTATCCTTTTTCAAGAACTATCCACAGATGGGTTAACACACAAAAACTCAAGACACTTTTACTGAGGATTGGTAAAGTTGACAGTATTTCTTACTACTTGCATTTTAAATGAATAGGACTGTGATCTGACAACAGAGTAGGGGAACAGTAACCTCCTAAACTTGACCCTCACTGGGCATGGTAGGGAAAAAATAGTTTTCAAAGAAAAGTTGATGTCAGCCCCCATGACAGCATTCAGGGTTTGAAAAAAAAAACTGCAATAAGTTGGTGCTGGCAGGTATATATCATGTCAACAGTCATAGTAAGGTCTAGATATATTAGTTTCTACCTGTAGTAGTCCTTTTAACTTCAGGTTTAATTACTAAGTTAGATCACTAATGTAACAGTGAAATAATTATCTCAAATTAAAAAACAATTAAAATAAAGCACAAGTGACCTATGTTGCTTATTAGTATGCTATTACACCTACCTCCGTCTTATACAACAGACCACAGATATTCCCTTTCACAATTTGTTGCTACATGAAGCATACAATATCAACTTGCTCAGACTAAACATCAGTGATTATGCTGTGATCTACAGTTACTTCTCTAAACACCACTATAAGAAGTAGATGTTTTGATATTCAGAAACGGTCTTCTCTTGCATGATTACTTAAAAGAGCAGAATTAGACAAATCTTTAAGCAGCATTACCAGTACATACTGATTACATTAACAACCTAGAAACATTTAAGTATTAGTGATCATAAGTCAGGGATCATTAACAGGTAGCAAATGCTATTCTTCACAGGAAAGTAGATAATCACCGTTAAAACATCAAAAGTAAACACAAGTTAGCAAAATTTCTTACTTTTGAGAGTATAGATTGGGAAGAAGGTTGCATGTGAAACAGTGAATTAATCAGTTAAATAAGAATGTGGGGGTGAGGAGTGCCTGCATGACAGAATTCAAAATACATTACAGCAGTCAAAAATCTAGTAAGAAAAATGGTATACGAGTGTCAGAGAGAGAGAGAGAGAGAGAGAGAGATTTTCTGCTCATGTCTCTCTTCCTCGCTGTCTATTACTGTGGCCATTTCCTTCACTTGAACACAGTCAAAAATCAACAGTGTACACCGTCTATAAGGTCAGACAGGGAGTGGCTACATGTGTTCAACAGTAAGAAGTTCTAATACATTATTGTGGCCATTCTTTTACACTTTCACAAACCTCAGAGATGTGAGACAAGCAGAAAATTGTTCCAGGAGTGGGGAAAGCAGTTTGTGCAGCAACTAACATCTGGAATGGCTTGTTCATACAAAGATTTTGTCCAGAGGGGGAGTGCAACCATGTATGCAATGGGACAAGTGTTGTGAAAAATAATTAAAGCAATATCTGTGAACACATTAAGTGATGTCATACTCAAATAAGGTGTGTCCTAACAGGATGGGCATATTTTACAAGAAAGCTATTAAAAAAAATCTGCAACAAGTGTCTGTGGTCTTTCAATAATATGAATGCAACAGCAAACTAATTAAGATGCAACTTTTGTGTTGTTACTTTATTTCACAGCATCCATACTGAAAAGGTCTTCAGACTCTGTTTACACCAAATCTGCATTTCCCTTTTTCATGGGGAAATTACTCCAATGCATAGAATCGGGAATATTCTGAACTTCCACAATACAAGACCTAAAACAAATCTCTTTCATAACAGAAATTATGTTTTCAACATCTGAAATGCTCAGAAAGAAAATAAAATATTGTTAGATGTGAAGTGGCATACACAAGTTCCACAAGACATTGCTTCATTACTTCTATTCCTACAATCACAACCTAAATGAAGTTAACTGAACACTCAAATTTACTGTCTACAATTTATGCTGAAAGGCACCACTTTCAGACTATGCCAGGCGGTCTTACTAAGTTAGGTTTCTATAAAGGGAGGGTACATTGAGACTGCAAACAGGCAAGTTGTAATTACAAAACAATTAAAAACTGTATGCATGCCACTGGAAATCTGCCAACAGCAAAAGTCCCTGTACTAATGTTTGAAATGTTTTCTACAGTCAACTTCAACTACAATTAAAATTGTAAAGAAAGAGTAGCAACCCTAGGGTGCATTCTGCTCCTGAGTGTCAAAGTATAACTTCCTGGGGAACCAGATATTTACTTTTAAACAGAGGTATGCACAGTCATTTCACAATGACAAATTAGCATATAGTATTATGTTCTAATTCCTTTATTTATTTTTTTGCCCTCCATTACCTCATGCACTGGCTTCCTCTACTTTCAACCAAATGGTACATTTGTTCTGGAAGAACCATATTCCCAGTCTAACAGACAGCACTGCAGTCCATCTTTTCCAGCCCAGGAAACTATCAGCGCTCCTTTCCCTAGCAAGAGTTGGGTAGTAGGGAGGAGGCCACCCTGCTGGTCAATTTCCTGGGGGAAGTGACCCACCCCTCTAACTAACCAATGACTAACCACATTTTCTAAAGCCGGTACCACTGCTGCTTTTAATGTAGACATTGTAAGAGCATGAAATAATAACTTATTTACAGAGCTGGCCATAACAAAGGCAGTGTAAGTAGATTTTATCCATACCATCTTGAAAGTTTCTACTCACACT
This sequence comes from Protopterus annectens, assembly GCF_019279795.1. Lineage (NCBI taxonomy): Eukaryota > Metazoa > Chordata > Ceratodontiformes > Protopteridae > Protopterus > Protopterus annectens. The sequence goes on from NC_056725.1 coordinate 424,013,974, forward strand.
CATTAAATTCTGAATCACTACTAATAAAATCCAATGCACACCTTTGTTTACTGTACAAAGTAGAGAGAAAACATGAAAACACTGGCAATACATTGATTAAAGAGAATGAAAAACTCAAAAATCCCCCTGCTTACTTACACAGACTGCAGTTATCCAGGATACTGAGGAAATTTACATGAATCTTGTATCCCATATAGATATTTGTTTACCAGAAAGTCTGACTGGGTCAGAAACCGATTTTCAGTGGAGGCCCAGGAAGAAAAGTTCGATTACAACATAGACATTAAAACCATTTTTACAGTATTTAACATTTACGTGCAAGTATAATACAATAGCAGATAGTAATATAGAGTAGTATACAATGAATTAACATATTACAAATAGGTGTATGATGACAGTTTATTTGTAAAATATTTAAAAAAGAAATGGGATTGCATTAACATGTCTAGATAAATTGTCTGACATATATACATACACACACAATTTACATGGAGATGTAGTATGGAAGTGTGTGTGAGGATGATCAGAAAAGATTAGTATTGGTAGTGAGTAGCTATAAAGGAGTAGCAAATGTGTTGCATATGTATTGATTGCTTTTGTTAGAGTGAACTATGAATAAAATATTTAAATTAATTCTGCTGTAAATATGCTAAAAGATAAAGCACAGAATAAAAAAAGTTTGCTTAAATGTAGGAATATAGCTAAACAATATAACACTGGCATCCATACATACTGTGCAACATACCTCTGGCTGAAATAAGTGGAAAACAAAAAACATCTATTAAAGGACAGAAGATATTTCCTGAGAAGTTTGGTTCTCACAGATGTTTCCTTTCAGACTTCTGTTAATGGACGTTTTTATAAAATCAGCAGAAGAATTCTGATTGCGTGCATTCTCCCATCAGCAGAAATGTTTTCACAGAAGAACACTACGTGCTTTATAACAAAACAATTTCTTAAGCAAGTTTGGAAGGTAAAGTATCAGCAGAACAGATGTTTCCGTATTAAGCCCAAAAAAGATACCAAAAGGAAAAACAGGATTTGAAGTGGGTAACTAGAACAGTATAGACTGTATACTAAACTTTGTTACAGATACTTGGTAAGAACTTGGGTTCCAAGGTAACTGGAGAATGGAAAGCCACAAACCCATCATCCATATCAATTGTGAAGGAAAAACTTTGCACATTAAATTTGTAAACTACAGTTGTACGTCTTGTTTGTTATAAAAATAAGCTATTTATTAGCAACTGTGCTTACAGTGAAATAGTATTGTGCTGCAAAATATATTTCTTTATCAGTGTGCAATTTGGTGCTTTTAAACAGACTACAGATGCAGTCATGCAAAACTCTGTCTCTGTTTCAGCAGTAAACATCCAGCAAGACTTTGCGTATTAAGAAGACTGGTTCCAGTCCAGTGCAGCAAGTACAGCACAGCAGCAGCGCCTTCAGGAAATTAAATTTTCAGTTTTCACTATTCCTATCAAAGTTCTGTATACTCACCACATGGTGCAATAAATAGTCTATGGAAGCTTATCCACTTGAGTACTTGAATCTTGCACACAAAATCATAGCCATCAGGCCCACTGCCAATCAGCCAATGGGTGCAGGCACTCTTACATTTTCTATCTTGATCAGGTTTATTTTCCCAGGTCATCCACAGCTTTTACAAAACTCAATGGATTTAACACCTTGGGTGGGCTAAAGTTTCAGATTTCTTTGATATCATCACAACTGGAATAAGTTAAGCCATGAACAGCTTCATACTAGTGACAAGCACTCTCTGGGGAAAAAGTTTTCAGAAGCACTGTGAAAACTGGTTTATACTGAATGTTCTGTATTCTACAGACCAGTAAATTACAATCTCAGCTGCAGCTGATGAGCAAAAGTGAGACATCTCAGCAACACCTGATACTTTTTAAATGATGTCCATGTTTTAATATTCCATAAAAGTTAGGATGGCGCAGCAGTTAGTATTGTCGCCTCAAAGCAAGAGGTTCTCTAGTTAGATTCTCAGCTGGGGTGCCATTTGTGTGGAGTCTGCATGTCCTCCGTGTTTGCATGGGTTTCCTCAGAGTGCTCCAGTTTCCTCACACATTCCAAAGAGATGCAGCAGGTGGACTGGACACTCTAAATTGGCCATAGGAGTGAGTGTGCACGAGTGCGTGGGATGGATGATGAACTACAGTGACAGGGCTAGCCATCCGGCAATGTAAACCTTGGCTATAGAGACACTCTGACTCCATGTGCAAAAACTGGAAAAGGAGTTGAGGATGGACAGATGGAAAAGTTTTCCATGCTGCAATTCTATACATAGCTGTTACATAGGAGGCAAGATGACAATCTCAACTAAAAGCAAGACTGCAATGCATTGTAATAAGCATACCACCAGCCTACTCTATGACCAACATAAAAATATTTACTATATGAAACAAATGAAATGCCTGTTCATACATCAAGAAGCATTTTAAAAGTTGTGCTTTTTATGACTAGGATGATGAAATTATGATGTTTCAACTTTTTTACTCTCCCTACTCATGTCTGCAAACAGCTAATGTCCATTTCATATTCATTTTTTGAAAAAAATCTTGATCATGTTACCCAAATATATTCAGCAACATAGGCAAGAATATCTAGCATTTTAAAACTATCCTGTGTGAGCCTGACTTGTAAAACCAGTGTAGAAAAAATAAAACAACAACAAATCTGGTTAAACAGTTGCAAGTACTTGCATGCATCCATCCATAATCCCCTTCCCTATTTTTGCACAAGGTCAGGGTGTCACATCAACCAATGACCATCATCAACAGCCACTGTTCACATGGCCTGGTTATAAATATTCATATGTAAAAATAACATTTGTTCGTCAATATCCAACAGCAGCATGGCTTCAGAAAAAATCATGACCTATACGAATCAAGTCATCAATGCACAGTACCGCTCTTTCTTGGTTGCCAGAACTGCAATAAAACTTGTTCATTTTCACACCACATCACAAAATCCAGTCAAATTATTCTTGTTTACCACGTTTTCATTCAGCTAGAGTTGATTGCAATCAGTACACTCTCACAACCCAGCAACTTATTTGCAAAGCTAATTCAGAATTCTCTTTTTCTTTTAAGAAAACTCAAACAGTCCGGTCCTTTCTCACCGTCATGCACTTCATTCTCCTCAGATTTTCTCTCTCATCTTCATGCACTTCATTCTCCTCAGATTTTTTTTTCTTCTTTATTTCATTATCTTAAAGTATCCCTGCCAGTAAAAGCAAATGCCAAGTTGCACGCATCACTTTAATTTGCTAAAAATAAAAAGATCTGTTGTGTTTTCATTTAATACCTCCCAAAAAACTTTATCAGAAAGTACAGCTGTGTAAGAACTTACCATAATAGATGTCTGACTGATCACGCTTAGATATCCTGCCAAGAATAACAGACAGCCCAACCAGCATACCACACCTGGATGCCTTCCCCTTATACTGTACATCTAAATTATACTGTACATCTAAAGTATGACCAGCAATGGAGACAGAGGTACATAAAAAATGTATGTATGCATGCATGCATGGAAACTTTCTTGCCCCAGACAGCAGCTGAAGAAGTCAAGGCAACTATATACATATGTACAAGTCAAAGAGATGGAACACACAAAAGAACCCAACTCAGCCCAAGTAACAAAAATGGAGAGAAAAGAAAGGGAGAAGGCACATCCAACAAGGCTTCTAAAACAGGAGAAAATATAGTTGTGTACACTTACCATAAATGTAGATGTTTGAGTGTATTCACTGTTGCAGTCATCACATTTGGGTTTATCTGCTTGCAATAGCCCTCAGTCAGCCCGATTATCAAAGTCTTGGGTCCTGCGTCAGATGCTGTCTCATCTTCCATGACGTCAGGTCGTCAGGGGTATAAAGCATGCAGCAGACGCCATTACATCAGTTTTTCTTGCCCCAGATTTCAGGTGCCCCCACAATGGGAAGCAATTACATACAAGGTTACACCTCCAACAAAAAAGCAAATACACCAAAAAGCTTTAAGCATAGCAAACAAGAACAGAGGTATAGTCAATAGAAGTCAGGGGGCTGGAGGGAGGGTAACCGGGACTGCAACAGTGAATACACTCGAACATCTACATTTATGGTAAGTGTACACAACTGTACCATGTTCTTTGTGTTTCACTGTTGTAGTCATCACATTTGGGTAGATCCCCAAAGCTAAGGGATGGCAGGAGGTAATTAGATAGCATTAGGACCAGCTATAAGGCCCTGCAAGACTGCAGTGGCAAAGCCAGCTCTGGATTTAGAAAAAAATGGCAAGTGGTAATGCTTGGTGATGTACAGAACTCCAGGTAGCAGCTTCTAGGACATCCCTGGTAGGGACACCTCTGAGAAAGGCTGTAGCGGTAGATGCAGCCTTGGTTGAATGTGGTCTTATCCCCTGTGGGGTAGGTTTGCCATGGTGCTTATAGTAGAAATGAATGCAGTGGCCTATCCACTTAGAAATGGTTTGCTTTGAAATGGCCTTCAACTCTGCCCCTGCAGCAAATGCAACCAGCAGTTGTTCAGATTTCCTGAGAGGTTTAGTCCTGCCCAAGTAAAATCTACGTTGTCTGTGCAAGTCCAAGGAGTGCAGTATTCGTTCCCCTTTGTTCTGTGGATTAGAAAAGAAGGCTGGCAAATGAATGGACTGATTAAGGGCCACACTGGATACCACCTTGGGCATGAAGGAGGGATTGGTCCTGAGGACACCCTGTCTGCGTGAAAGATAATGAAGGCTCCACTCCCATGAGAGCCTGTAATTCACCCTTCTTGCTGAAGTGAGGGCTACAAGGAAGGCTGTTTTCCAAGAAAGGAATTCCATCTCCGCATTTGCAGCTGTCTCAAAGGGAGGTAAAGTGAGCTTTTCCAGTACAAAATTAAGGTCCCAGGCTGGAGTAGGGGCTCTCCTGGGTGGCCTTAAGTTTTTGGCGCCTCTGAGGAACTGCTTCAGCAGTGGGTGAGAGAAGAGGGGTGGTTCTGTATTGTAATGCGCTGAAATGGATGAGGCATGAAATCTGATGGAGGAAAAGGAAAGGCCCTTGTTTAGCATCTCAGTTAAGTATTAAAGAATCTGAGGTAAATTGGGCGCTGCTGTGCCCATCCCCTGAGTTTGGCTCCATGAACAGTATCTTTTCCATTTTTCAGCATAGGATTTTCTAGTACTAGGCCTCCTTGCCTCCAGAATGACATCCATCACTTGCTTACTGAGGGATGGTAACGGAGAGATCAGGTAATTAGCCAGGCTGCCAGGGTCTGGGTATGAAGCTGTGGGTGCAGAATCTGGCACTCCTGCTGGGACAACAGGGCAGGAGTCTGAGGCAGGTGCCATGGTGTCAGCAGTGACACATTGCACAAGAGGGGGTACCAGTGCTGGCATGGCCACTCTGGTGCAATCAGTATTGTCCTTGGTTTGTCCTGTTTGATCTTTAGTAGTACCTTGGAGAGGAGAGGCAGAGGGGGAAATGCATAAACTGACAGGTTTTTCCAGGTGAAGGACAGGGCATCCCCTTTACAAGCTTGACCGTGGGAAGTCCTTGTGCAGAATTTGTCCAATTGGTAGTTCTGAGGGGAGGCAAACAGGTCTATTGCTGGAGTCCCCCCCCCCCCATTTGTTCCTCAAGAGGTGGAATATTTTTGGTTCCAGTTTCCACTCATGTGGGTCCATGAAATTTCTGCTTAGGTTGTCTGTCAGAGAATTTAGCTTGCCTGGCAGGAACAGAGCCTGTAGGTGTACTTGGTAGCTCAAGGCTGTGTTCCACAGAGCCATGGCTAGTCTGCAGAGAGGGTACGAGTGGGTCCCCCCCTGCTTCTTTATGTACCATATAACTGGTGTTTGTCTGTCTTTACCAATAACTGTCCTGGAAGAATGTGGTCTTTGAAGGCTGTCAAGAAATTCTGCATAGCTAACATTTCTTTTTGGTTGATATGCAGGTGCATCTGTCTCGGGGGTCCATTTGCCCTGAATGCACTGTCCTGTCAAGTGAGCCCCCCCATGCATAGTCTGATGCGTCTGTTAGGGTTTGGGTGGCAGGGGGTAGAGTGAAAGGGAGCCCCTTGTTGTGGTAGCAGGCCTCTGCCCACAAAAGGAACTCTGTCTTTACACAAGGAATGATAGGAATCATTGATTCCAGGTCCTGAAATTTTGACACCATAGGCTTTTTAGATACCATTGTAGTTTCCTCATATGCAGTTTTGCATATGGAATTAGTAGAATGCAAGAAGCCATGAACCACTGAGCTCACAGAATTTTTCTTGCGGATAGCTGCGTCTTTGTGGCCAATAGTTTGAAGTAGGTAGTCAAATAAACTTGTTTCTCTGGAGTAAGGAAAGCCATCTGGGAAGTTGTGTTCAAGCTTGCTCCCAGGAATACAATCTGCTGGCAGGGTACTAGGTGAGATTTCTTTTGACTTATGGTGTACCCCAGTGAGGTTAGAAGTTTATTTACGAATGCCAGATGTTTTAATAGCAAGTCCTGGCTTTCTGCCTGAATCAGACAATCGTCCAGGTATGGGTATATTTGAATATTTCTCTGCCTGCACAATGCAATGACTGGAGCTAGACACTTTGTGAATACCCTGGGTGCAGTAGATAAGCCAAAGGGAAGTGCAGAGAACTGATAGTGCATGGAGCCTGCCCTGAAGTGTATGCATTTCCTGCAAGATTCCCTTATTGGAATGTGCAGGCAAGCTTCCTTTAAGTCTAAGGTTGCCAACCAGGCATCTTTGCCTAGCATAGGAAGCAGCTGTTGAAGTGTTAGCATTTTAAATTTTGGGATTACCAAAAAGGTGTTTAGAATAGAGAGGTCCAGGATAGGACGCCAGGCGATGTCTTTTAAGCCTAGAGTAAAAACTTTGTCCTCTTTCTTCTGCTGGGACAGGTTGAATAGCCCTGACATTTAGGAGAGAGAGAACCTGCTGTATAGCCTCTGCTCACTGATTTGGGGGTAGGTCTGGCCATCAGTTTGGAGGGTTGGTAGGGTGTGGAAGTGAAATCTGTATCCTTGGGAAACTATATTCAGAACACATTTGTCCCGGGTAACGAGTTCCCAGTTTTTTGCATGCAGGGCGAGCTTTCCTCCTAAGGGAGCAGGCAGTTGAGCAGGGCTTGGAAGGGTTAAGGGTAAGTAATTTTGCCATTTTTCCGTAGGGGGGGGGGGTCTTACTACTCCCTGCTTTGGAAGTGGGAACCCCCCCCAATGCTTAGGCCTGTGCATAGTGTGAGACAGTAACCTAGGTGGTCTGCTGTTCCTGGGTTTGGGCTAAGAAGGCCTGGAAGAGGCTTGAAAGGACCAATTCTTAGAAGGCCAATGCCTACTAAATCTGGGAGGCTGTACTTGCAGGAAATCTTTAACGGTTTGCATAGATTTAGCTTTTTCCGCCATCTTTTTGAGGACAACTTCTGCTTTGTTGCCAAACAGGCGGTCTTGGTTTAAGGGAGCATCCAGTAATTTAGCTTCATCATGACCTGGCAAGTTTTGCTCCTTAAGCCAAGCATGCCTTCTAAGTACAGACCCAGTGACAGCAGCCCTGCAAGATGCATCTAAAGAGTCAAAACCACATTGCAAAGTATGTTTACCAACTTGTTCTGCAGAATGCATTAAATCCTGTAATTCTGTGTGTTCAGCAGAGTCAGGAATCAACATAATTTTCTGTTTGATCGGTCCCATAATATGCTGCTGGTACTTTAACATATGAAACTGGCAATTTAAAGCCCTAATGGCCAAAGTAGCAGATGTATATACCTTCTTACCCCATCTGTCCAAGGCTCTAGAATCTCTATCAGAAGGGGTAGGGTTTTTGGCAGTAGTAGCCTTAATGCCCTTTGGCCCTTGGGAAATGGTCTCTGGATCCACAGTAGGATTCTTGAAGAGGAACTTGAGAGTCAGGTACTCTAATACCGGTCAGGTTTTCTGGGAGCTGGAGGTTAAGTGTCAGAGGAAATGCTAGATTCCAAGAAAGCATCATCAACAATGTCCAGAACAGGAGGGATAGCTAAAGGACTGTGTTGAGGAAGGAGTAAGAATTCCCTAAGCCTCTTTTTGGAGTCAGAGTAATCCTGGCTTTCCCAGCGGAAATGCTCCCTAAGAGTGTGCAAGGTTTCGCCAAAGAAAAAAAATCTTCTGGAGAGGAAGCAGAGGGAATGGAATCCTCTGCATCAGAATCCTCACAGGTAGATAAGGGCAAATCCTGGTAATCAGAACAAACAAATATCAGATTCCTGATCAGAAGAATCAGAAGGAAAATCAGTTCCAGGTCTCTTAGAGGGGGAAGGCTGGCTTCCTAAGGTAATAAGGTCTTCAGCCATTCTAAGCATTTTTTTTTTAGGCATATGGGCCCCGGCATGCAGTTTGGACGTCTGTTTTCTAGGCGTGGGTCGAGTTTTAGGCCTGGATGAAGAAGATGGCATCAGTTTAAAATGCAAGTCTGTGGGCCTGAATACACCCTCAGAAGCCGGTGCTTGCACAGCGGCTCCGGACCCATCCAAGGTAGAGACACCCGCAGGTTCCATAGTCGAAGAAGCATCTCGCGGCATTCCGGACTCCGAATGGGTCTCAGTAGAGGCCTGAGAATCTGAGGTAATGGGTATCAGGGGCTGTGAAAGCGCCTCACTTGAGTACCAGTGGATTGGCGACTAGCTTAATGGAAGCATCGTCGGCAGTTTTGGACCTATGCTGTCTGTCTTTATCCTTACGTTTTTTCGGAATATCGGTAGTCGGATGGCTTACAGAAGCCATTTCTGGATAGTTATAGAGTACCAAAATAATTTGCTGCAAATATAGCCAGACGATGAATAGTTCGGGGATTGAACAAGGCACAAAACCGACAGCGAGGGACGTCGTGGTCTGGGCCTAAGCAAGGAATGCAGTACGAATGAAAATCTTTATGAGGTATTTGCTTTCCACAGGTAATACAATTAACTTTTACTGACATCGGTTAAAAGCAAAAAAAAAAAAAGATCCTCAATGCGGTACTTAGCTTTTTTGAAGACTACGGTTCTGAAACTCGAAAACAAAAATTTCAGGAGTCAGCCGACCGGCACTTGTGAACTGCTTCTTCTTCGGGCACCGTGCAGCAAGAAAAGACTGATGTAATGGCATTGGCTGCATGTTTTATTCCCCTGACGACCTGACGTCATGGAAGAAGAGACAGCATCTGACGCAGGAATCCAAGACTCTGGTATTCAGGCAGGCTGACGGCTACCTGCAGGTAGATAACCCAAATGTGATGACTGCAACAGTGAAACACGAAGAACATCAGCAACAGCAGCAAATGCAGATGGATGGCCTGAGGTCTCATGAACAGACACAATGGAGATGCCTGTGTCCCACATCACAGCAGGAGTTCTCCAATATAAGTTTCTTAGACTTCTTCAGCAAAGGGAAATTGGCTGTCAAGGACTTGTACACTATCTTACTCAGAGTAAAGGATTTAAGTTTCTGGTTATCGAGACACATTTTTAAAAAGATGGATGACTATGCAAAATCCTGGGGCAAAAACATAAGACAGATAAAACAATCCCTATAATTATGCTCGGCATCCAGACAAAACATTTAATAAGGTGATCTCTGCAAGAAATCTGCCTCCCCCAATCTTATTTCCCTCTCTTCGATAACATGTATACAAGTCATGAAATACTAGAGAGAGAGTGGAAGGTCCCCAAGAGATTCATGTACACACAAAGGAAGAGACATGAATCGCACAGCTGAGAAGCCAAAGTTGAAATGACGGTTCAGGTCTTGGCTGATGGCAAGAAAGTTTGAGGTACTTCACATTTGTACATCCTTTATGTACCTCTGCTGGGCAGACATCATACACCAGATGTGCATCATAAGAGATGGACTTTGGTATGCTGTCCTGATGAATGGCCATCTTTGCCAGGATATCTCACCGGTTAATACTGTAACAGTGATCAAGGACAGACACCCTCTTGTTACAATCTACTACTACCTCTTTTAAAAGAATGAGCCACATGACAAAAATAATCTGAAACTGGCTGAAGGTCATTCAAAGCTTAAGGATATAAGCCTTAAATGTCAATAGAATCTTGGCGCCAAAACTCCAACTCCCCTCCCATAATGCTCTGCATTAAAGTTCCTCAGATCATGCTTGCCCTCCCATATCTGACCTGCACTTAATATGTCCCTTAAAAAGAAACTGAGGCAAAGGCAAAGAGGGTCCCAATAACAAGCTTCAGATGGACCTGCAAGGCCCACCAAGGGTGCCAAAATATTGGTGACAATTTGGAAGGGGTACGGAGGGACTGTTGAGATGGAGGAAAATGTGGCTCTAGCGTTATTGTAAGTACATGACCTTCTATCCGATGCGGTCTTTTCCATCCACCTCAACTCATGGTAGAGTCCCCAGCAAGACTAAGTTGGTGTTATCTGGAGAGAATAAAGATCTATATCTGGACTGAATGCCAAGTTTATAATGGGAAGCAAAGATGTGAGTGTTTGAGCAGGAAACCACTGCACAATCATCTATCTTCTAAGGAAGCTCAGTAAAAGAAGACCTCCCCCCCCCTGCCATATAATAGGCTTTTGGTTTGGAAGGCAAGGACAAACCATCAACAGTATAAACAAACCAATGCAGTTATAAATCCGTCTGGACAAAGTGACCTTAGAAAATGGTTTTCCACACTTGCCTCTAGAGGAAACAAAAAGCTGACCCGATTTTTTGAAATATTTTTTTCCTGTCTAAATAAAATCTCTACTGACAAAGGTCCAAGCAATGAAGCATGTATCTGGACTTAATGAAATTTGTGAAGAACACAGACGGATGAACAGATTGGTTCAGATTTGACTCAGAGGCCAGCAAAGCAAAAATGATGGATTAGTTCTCAATGAAACCCCGTCTGTGAAAAATAAGGTAAGAAGGATTACAGGACAAAGCCTAAAGTTCAGAAACTCATCTGTGGGAAGTTATTGCAATTAAAAAGTGTGTTTTCCATGATAAAAATTTAAGATCCACAGTGGCAGCAGGCTTGAAGGGGGCCCTGGTAAAGGCTAGGGAGAGGGGCTAGTCCAAAGGAATCAGGTTCCTCAAGGAAGGTCTGCGAAGGAAGGTACCTTTCAAAAGGGTTTGGGACAGCCTTAAGGAAACAATGGGCAGATGGCCTTAACCCACACAGAAACTGAAAATGGCTGTAAGCTGAATCTTAATAGTACAGTAGTTAACCCCAGACTGAAAGGCTCACTAAAAATCCAAAACAGCATCTAAAGAACAAAAAGGGTCCAAACCATTTGAAATGGCCCTAATGGTAAACAATTTCTACTTACTACCATAAACCAAAAACAGAGGATATGCACAACTCTAGGAGATCTCATGGTGATTCAGGTGCAGCTGCCCCAAAAGGTGGGAGATAAAGTCTGGAATTGGATACAAAACCTATGGAAGGTGCACTAAATAAGGACATAGGAAAGGGGCTATGAGAATCACAGTCACACTGCAACAAGCTGCTTTCTGTAAAGTCTTAAAGGTTTAGGGGTGCATCCTGAACAATATTTCGAATTTTGGAAGAACAGCCATTCTCATCCCTTTGGTTTCGCAAGAAGGCCCTTTGAGGGGGCAGAAAAGCATGGGAAAGTGAACTCCAATGGAAGACAATTTGTTGCCATCCTTTCTGCTCCTGGACAGTGTGTCCTTAACTTCAGGGCCAAAGCTGACTCAAAGGGAGGGGCATTAAGGAAGGATGCCTTGAAGCACTCTGCAATATTACGCAGGTGTATCCAGGCATGTCAGCTAATTGCAATGTCTGTGCCTGCCATCCAAGCCATACTATCCACTGTACTGAAAATGAGGGACTTTGATACAAATGATATGGATTACATGGTGACCATCCAAGTCTCCAAGGACTTTCGAGACTTAACTGTCGGTTGTGATGTCAGAGACTTCATTGATCAAATCCTTCTGAACTCTAGCCAGGCAAGCCATAGAGTTCAGTGCACATACAGAGAAAATGGCTGAAGCATATGTGCACTTCTCAAATCAGTCCAAAGCTCAAAACTCTGTGGGGTGGATGGACCAATGTACGACTGGGTTGGGGGTTTGCATACTGGTTAGGATGTTTACCTCACAGACACAAGATACAGGGTTTGATTCTCACCTTTGCTCACTGGCTGGTTACTGGTTAGGCATGCAACAGTATGCTGACTCCACTCAGAGTTCTCTTAGGGACTATAGTAACCACAACAACATCAACTTCTGGACCATTTGAAGATACATCCTTGGGTGGACTGACATTTTGTCAGGCTTGTGTGGGAGTGGCTCCACTACAACTGGGCTCTCTTCTAGCAAAGTTTAATTCTCTTGGCTCCAAAAAAATTAAGGCCCCTGTATTTGAATTGCCTTGACAGAAGCAGCGGTGGTACAGCGGTAGCGTTGTTGCCTCACAGCAAGAGGTTCTCCTGTTTGATTCACAGCTGGAGTGCCTTCTATGTGGAGTCTGCATGTCCTCCCCTTGGTCGAGTGGCCTCCGAAAGACACGCCTGAATGGGCGTGCCTTCACTGAAGGTTGGGCGTCGGGCTGGCTACTCGGCACCATAAAAAAAAAATCTACTGCCAATCATTAGCGGACCGGAGTTCCTCTGTGGCGACCCCTAACTGGGAAAAGCCAAAAAGACAAACATTTGAATTGCCTCGACAGTGTATCCCAGCTCAAAATAATCAATTCCTTAATTACAGCCATTTGTCCCCCCAATAATTCTGGGAGTACTCTGTACAGCATTTTTTAAAATCTGCCAACTTGTTACATTCCCAAAACACATTCCCAGTTACCTTTTTCTTCCACAACGCACCTCTAACATTTGCTGTTTAACACAGAAAAAAAATTTGGAAGTTTGATTTGAGTATAAAAATACCTATGAAAAACTTCCAAGCAGAAGTCCTAAACCTTCAGGACTTCGTTGTATACCTGGGAGCCAGATAGATGTCCACCATTGTTTCCTTGTAAATTGCTTTTCCAATCTCTTCCTAATTTTTTCTAACCTCCTCTGATTGATTCGTACAGTTATGAAATATTTTATATGCCCTAATTATTCCCTTTTAAACAGCAGCTTCTGTTTTAGATTGGACTAAAGAATGTATATACCAGAGCAGGTCTTTCACTAAGGGCTCCCCTATCCCTTTCTCTTTGCCTATTATCACCCCCTGATATGGAAGGCTGTCTTCAGCCAGAGTCCATTTTTCTTGGCCTCATCACACTCCATTATCTTTCCCTCTTTAGTTACTTGCTCCTAATAGCCTGGTTCCTTTGCTATTTTTCCCAATAATTTGAGCCCCCTTTTCCTATTTTCTGTACCCCTACTTGCAGTCATCCAAACTGGAAAAATCTCCTTTCGCCATTCTTGTGTTGGCTTAGTTCTTAGAATACTTTCTGCATATAATATTCTGTATGGTTATTATTCTCCACAAGGCTATACATCCAAGACTTTCAAGATGTCTGCATACCGAACAGTTTAATTTCAGCTCTCCCATTGTGAAAAAAGACATGGAGATAAGGGCCAGTAACTCTGTCAGTTTTAGTAAATTCAGATACTGGCTAACAAGTACACTGAATGGATGCTAGGAAGTAACAGAGCCTAAAACAACTCAGCTAGAAAAGGTGAAAAGAAAACAATGACTGGGAGTAACCCTGTAGCTGTTGAGCAAAAAGCAGTTCAAGCTCTGAGCTTTAGTGCAAGACATGGTTCCAGTAATCTAGAGGAAAATAAATCACAAGTGCTCAGAGATGACTAAAATAATCAACTCAAATAACTAAAGGGTGAAAAATTATCAAATAGCTATTCAGATGAACTGATGAAATTACAAAAAAAAAACAGAAGTCAAAATGAAAAGGCTGGCTGATTATGAGACTGCTCAAGAAGAGATATTTCAAAAAATGGTAGAGTTAAAGGACAAAACAGGCAGAGAAAGTCTGAGACCTTCTGTTGTACATGAGAAACTGGAAGGAAGAGAGACAATATTAATTTTATGAAAGCACATAAGCAACTGGACTGGTATTCACAGAAGTATATGTTAACTGAAAGTGTACATCATGTGTATGCTCCAAACCTGACCATGAGAAAACAGCTATGACCTATTAGTACAGATGCAATCCTACCAGCAGGAGTTGATTCTGACCAATTTTTGGCAGAAGGGCACAGAGTTAAAATCAGAAACAGTAGAATGTTTGTGAAAAATGATTACTCACTGTACACACAACAGAAGAAAAGCAAATTTATGCCAGCATTCAGGGAATGTAGAGATGCAGGTGCGAGATTCAAGCTGCTGTATCCAGCTGTCTTTAGGATATTTTTTTCCTGGAGATCAAAGTAACTTTTTTAATGCAGAACAGGCTAAGAAGGAAATATAAAAGTTTGTCCAACAAAGAGAAGGGGCCTCTGCTTCTCATTCTTCTGATAATAAAGCCCATAAACAGACTTTGCCAGTGAAGCCTTTTTCCAATGTCGCAAATGAAAATACTTGAGAGAAAAAAAAGAGCCGACTAGAAGAATCAGGAGTACCTTGGAATTGTACCAGAGTCTGGGGTTGGCAGATGGACATCAACAGAAAGACAATGACCAGCAGCACTGAAATTAGTGAAAAATGTGATATTATAAAGCAACAATCACATTTGTGAAACATGGCTTTACAAAAATTATTATAAAGATTGTACTGTACTTTTGTTGACTATGTTAAACTTGTGAGGGACAGAAAAGCGTATATCCAACTTCATGTCAATATCTGGAAGGACAATAAAAGGAAAGGGGAAAAATGACCAAGTAATACAGTTTTTGCTCTTAACCGTATTTGTATAAAATGCTTCATGATATACATTGCATGTTATATAGTAAATAATTTTCAGTTATTGCTGTATGTGATAACGATAGTACAGTAAACAAGTGTCTTGCTTTTCTTCTATTTCAGTTTAAAGAAATGCAGGTGTTACAACGTAAAAACAGAAGAAAGGCTGGACAAAAGCATGTTTAAGTAAACATGCTGTAATGTTTGGTTGCTGGGGGGGGGGGGGGACAGGGTGTAAAAGTGCACAGACTATAATGTGTAGAGTTAATATGTTTTCTCTTACTTTTGCATAGGTGAATGCCAGGATTAAGGGACCTTGGCTTAATCTACTAAGTTTTTTTGTGTAAGCAAGAAATTAAGAGAACACTGAATGGAAATGAAAGTTTTCCTTTAGCAAATGAATGTTCAGTGTGAGTTGAGAAGTCTGCAGCTGATGGCAGCTGTACATTTTGTTTTTATGTTCCCATGGAGACAAGCTGACTACTGAGCTACGCAATAAAAGCCAGAGCACTTTAAGGGAAGGAAAGTACAGTTGTGTAGACTTACCATAAATGTAGATGTTAGAGTGTATTCAATGTTGCAGTCATTACATTTGGGTAATCCTGCTGGCAGGTTGCCCTCAGTCAGCCTGAATTCCAAAGGCCTAGGTCCTGCGTCGGCTGCTGTCGCCCCTTCCCTGACATCAGGGGTATAAAAAAGATGCGGCCGATGCCATTTTCCTCAGTTTTTCTTGCCCCAGATGTCAGCTGCCCCTAAAAGGGTAGCCAAAATTTATATACATATAAATACATGCACCAATATAAACTTTACCTTCATCTACAAACAAATACACCACATAGGTTGCATAAATCAGAGAAGGAAAGATAGGTTCCATCAGAAGAAAGGGGGCATGGCGGGTAGGTAACCCCAACTGCAACAGTGAATACACTTGAACATCTACATTTATGGTAAGTGTACACAACTGTACTATGTTCTTCGTGTTTCACTGTTGCAGTCATTACATTTGGGTAGAGTCCCAAAGCTATGGATGGGAGGTTGGAGCTACACAGAATTTGGAGCGGCTATGATGCCCTGCAGAACTGCAGTGGCAAAGCCTGTCCTGGATTTAGAGTAGAGTGGCAGATGATAGTGCTTTGTAAAGGTGTGCACTGAACTCCAAGTAGCAGCCTCTAAAATGTCCTTGGTTGGTACTCCCCTGAGAAAGGCTGCTGAAGTGGCTGCAGCTCTGGCTGACTGCGGCCTAATGCCCTTATGCACTGGCTTGCCATGGTGTAAGTAGCAGAAACTAATGCAGTGGCCTATCCACTTTCAAATAGTCTGCTTTGAGATGGCCTTTCCTTACGATCCTGCAGCATATGCCACTAGTAATTGTTCTGCCTTTCTGAAAACTTTGGTTCTGTCCAAGTAGAATCTAAGCTGTCTGTGTACGTCCAAAGAATGCAGAATTCTCTTCCCCTTGTTCTGCGGATTTGGATAAAAAGTTGGCAGATGAATAGTTTGGTTAAGAGCCACACTGGGCACCACTTTAGGCATAAATGTTGGGTTTGTCCTCAGAGAGACCCTGTCTGGATAAAAAAATGATAAAAGGTTCCACAGCCATGAGTGCCTGAAGCTCTGAAACTCTTCTTGCAGAAGTTATTGCTAGGAGCAGAGCTGTTTTCCAAGATAAAAACTTTATATCAGCAGTAGCAGCTGGCTCAAAAGGAGGCAGGGTGAGTTTTTCCAAGACATAGTTGAGGTCCCATGCAGGCATTGGTGATCTCCTTGGAGGCCTTAAATGTTTGGCTCCTCTGATGTACTGTTTTAGTAAGGGATGAGAAAAGATTGGTGGCTCTGTATTGTAATGAGCCGAAATGGCAGAGGCATGAATTTTAATAGATGAAAATGATAGACCTTTGTCCAGCATCTCAGTGAAGTATTGCAAAATCTGAGGAATATTTGGCACAGCTATATCAGTTCCTTGTGCCTGGTTCCAAGCACAGAATCTCTTCCATTTTCCAGCATAAGGTTTTCTAGTACTAGGCCTTCTGGCCTCCAAAATGACATCCATCACAGCTTTACTGAGAGGTGTGTTTTGTATGGCTACATTATCCGCCATGCTGCCAGGTTTAAAGTCCTGAGTGGCTGTGCAGGATCTGATTGTTTTGCTGGGACAGTAGGTGAGGTATCTGAGGTAAGGTCCAAGCTGGGCATTGTGACAAGCTCCTTAGTACTGGATACCAGTACTGGTGGGGCCAGTCTGGAGAAATCAGTATCATCTTTGGCTTCTCCTGTCTGACCTTTAGGAGTACCTTGGGGCGGAGAGGTAGAGGGGGAAATGCATATACTGATAAGTTTTTCAAGCTGAAAGATAGGGCATCCATTTTCCATGCCTGTGATAAATCCTTGTGCAGAATCTTTTTAGTTGGTAGTTGTGAGGGAAGGCAAATAGATCTATGTCCGGGCATCCCCATTTCCTGGTTATCATGCTGAAGACTTGTGGGTCCAGGTGCCGGTCGTTGGGATCCATGAAGTTTCTGCTTAGTTCGTCTGCCAGAGTATTTTTCTTTCCTGGCAGGAACTATGCCTGCAGATGTACTTGGTAAGTCAATGCTGTGTCCCACAAAGTCATGGCTAGTCTGCAAAGGGGGTAAGAATGTGTGCCCCCCTGCTTGTTTATATACCACATGACCGTGGTGTTGTCTATCAGTAGTTGTCCTAGATGAAGTAGGTCCTTGAAGGCTGTCAGGGCATTGTGAACTGCTAGCACCTCTTTTTGATTGATATGTAGATGCATTTGGTTTGAGGTCTATGTGCCCTGAATGCATCTTCCTGCCATGTGGGCCCCCCAAGCATAATCTGATGCATCCATTGTTAGTGTTTGCCTGGCTGGGGGTAATGTGAATGGCTGACCCTTGTTTTGGTGACAAGCCTTTGCCCACCATCGAAACTCCTGTTGCAGGCAGGGAAATTAGTAAAATCATAGTTTCCAGGCTGTGGCAATGTTGAGTCCAAACACTTAGGTACCATTGAAGTTTCCTCATATGCAGTCTTGCATATGGAATTAGTAGGATGCAGGATGCCATGAAGCCCAAAGCCTGCAGAATTTTTCTTGCAGATAACTGGGCCTTTGTTGCCAACATTTTGAAATAAGTAGTCAGTTGCCTTCGTTTGTCTGGCGTGAGATAAGCCATCTGGGCAGTTGTATATAAGCTTGCACCCAGGAATATTATCTCTTGAGAGGGTACTAGTTTTGATTTCTTTTCGTTGACCGTGTACCTGAGGCATGTTAGAAGTCTTTTCACAAACGCCAGATGCTGTAGAAGAAATGTCCGTGTTCTCTGCTTGAATTAGACAGTCGTCCAAGTAAGAATATATTTGTATTCCTCTATCTGCAGAATGCAATTACTGGTGCCAGGCACTTTGTAAAGACCCTGGGCACAGTAGATAAGCCAAAGGGCAGTGTAGAGAATTGTTAATGCATTGAGCCAGCCTTGAATCTGAAGTATCTTCTGCATATTTGTCTGATTGGGACATGCAGGTATCCCTCTTTTAGGTCTAAAGTCACAAGCCAAGCGTTCTTGCCCAGCATGGGCAGAAGCTGCAGCAAAGTCAACATCTTGAATTTTGGTATATCCAGGAATGTGTTCAAAATAGATAGGTCCAGTATTGGCCTCCAGGCCTTGTCCTTTCTGGGTATCAAGAACAGTCTTGAGTAAAATCCTTGTCCCTGCTCTTGTTCTGGTACTAGCTGAATGGCCCCCATGTCCATGAGGGATGAGACTTGTTTTTGTGCCTCTGCCCATTGATATTTTGGCAGATCTGGCCAGCCGTTTGTCTTTGGCAGGGTATGGAAATGGAACTTGTAGCCTTGTGACACGATATTTAAGACCCACTTGTCCTGGGTTACGATGTGCCAATTTTAAGAAAAAAAGTGCTAATTTTCCCCCTAAAGGTGCTGCCAGGAGATCAGTGCTTGGTGCAGGCAGGGGGAAGTCATTGGGACTGTTTCTTGTATGGCTGTAATTTGTCTTCTCCAACTTTGGAGGTAGAAGCCCCCCACTGTTTTGAGTGGTATGAACCTTGCGCCTGGGATCTTCCTCTAGGGTGTCCGGTTCTGCTCCTTTGAGGTCTGTCTGACACAGGAAAGGACCAATTCTTTGTTGGCCAGTGTCTACTAAACCTAGGTGGCTCTACTTGTAAAAAATCTTTAACCGTTTGCATAGATTTAGCTTTGTCCTCCATTTTCTTTAACACCTCTTTTGCCTTAACACCAAAGTATCATGCTGTAAAGGTGCATCTAATAATTTAACTTTAACATGATCAGGCAAATTTTGTTCCTTTAACCAAGCATGCCTCCTAATTACAGAACCTGTAACTGCGGCCCTGCAGGAGGCCTCCAAAGAATCAAAACCACATTGGAAAGTATGCTTTCCAACTTGTTCAGCTGCATGCAGTAAATCCTGCATTTCCTTGTTTTATGCACATTCAGAGTTTAACAACATTTTCTATTTAAGCAATGCCATGACATCCTGCTGATATTTGAGCATATGAAACTGACAGTTTAAGGCCCTTATAGCCAAGGTAGCAGATGTGTAAACCTTTTTTCCCCATCTATCCAGTGCCCTAGAATCTCTCAGAGGGTGTAAGGTTTTTTGCAGCGGAAGCCTTAACTCCTTTGGGGCCCTGAGAAATAGTTTCTGGGTCTGTAAGCAGACTTTTTAAAAAGGAATTTATGAGTGTCAGGAACCCTGTAATAGCCGTCAGGCTTAACAGGAGCGGCAGGTAAGGAGTCAGGGGTAAGACTAGACTCCGAAAACAGATAATCTACAATGTCTAACACAGGTGGGATGGCTAGTGGCTTTTGTTGAGGTAGTAAAAGGAAATCCCTGAGCCTCTTTTTAGATTCTGAAAAATCTTGGCTTTCCCAGTGGAAATGCTCCCTCATGGTATGTAAGGTTCCCCCCAAAAAATAGTCCTCTGGAGGAGAAGCTGAAGGCATAGATTCTTCAGTATCATAATCTTCATAGGGGGGGGAAGAGAATATTCCTGAACAGAAGAGGAATCAGAAGAAATGGAAACCTGATCTGAAGATTCATAGTCAGTCTCTTGCCTAAGCCTCTTATCAGGAAGGGGATGGGAACCCCTGATCAAGGTAATCAACTTATCGGCCATTTTGAGCATCTGTTTTTTGGGCATAGAGGCCTGACTACGTGGCTCAAGTTTGTTTCTTTGCTTAGCGGCATGGCCGACTCCACGTAGGAGTCGGTAGCGGCCTGCGACTCTAAAGTAGCGGGCGTCAGGCGCTGCGAAAGCGCCTCACTGAGGACCGGCGACTGGCTTAGGAGAAGCTTCGTCAGTTTTGGGCCTCGGTTGTCTCTTTCCTTTTCTTTGCGTTTTTTGTGAACTCCGGTAGTCGGATGGCTATCCGATGACATTTCTGGATAATTAAACTGGTGTCCAAAATAGTTTAAAGCAAAATCATACCGATGCTTAACAGTGCGTTGGTTAAATCTAGCACAAAAGGGACAACCAGAAACGTTGTGATCAGGGCACAGGCAAGGAATACAGTAAGAATGAAAATCCTTATGAGGTATTTGCTTCCCACAAGAAATACAATTAACAACTTTTTCTGACATCGGTCTGGAGCAAGAAAAAAGGTTTCCCAATGGGATACTTAGCTTTATAGAAGACTTTGGATCTGAAATTCGAACACGAAAATCTCAAGAGTTGGCCGACCGACACTTGAACTGCTTCAGCTTCAGGCACCGCGCGGCAAGAAAGACAGAAGAAAATGGCGTCAGCCGCATCTTTTATACCCCTGACGACCTGACATCAGGGAAGGGGCGATAGCAGCCAACGCAGGACCCAGGACTTTGGAATTCAGGCCGACTGAGGGCAACCTGCCAGCAGGATTACCCAAATGTAATGACTGCAACAGTGAAACACGAAGATCATCAAAGATAAGGCAAGAACAGACAACAGTTAGTGTAAGCAGGGGCACAAGGCTGTTACATGCATCTTAGCAAGGATAATTTGAATTTTCAGTTAAACAATGCCTGTGTGTGCAGCTGTCAAACAAGACAATTGTTCCCATCAGGAGTGTAGAATTTCATTATTTGAAAATGTATATAGTTTTGTGTGCTTAAGCTAATGGGTTATGGAGATATTACAGGGGTGTTTTTTTTTGAGGTTTTTCATTAAAACAAAAAGTCTTGTAAAATGTGACCTGTTGAAATGTAGATGACAAAAAACAATTTGCCAGGTATTAGCAGTTGCATGTAATACAAAATCTGGAAACAGACAATTAAAGAAGCTGTTGTATACAATAGGTGGGAATAATAACTTATCATAATGTCTACACTATATTACTTTTGAATGTTAATGGCCTCGCAGGTATAGACAAAAAGGAAAGCGTACTGAATTACATTAAAATGTACAGAGTGCAAATACCAATGCTACAGGAAACAGTTGGAAAGAAGTGAGCATGTGAATTTGATAAAGAATCTCAGGAAGGATGTTCAGCAGAGTATCAAGAGACAAAAGAAAATGGGAGCAGTTATACTAATTGCTTAAGTAAGGGGCTACTGGAGGTTACGCAACATGCATTTATATTCTAACTAAAACTGCTATTATGGAACTTAAGAAAATTTGGGGAGAAATCAGCTTTCAGTATGGAATATTACACATGGGAATGGAATCTGATGCGTAACAGTGAGAATGCATCTTGAGAGACAGAAGGGAAAACTGAAAAAGGAGGGTAGATTTTGAAAAAAACTATGAAAATATTTGTTATGGAAGATATAAATCAAGGAGCATAAACGACGAGAATTTATGCATTATTCCCCAAGGTACAATAACTGGGCTAGACTAGACAGATTATATTTCACAGGAATGTGCATTTAATACAAAGCTGACACACATCCAATAACTATTTCAAATCATGTGTCTACCAAGATAAAAATGAAGAGTGATAAAGTAAAAATGAGACAACAGTGTTTCCCCGCCTACCTGTTAAAGAGAGAAGAACTGAAGAATTGGGTAGTGGAAATTATCCTACAGTTATTAAAGAGGATAAAAATTTTCTTCGGAAATTATAGCTAGTGAGTGGGATAAAATGAAAGTGGGGTTTAAAAATAGGGTAGAAATAAAAGAAAAAACACAACATGGTTAATACGTAACCAATTATTTACTGGGCTAACAAAGGTTAAAGTACTGCAGAATAAGGGAAATCTCAAAGAACAAGAGGAGGCACAACTGGAAAGTGCTAAACAGAAAATGAGTATCTAGACAACGCCCGAGTTTAGAATAAGGTTGCCACCTTTCATTGTGGCTAAAACCAAAGTAAGGCCACACCCCTTGCATCGCCCATAACCCCACCCAATCCCCACCCATGTTCCACCTATTTTGTGATGTCACTGTGACATTGAGTGGGAATGCCCCCTTTCCCCGTTCCTGATGGCTGCCTTCAGACAATTTACTATGCTTTCTGTAAAAAAGCATAGTAAATCAGCTGATTTAACAAGCTCCGATAGTCCGTTTCCATTTTTGAAACAGAATACCGGAGTTTGTAGAGCGTTTTCCAGACTACCAGAGAATCAATTTGATTTCCGGATAGTCTGGGAAAAAAAATGGACTGGTGGCAACCGTAGTTTAGAAAAACTGCGGTTCAAGGACAACAGGATTCTATTACTAAATGCTCAACTTCTGACTTTTTTTCCCTATTTACTGTCCCTGCTATGAATTAACAATACAGCATTTAAAATACTTTAAATTTACTATTTCTTTCTACTAGAACAGTACCTTACTGTACACTGTGGTGGTTTCACTTTCAAAAAACTTTTGTCCCGCCTTTGCTGCAGTCTCCAATTCACTGATGTCACCAAGGCCACTGAATACAGGTAAGGTTTCTGGGCATTTCCTTCTCCAAACCGACATCACCACTACCATCCTAAAAACCCAGCCATGCTGTGATGTCACAGCTCAGTGGTCCTTACCCTACCCATGCAGAAAGTAAAGGCTAGAACAAGGGAAACGGTACACAAGTCAAGTCTCCTGCTGTGAGCTGTTAATCACAGCAGGTAACAGCTCAAATTACCCTTAGTACTTTGACAGCTAGGGAAGTTAGGTGTGAAGGGGATGGGAGATAAGTCAAACGAATACAATTCAGATTTCACAAAAGACTGTTTAGCCATTCTAAAAAGAAGCAGCAGTTAAAAGCACTTTGAGAGTCTGTTCTGTGGCATTTGCACTGTTTGTGGTTTAAGTAGTCACTGAACTGCATGAAATGTTACTTAAAACTAACTGAAAGACAGCAGTGTATGTATGTAAAATCAGTGCAGTGACTGGAGTTTTAGGAAGAAAGAAGCCTATGTGATGTGTGTGTGTGTGTGTATATATATATATATTTTTTTTTACAGACAAGCACTGCACTGTGGGATACCTAGAGGCAGACTAAGCAATCAGAATTATTTCAAGATGCCAGACCCCATGTGGTCAGATTAAGAAATTGTGTATAAAAATACTTAAAAACCAGCAAAAAACGGAGTGGTGTTAAGATGCAGGAAACACCAAACCATGATGAAATAAACATGGTTTTTGAGTTTGTGGGTGCAGTTCTCCTTTAAGCAACTGTTTTTTTTTTTTTTATGACTCCAGAGCATAAAAACCCTTACCACAATGACTTGGGCAACAAAAGTAGAAAACGTTGTTGCCAAACTTAGGAAGCCTATAACAAAAATAAATAACCAGAAATCCTGTAGAGGTATTAGGGACATTTTGGAAATTTCTGAACATTTGTATAAAGCAGAAAAATGTGGAAACCGAGTGAGCACAAATGGAAACATTTATGGAAGACTCAAGTATGCCAAGGTTAAAGGTAAAGCTCAACAGTTAAGACAGGAGGAGTTGAGATAAAAATGGTGGCGTACACAAAATCTGCAGGAATGTCTCCAGGAATAGATGGTATTCCTGTGGAAGTTTGGAATCTAGGAAAGAAGAAAGCGATAAAAATCTGGAAGGTTTGGTTTAAAAGGAGGAGAAGCACCAGTATCCTCCTGTAAGAAACCAGACCCAACTTCATACAGAATCCTTTCAATTTTAAACAAGGACTATAAAGTACTTCTTATCTATACTAGATAGAAGAAAGGCAAAGGTGTTGCCAAGATTTCTACCTAAACATAGATCATTGTAGTTTTGTGGAGGATAGGCAAACATTTGATGACATTAACACAATAGGACTACATATGAAAGATTGGAGGCAAGAACGTAAGTAGGAAGGTTCCTCTACAATAAGTTGCATTTGAACAGAGGAACCAGGCAGGGTGTCCTCTTTCCCCTTTCCCTGCTTTATATACAGAGCCATTGGCAAAGGAAAAAAAGCAACTCAAAAATTCAATGACTTAAAAGAAAAAGAATGGTGCCATGCACTCAATCCCCTCAAAACCAAAGAAATGCAAAGAGTGAAAAGTGCACCAAAATCCACAGCAAGCAGTAAGGGAAGCAAGTGCCAACTGGCAGCTTCATACAAAAAACTCCACAAGACAGTCTGGATAATTATAGCCATATGATCTGTATTTTGCTTTCATCCACCAAACACTTCACCAGAAACAGTCTCCACTACAAACAACCAGTTTAAAAATCCTTAATGATAACACTAACAGCCAATCAAATCTTACAAAGTACACCTTAGGAATACATTTAATTACAGGAACTGGTAATGCATAAAATTCATTTTCAATATTAAAAATAAACATATAAGTAAAACTATATGCAATATACAATTCAATTTAAGAGGAGGCAAAACTGAAATTATTTCATTTAATCTAGGAAAAACAGTGGCATTCAACTTAAATTGTCAAACTGCTTACTTGAATTCCTGTGTGATCTCCAAGGGGTAGTGACAACTCCGTCAATACCAAACTGAAATGCCTGGAAGTTGTCATATTCTTGTAGAATGTTTACATAAAGTATTGCTCAAGTTTTCAGTACGTAAATGAAACTTCGGTGTTGTGAGACAGTTTCAAGTCTTTTTGGGATATAAAACTAAAGATAACACAACGGCTATAACCATAAATATGTACCCACACAACCTGATTCAGCAATACCCATATTTACAGGGACAGGAGTGTGAATTTAAAAAGTTTCTGTTATGGCAGTTAAGTATATTAAGGATATGTGATGTTGTTGTTGAGTTTTTCGGCTTTTCCCGGTTAGGGGTCGCCACAGTGGAACTCCGGTCCGCTAATGATTGGGAGTTGATTTTTATGTGCTGAGTTACCAGCCCTGACGCACAACCTTCAACGAAGGTACGCCCATTCACGCATGTCTCCACGCAGAAGACGCTCTAGCTGAGAATCGAACCGGACAGCGTCTTACTGGGAGGAGACAATGCTACCGCAGCAAAGATATGTGATAAGAGACTAAAAAATAATACAAGAACTGAGAAATTGGAAGCTCTTGTTTATGGACAAGGATAGTAAGACAAGCAGTGAAAATGTTTTTTGTCCCTTTAGTTTTATACACAAGTCAGGCATATTTTATCTACCAGGGAAGAAGTTGCGGACGATAAATTTTTAAAAGTTGAGGGAATTTATCTGAGAAGGAAAGAAAGCAAGTTTTAAATGGGATAAGTTGATCCTTGCAACCTTATTTGAAGGGATACTTTGGAATCCCCCAAATCAGTAGAGACAGCAATCATGGGAGTCGTGAGTAGGTAGTTCATGATTGCTCCCCAGACATTTCCAAAAGCCCAAATTGTCAACAGCAATCAGATAAATGCAGCACACTAGCAGAAATACTATAAAGTAGCAAAATACCACAAAGTAACACTATACAACACACTAAACGCAACTACTGTATTTAACATTAAGACACTGCAAAAAAGCCAAAGAACTCTCTGTCCTAACAAATCAGCACTATCCTAACAAACTAGAAGACAACAGGGAAAAGCAAAATACTGTTAGACAGCAGAGCTCATGCAACCAGATCACCACCACAGTCTAAACTAACAGCAAAGCTACACACACACACACACACACACACACACCTACATGTCTATCTACAGATAGATACCTTAAAAGACCTATATTTTTATGTGAAACAAGAGAAAAGCAAGCACTAAATAACCAAGCAAGAAAAATTATCTTAATATGCAGTGAAACCTCTACAAAACCCGCATCTCCAATTGAGGTTCGGTAGAACGTGTCTGACACTGAAAAGCGGCAAACAAGATTTCAGGAGATATAGTAGAGCAATTCATTATGGAAGGGAAGAGATTCTGTAGTTCTAAACTCAGAACCGATTACCCACAGGTGGAGAGGGACAGAAAATATATCAGTTCAACTGCTTATTATGCACAGGTTACTGGTTTGCAGCTCTTAATCTAATAAAGCTGGTAACTGAAATGTGTTAATTAATCCTAGCGGATTAGCTGCCAACGCAGTTCTCTGTAGATTCAAGTGTCCTCTCAGTTAGCTAAGAGGCTTCTCACATTTGTCTATTACGAAAAAGAGAAATTCCACCAAGTGCAATGTTTGTAAAAGGCGTTTTTATTGGCTTTGTTCTTAACACCCTAAATATGTTGATAAATGCTCTGCCACAGATGCCTCTCAGTTTTGCCTTCTAAAATGCATCACTGGGCAGGCAGCTGGCTAAATATATTATCCCTACACTTTTCAAGAACAAGCACCTGGTGCTCTTAGGGTCTTGCCTTGATTGCTTACTGTTATGTACAGTTCTTCGTGAATATATTTATAATGCTTACAGGCCCCAGAATTTCATCACTATGTTCTTGACTGGTGTCAATCTTTCTATTTATGTTTTTTTGTGTTATTTAATGTTGTCTGTTCAATATGTGAAGGCTGGTGTTGGACCTAATGCATTGATAATGCATCTTAAGTGATGGTATTTTTTCCCATCAAGTGATTTGCTATTCTTACCTCCATGGTTTATTGTTGTAATGGCCCCTCCTGTGGTTTTGCCATAATCATTTCATGGTCTCCAATCACTGTAACCCCTTTTTTATTTTTTTATTTTTCTTTGTGTGATTCTCTACCTCAATGTAATTCTGTGGAATGCTCTCATATTGATGTCATATAAGGGATTCCACTAAGGCTGTCAAGTTCAGTGCGTGAAAGCAATTCTAAGGACTCATTTTTTTTTTTAAATAGTGATCGCCACAATGCTCAAGTTGCTGGTTTAACTTCTGTTAGTTTTAAATCCTTACAAGGATGACCCTTCTTTGTACTCAGATGAAAGCAATGTTGATGCGTCTTTGTGGTGTCCTCCACACTTTAGTGAAATCTCAAACAGTATGGGTTCTGCTAGGATATAATGAGTTTCTGTTGCTGATTACTAAATGAATTATATATATTCTTCAACTGGTGATTGCATTACTTTCGTTTTGTGAATGCACTTACTGTTATTACTGCTGGTTCACAGCAGTACACAGTTTTTGTTAATGTTTTGAGTGGCAGCAGTACATTCACAAGTTTTTTTTTTTTTTTGTTTGGTATATAGGGGTGGAAAGCTAGTGAACTATAATGATCTGTTTGAAAATTAGCTACAAATATGAAATTGCAAATGAACACTGTACTGATCCTCACAGATGCTGTCTCGCCCAGCTGCACCTGGACAAGCTAGTAAAATTTGGAGCATTACTTAAAATCTGTGTGCAATTTGATTTTTTTTCCTGAAGAAAATGCAGAACAAAACTATAGCACAAAGGTTTATTCCTGAAACTATTTGAAGGCTGAGAATGGGAGGGTGAAATGATAACTGTGCAGTGGAGCATAGGGACAGACTGTTTTGTGCACAAAGAAATCAAGTATGAAGTATGCGGCAGTACTCTGTTAAAAGTTTTACTTGTACATGTGTGTGTGTGTGTGTGTGTGTGTGTGTGTGTGTGTGTGTGTGTGTGTGTGAGAGAGAACCTAGTTAGGGCATTCTGCAGTATTCTGAACGGTTGAGAGGTATGTACACCACAACTGTTACCGTATCTTGGCTTAGCTACTTCAAAACAAAATAAAAATGAGTGAACATTTTCATCACATCAATAAAACAGTAAAACACCCACTGCAATACTGATTAGATTGCACAACTGAATCTGAATGCATTTACATTGTTTTATCCTGTCACAGTTGAAGCCTAGGAAAAAAATAAGGGCAAGTCTTTGAAAAGAAGCCTGTACACTTCAATATTTCGATTACTAATCTAGCACTGTTTACCTAATATGAATGTTGAGGGGCACAGTTTTAGAGACAAAAAGCTTCAGAATGACAAAAAAAGCTCTGTTGAGCCAGTTTCCGGTAGGAATCAAATTATTCCACCAAAAAAAAAAGTTAAGTACTTAGCATAACGTTCCATGTGAGTTGTTCATCTCGCCTTTATTCTTACACATGGGTACGGAGCAGAGCCTTCGGCTCCGAGTTGCCCGCTTTACTAGCTAAAGATCTCAGAGTAGCTCGAGGCCAGGCCCCTATCCCATGATGCTCTCTGTCCTACCCCAGATCTAGTTTGCTGAACTCAGCAAGAGCAAGTATAACTGACTAAATACTCCAGAGTAAGAAATCCCAGAACAAGACTGCCAGAGTAAGAAATCCCAGAACAAGACTACCAGACCCTACATCTACCCGTTCTTCGAGACCCTGGAGGGGGAAGGTGGATGGGAATGTAAGAATAAAGTAGAGATGAACAACTCACATGAAACGTTATGGTAAGTACATAACTTCTTTATGTGAAGTTGTTCAATCTTGCCGTTTATTCTTACACATGGGTAGCGTCCCAAGCACCCTAATCCTGGGTGGCTCACGGGAGTATATTCCTGAGGACAGTGGAACCAAAGGAGGCCCTGTCCACTTTGTAATGAGTGATAAAGGTATGAGGCTTAGACCAAGTGGCAGCTGTACAAAGTGTCCAACAGTAAACGAGCCGTATAAGCCTAAGACGTGAATGGGCCTTCATCACACCATATACTAATGTTTAGTTTGCTGAAAAGTAGATAAATTTAATGCAGTCAGTTAACCACTTGGAAGGAGTAACTTTAGAAACTGGTAATCCTTTCTTAGCATCGGCATAAGATACAAAAAGTTGGTCAGATCTTCTAAATTCCTTTGTTCTGTCCAAATAGTATCTCAATTGTCTGTGGACATCGAGTTTATGCAACATGTATTCCAACTGATAAGAATGATTACAGAAAAAGGTTGGAAGCTCAATAGTTTGGTTCAGATTGGTCTCAGAACACACTTCTGGCAAGAATGAAGGATTAGTCCTCAGTGAAACCCTATCTGGATGAAACACCAAGTACGGTGGTTTGACAGAAAGGGCTTGAAGCTCAGATACCCTGTTTGCTGAGGTAAAGGCCACCAAGAAAATAGTCTTCCAGGAAAGAAACTTCAACTGACAGGATGATGCGGGTTCAAAGGGGGGAAGAATAACCTGGGACAGCACAAAATTTAGATTGCAGGGAGTAAAGGGCCGTCTAACAGGCGGCCTAAGATGAATGGTGCCCTTAAGGGAGGCCTGACAATCTGTGAGAACCCTAAGATCAGACATGAAAATTTGAGATGGCAGCCAATTGGACTCATAGTGGCAGCTGCAGCACCTTCTTGAAAAAACTTAGAGAGAAATTCCAGGATACTAGCAATCGGGGCAACATAGGGAACAATGTTATTTTGAGAAGCCCAAAAAGTAAATTGCTTCCATTTACTAGCATACAACTTTCTGGTAGAAGCCTTATGCAAAGATACAAGAATGTGCTGTACTTCTGAAGAAAAATCGTGTGACCTGGCCATGTAGGGAACTGGAGCAGCCAAGCTGTCAGTCTGACGGAACGAAGGCAGGAATGGAGGGACCCTGATGAATGTGTCAGTAGGTCTGGAACTGGGTCCAGAATCCAAGGTTCCTCCAGTTGATAGAGTCTGAGGAAGGGAAACCACATCTGATGAGGCCAAAGAGGGGCTATTAAAATTACACTCCTTCTGAGGGTTTTGGCTTTCTGCAAGAACTTCAGAATCAGGGGTATAGGCGGAAAGGCATACAGGAGTCCCGGGGGCCAATCGAGTACGAGCGAGTTCCTTGGGCTGTTCCCCCTGGTGGAAGGGGGGATTCAGAGCAAAGTAGCTTCTGCATTTGGCATTCATAGGGGATGGCAAACAGGTCGCAGCAAGGCTGGCCCCCATCTGCGGAAAACCTTCTCCGCAACTTTGTTTTTGAGAGACCACTCGTGTGGTAGGAGAATAGCTCTGCTCAATTTGTCCGCTATCACTTTGGATTTCCCCGGGATATGTTTTGCTATCAGAAAGCACCCAGTGGACACAGCCCACCGCCAAATTCTTAAGTCTCGAAACATCGGATAAGACCTGGTTCCCCCTTGCTTGTTTATGTACCAGACTACCGACATGTTGTCCGTCTGTATCACAATCGTCCCTAGAGACAGAGAGTCATGGAAGTGCTGCAAAGCCAAAAGCACCGCTCGCAGGTCCAGAACACTGATGTGCAACTGTGACTCTGTTTCCGACCAGGTGCCTTGGACAGTTCTTCCCTGAAAAAGCCCTCCCCACCCTATCAGAGAAGCATCCATGGTCACCGTGGCTGATGGCAGGGGGAAAACAAATGGTCCACCCACTAAGTTGTTGGATGGTCAACCACCAGCAAAGATCCTTCTTGCAAGAGTCCGTAATCATGATTAAGAATGACATTGGAAGTTGTTGGTACGACCACTGGGCGAATAGTAACCAATGAAGAATCCTCATGTGCATTCGTCCCAGTGGAACTGCTATAAGCGCAGCTGCCATGGTACCTAGGAGTTTCAGTACTTGATGGGCTGGTACCCTTCTTCTCTGCAGAATGTCCGAGACCTGGTTTTGGAGAGTGGCTATTCTGTCCAGGGGCAATCTTATTGTGGTGGTGGTAGCGTCTAGTTCTGCTCCGATAAAGGAGATACGCTGCGATGGCGACAACGTAGACTTTTTGAAACCGATAGTGATGCCTAACAGAGCACGGATTGAGTGTGTGATTCTTGGACAGAATTAGTTGATGCCTGAAGGTGGCGGTAAGGAGCCAGTCATCCAGATATGGAAACACTCTGAATCCTAGATGCCTCAAGTGAGCCATAACCACTGCCATGCATTTGGTAAACACTCCGGGGGCTGTTGCGAGTCCAAAGGGCAGTGCTCGGAATTGGTAGTGACTGGCTCCCAGTCGAAAATACAGATGATCTCTGGATGGCCTGGCCATTTTGATGTAGTAGTACGCATCCTTGAGATCTATAGAGCACATCCAATCACCCACTCAGAAGAATGGGAGAATAGACTGAAGCGTGACCATCCGGAATTTTTTCCTTCTTTACAAATATGTTGAGTCTGCTGAGATCCAAGATGGGCCTCCAGTCCCCTTGTCTTCTTTGGAACTAAAATGAATCTGGAGCAAGTTCCGGATCCTATCTGGTCTGCTGGGACTGGCTGGATGACTTTTCCTGCAGCCTCTGAACTTCTATGGCTGCTTGATTCCTGAGACTGGGTGTAACGCTTGGTATTTTTTTGCCAACAGGCAGATTTTCTAGAAATGGTATGATATATCCTCTGGTAATGATGCTATGTACCCAAGAATCTGTTGTAATTTCTAGCCAGGCATCTGGATACAAAGCCAAGCGACCCCCGACTGCCTCCAGAGCAGGACAGTCGGGCCTCTTCTCAGGAGCGTTGATAGGGCTTACCAAGGAACTGATCCCTGTCGCCCTGGTTCTGCAGATCCTCTCTGCCACCAGGGCGGCATCTTCCATTATTGCCCCCTCCTCTGCCCCTTAAGGGGGTTTCACTACGTGTGTTCTGAAAAGCTCCTTGGGACTTTCGGAACTACATTTTTCCTCATTTCTGCCCTTTGGGGTATGGTCTGGTAGGGGTGGAAAAACGGACTCCTACAGCAGATAAGAGTCTTTCCCTCCTGCTCACACCTAGTGAGAGTCTTCATGACTTTGGGCCCAAACAGAGAAGAGCCGTCAAATGGGGTGTTGACAAAGGAAGACTTGAAGGCTTCCGCAAAGGAGCATAAGCGCATCCAGGACAGTCTCCTAAGAGCTATCGCTGAACTCACTGCCAGACTCGAACCATTGGCTGCATAGGAAATGAGCCGCATGGACGAGTTCCCAATGGAATTAAGGGTATTAAGTTGTGCAATCACTTTGTCAGAGACCGCTCCATCTGTATTAACCTGCAGAGTATCTCCAAGCTCTTTCAGATCATCTCTTTGAAGACGGGTGAAATGAGTCAAACAGTTAAGCGATTGCATGGGAAATGTCGCAGAACTAAAGATGCTTTTCCCGTATCTGTCCATCGTCCTAGAATCTCTATTAGGAGGATGGACATCTCTTTCTTGGTGGCCGCCACCACCATGGCATAAACGGGGACTCCCTTAGTGAGGAACAACTTGGGGGGAGGTGATAAATTTGCTAGGCCTCCGAGGGACCGGTTCCATAGAATCAGGAGACTCCCACACTCTTCGAGCGACCAATTCCAGCAACTCGTTGAAGGGCGGAGTAACCCAAGAGATGGAAGGTTGAGACCCAAAGGCCTTCAGGAGCACAGATTCATCCTCAGTAGGGCTAACGCACTGCCAGTCACCCCTCTGCTTTAGGACTTCCAGGATATCCGCAAAGGAGATATCCTCCAAGGGGTGGGGACCCTTCCGATTCCTCTAAGTCAGTTTCTGATGTCAAAGATTCCTGAGGGGAATCTAAATGCCTCCTCTTGCATAATCTAATCCTGGGAACCTCATCAGTGGGGGCTTCTGGTGAAGTCTCAGTAGAGCAGGGGTCACCCAATGGGGTTACCTGAGGCTCCGGGTCTCGACGCTTCACAGGGACCTGCGATGTAGAGGCAGAACGCGGCACTTTAGGAGAGGAAGAGGAAGGACCTAACACAATGTGTGTGTCTTAGACGACATAACCCTCATTATGGCATCGAAGGCACCGCTGCTTCGAACCGAGGAAGCCGCCGGTTCCGAATATGATGGCAACTTCCCTAGCGCCGAGACAGTGGGTTCCAAACTAGAGGACGGAGCAGAGCTCATCTGTGCCAAAGCCCCGAGAGGAAGGGTCGGAACCAACGCGTCTGTTCGAGAACCCCTCCCCCCAGAACCGACGAGAGAGTGTCTGCTCAGAGACTCTTCCAATGGAACTGAAGAAGTCAGGGTTGATGGAGCCGAAGGCAATGGAACAGGCCTTGGCTCCGAAGGCTCCACATCCATCAGATCCTCCTCCTCTGGTTCCAAAAGCGCTGCTCAGCTCGGAGGAGTTGTTGTCACAGCCAGTGGGACGGTCTCAGGCTGGGTCGAAGCAGACAGCAATTTAACCAGTGCCGGGTACTCCAGAAGCTTCTGCACCACCCGGTCCACACCCACATCAGAAAGGGTCCTCGAAGAACGGGTTGAAGGAACCAAAGACGCCACTGAGCCAAGGATTGGAGACTTCAGCATTTCAGATACCGGTTCCAATACTGGGGACCGGCTCCTAAAAACCTGCTCGGTGCACGGCCCCGAAGACTGCGTAGCCGGCGACCGCACCTTCACAGAAAGGCTTGGAGCCGATGACCTGGGCTCCGAAGACACCTTAGAGGACTTCAACCCCTTCGAGGACTTGGAGGTCTGGGTCAGCCTTATCCAGGGTCTCTTGAACATCTGGCTTCAACAAGCCTCTGTCTACCAGCTTCCTTCACCTCTCTAATAAAACCCTACTGCTGAAAGAGTGGCAGATAGAGCAATCCTCCTGGAAGTGAACAGGCCCCAAACAAACAATTTACATGTGCATCCGTAATGGAAATCCTCTGCCCGCATTTTGGACACTTCTTGAAGCCATACTTTTGCTTCTCTCTCTGATCAGCCATGTTAGCAAACACAGAAATACACTAGCAAGCTAGAAGTTGTCAGAGTCCTAACGAACTTCAATTTACTACACAAAATACAGCAACTCAACCTAAAACACGGTTACTGCACTAAAAAACAGCAAAATCAACAGTCCTATGTTGTCAGATCCCTGCACAGCTAAGGATATAAATGCATGTCTAACAGCAAACAAGCTGTCTACCTGCACACTATATCTAAAGATTTATAAAGGATAGGGGTATTGTTTGTCAATAAAGTGATATAATGAAAAAAACGGCCAAAGGCCTAAGAGCAACCGCTTCGTAACCAACAGAGGAATCTAAACATAACAGATTCTACAGGCTAACCCACCTAATAGTAATAAGAACTAGAAGCACAAACACTAGGTCAATTATCTCACAAAAATATAGTATAAAGTTTGTCAAAAAACTAAGTAATAAAATTCTACTGGCCCAAGCTCTCTGATGATCAGTTGCAGCGGCAAACTAGATCTGGGGTAGGACAGAGAGCATCATGGGATAGGGGCCTGGCCTCGAGCTACTCTGACATCTTTAGCTAGTAAAGCGGCGGACTTGGAGCCGATGGCTCGGCTCCGTACCCATGTGTAAGAATAAACGGCGAGATTGAAAAACTTCACATCATAAGTTACAACTACAGTAAGTAACATTACTATCAAATGGCGTGCAAAACAAAGCACTTAATGTGAAAAATCACTTAAACAATATTTAACACATTAGTGGAAAGTTTGTTATGTAAATGGGGTGGGACCATTGCTTTAAAAAATATACTTTGTTCGCTTAAGTCACTCTTCTATAATGTGTTCCTGCTCTTAACCAGGGACAAGAGTCTCATATTTCCTCATTTTTAGCAGATAGATTAAATCAGGGGGTAATTCTCTCTCTCAAGGAACATTTCATATAACTTAACAAGCGCACCATTAATTACATCATCTTTATTTACCAGTTTTGACAATCTGATCTGACGTTTTACCGGATTTCTTTTTGCTGTAAATGGTTGGTTACTATTGCAATGTAGGTAAGCATTTGAATGTGTGTGTTTCCTATAACTAGTAAAGCAAAAATTAAAGTTATGTACTCACCATAACTATGCATCTGTGTTGTCCATTTTCATACTTGTTCAACTGATCGGTATCAAATCCAACCTCAGATCCAGCTCGACCGCATTTACTAGACTCTGATCCAACTCTCAAGCTCCTCCCTTTACCCATAATGCGTCAGTCATCCTGCAATACCCTCAGATAAGAGTTTGCTGCCCAATAACCAATAAAAAGAGAGTACAGATGTGTACACTTACGATAAATGTAGATGTTCGAGTGTATTCCCTGTTGCAGTCATTACATTTGGGTAATCTGCTGGCAGGTTGCCCTCAGTCGGCCTGAATTTCAAAGTCTTGGGTCCTGCGTCGGTTGCTGTCTTCTCTTCCATGACGTCAGGTCATCAGGGGTATAAAACATGCAGCCGACGCCATTTTCTTTAGTTTTTCTTGCCCCCAAAAAGGTAGCAATATTATAAATATATATATATATATATATATATATATATATATATATATATATATATATGGTTCCCTATTAGAAGCCCGAAACACTATAAGCCTGAAAGTCAAAATCCTGAAAACTAGACTGAAAATGCAAAATCCTGAAAGTCAAAATCCTGAAAACACAAATAATGCTAATATGTCACTATAAAGACACTAATATCTACCAACTGACCCTGACCCTAACCCTAAGGTCCGTCACTATCGCACACTCACCTGACCTGCGCCCTAACCCTAACTCACTTAAACCGCCCCTAACCCCAATATTTGTCACTATTGCATACATGCCTAACCTGCGCCCTAACCCTAACTCACTTAAACCGCCCCTAACCCCAATATTTGTCACTATTGCATACATGCCTAACCTGCGCCCTAACCCTAACTCACTTAAACCGCCCCTAACCCTAACATAAAACCAACCGCACACTTACCTGGACCCAACGCATGACCTAACACCACAGGGCTAACAATAGCAGCGCCACAATGACGTCAGTATGTCCATTTTGTGTTTTCAGGATTTTGACTTTCAGGATTTTGCACTTTCGAGATTTTGCATTTTCAGTCTATAGTTTTCAGGATTTTGACTTTCAGGCTTATAGTGTTTCAGGCTTCTAATAGGGAACCATATATATATATATATATATATATATATATATATATATATACACACACACACACACATCAATATAAACTTTACCTTCATCTACAAGCAAATACACCACATAGGTTGTAGAAGATAGAGAAGGAAAGATAAACTGTAGAATGACAGGGGGATGGCGGGAGGGTAACCTGGACTGCAACACTGAATACACTTGAACATCTACATTTATGGTAAATGTACACAACTGTACTATGTTCTTCGTGTTTCACTGTTGCAGTCATTACATTTGGGTAGAATCCCAAAGATATGGTTGGGAGGCTGAAGCTAAACCAGCATTAGGTAAGGCTATAAAGGCCCTGCAGCACTGCAGTGGCAAAGCCTGCCCTGGACTTAGAGCAGAGAGGAAAATGGTAACGCTTTGTAAAGGTGTGAACAGAACTCCAAGTAGCAGCCTCTAGAATGTCCTTGGTTGGTACTCCTCTGAGAAAGGCTGCTGAAGTAGCTGCAGCCTTGGTGGAGTGAGACCTAATGCCCTTGGGCACAGGTTTCCCATGGTAAGTAGCAGAAACAGATGCAATGGCTTATCCACTTTGAAACTGTCTGCTTTGAAATAGCCTTTCCTTCTGATCCTGCATCATATGACACTAGTAATTGCTCAGTTTTTCTTAGAGCTTTAGTCCTGCTCAAGTAGAATCTTAGCTGTCTGTGTACATCCAAGTAATGCAGAATTCTCTCCCCTTTGTTCTGCGGATTTGGATAAAAAGTTGGCAGATGAATTGTTTGGTTAAGAGCCACATTGGAAACGACCTTAGGCATGAAAGTAGGATTTGTCCTCAGAGACACCCTATCTGGGTAAAATATGACAAAAGGCTCTACAGCCATGAGGGCCTGTAGCTCTGAAACTCTTCTTGCTGAAGTAATTGCTAGTAGCAGAGCTGTCTTCCATGATAAGAACTTTATATCAGCGGTAGCAGCTGGTTCAAATGGAGGCAGGGTGAGCTTTTCCAACACATAATTGAGGTCCCATGCAGGTAATGGTGATCTTCTAGGAGGCCTTAAATTTTTGGATCCTCTAAGATGCTGCTTTAGTAAAGGATGAGAAAAGATTGGTGGCTCTGTATTGTAATGAGCCGAAATGGCAGAGGCATGGATTTTGATTGATGAGAAAGATGGGCCTTTGTCAAGCATCTCAGTTAAGTATTGTAATATCTGAGGAATATGTGGTTCTGTTGTATCAGTTCCTTTTGCTTGATTCCAAGCACAGAATCTCTTCCATTTGTCAGCATAAGATTTTCTAGTACTAGGCCTTCTGGCTTACAAAATAACATCCATCACAGCTTTACTGAGAGGTGTCGTTTGTATGATTACAGGATTAGCCATGCTGCCAGGTTCAGAGTCTGTAGTTGATTGTGCAAGATCGGACTGTTTTGCTGGGACAGTAGCTGTTGTTTTTGAGGCAAGGTCCAAGCTGGGTATTGAGACAAGTTCCTTAGGATTGGTTACCAGTATTGGCGGGGCCAAACCAGGGCAATTAATATCATCTTTGACTTCTCTTGTCTGACTTTTAGGAGGACCTTGGGTAGAAGAGGCAGAGGAAGAAAGGTGTAAACTGATAGGTTTTTCCAAATGAAGGATAGGGCGTCCACTTTCCATGCTTGTCTGTGATAAGTCCTTGTGCAGAATCTGTTCAGTTGATAATTTTGAGGAGAGGCAAATAGATCTATGTTTTGCCTCCCCCATTTTTCTGTTATCATGCTGAAGACTTGTGGATTTAGTTTCCACTAGTGAAGATCCATAAGGTTTCTGCTTAAATAGTCTGTCAGAGTGTTTTGCTTTCCTGGCAGGAATTGAGCTTGAAGATGTATTTGGTAGGTCAAAGCTGTGTCCCACAGTGCCATGGCTAATCTGCAGAGGGGGGTATGAGTGTGTGCCCCCTTGCTTGTTTATATACCACATGACTGTGTTGTTGTCCGTCTATCAGTAGTTGTCCTGGATGAAGCAAGTCCTTGAAGGCTGTTAGGGCATTTTGAACACCTAGCATCTCTTTCTGGTTGATATGTAGATGCATTTGATTTGGTGCCCATATGTCCTGAATGCATCTTCCTGCCATGTGGGCACCCCAGGCATAATCTGATGCACCTGTTAAGGCTTGGCTGGCAGGGGGTAGAGTGAAGGGTCGTCCCATGTTTTGGTGACAGGACTTTGCCCACCATAGAAATTCCTGTTGCAGGCAGGGAATGAGAGGAATCATTGTTTCCAGACTGTTTGAATGTTGACTCCATAAACTTTTTAGGTTCCATTGAAGTTTCCTCATATGCAGTCTTACATATGGAATTAGAAGAATGCAGGCTGCCATGAAGCCCAGAGCCTGCAGAATTTGTCTTGCAGAAGACTGGGTTTTTGTTGCCATCAGTTTGAAGTAAGTAGTCAGTTGCTTTTGTTTGTCTGGCGTGAGGTAAGCCATCTGGGCAGTTGTATTCAAGCTTGCACCCAGGAATGTTATCTTTTGAGAGGGTACCAGTTGTGATTTATTTTCGTTTATTGTGTTCCCTAGGCATGTTGGAAGCCTTTTCACAAACGCCAGATGTCGTAGAAGAGTGTCCTTGTTCTCTGCTTGAATGAGACAGTCGTCCAAGTAAGGATATATTTGAATACTTTGTTGCCTGCAAAATGCAATTACTGGTGCCAGGCACTTTGTAAAGACCCTGGGCGCAGTAGATAAGCCAAAAGGCAGTGCAGAAAATTGGT
This sequence comes from Protopterus annectens, assembly GCF_019279795.1. NCBI lineage: Eukaryota > Metazoa > Chordata > Ceratodontiformes > Protopteridae > Protopterus > Protopterus annectens. The sequence goes on from NC_056725.1 coordinate 424,052,549, forward strand.
AATGCATTAAGCCAGTCTTGAATCTGAGGTATTTTCTGCAAGACTGTCTTATTGAGCCATGCAGGTATGCCTCTTTTAGGTTTAAAGTCACCAGCCAAGTATTCTTGCCCAGCATGGGCAGAACCTGTTGCAAAGTGAGCATTTTGAATTTTGGAATGTCCAGGTATGTGTCCAAAATCGATAAATCCAGTACTGGCCGCCAGGCCTTGCCCTTTCTGGGTACCAAGAACAGTAGAGTAAAAACCTTGCCCTTTTTCCTGTTCTGGTACTCTCTCTGAATGGCCCCCATATCCATGAGGGACGTAACCTGTTTCTGTGCCTCTGCCCATTGTTTTTTTGGCAGATCTGGCCAACCATTTGTCATTGACAGTGTGGAAATGGAATCTGTATCCCTGTGATACAATGGTTAGTACCCACTTGTCCTGGGTTATTAACTGCCAATTTGGAGCAAAAAGTGCTAATTTTCCCCCTATGGGTGCTGCCAAAAGATAAGTGCATGGTGTAGGCAGAGGGAAGTCATTGGGATTGCTTTCTGTAGGTTTGCACTTCATCTCCTCTAGATTTGGAGGTGGATGAGCCCCATTGCTTTGACCTGTATGAGTCTTCAGCCTGGTACCTGGAACCCTTAGGGCGCCTGGATTTGCCCCTTTGAGCTGTCTGACAAAGGAAAGGACCAATTTTATGTAGGCCAGTGTCTACTGAATCTAGGTGGCTGCACTTGTAAGAAATCTTTAACAGTTTGCATAAACTTAGCTTTGTCTTCCATTTTCTTTAAAACCTCTTCTGTCTTAATACCAAACAGAGAATCATGCTGTAAAGGTGCATCTAGCAATTTAGTTTTAACATGATCAGGCAAATTTTGCTCCTTTAACCAGGCATGCCTCCTAATCACAGATCCAGTAACTGTGGCCCTGCAGGAGGTATGCTTTCCAACTTGTTCAGCTGCATGCAATAATTCCTGCAATTCCTTATTTTCTGCACATTCTGAAATTAACATCATTTTCTGTTTCAGCAATCCCATAACATGTTGTTGGTACTTAAGCATACAAAATTGACAGTTTAAGGCCCTGATTGCCAAGGTTGCAGATGTATAAACCTTTTTTCACCATCTGTCCAGTGCCTTTGAATCTCTGTCGGAGGGGGTACGTTTTTTTGCTGTTGAGGCCTTAACTCCCTTTAGACCCTGTGAAATAGTTTCATGATCAGCAGCAGGGTTTCTAAATAAAAACTTGAGAGTCAGGGACCCTGTAATATCGGTCAGGCTTACTGGGAGCCGGAAGTAAGGAGTCAGAGGTCAGGCTCGACTCCGAAAACACATCATCTACAATGTCTAAGACAGGGGGAATGGCTAAAGGCTTGTGCTGAGGGAGAAGGAGGAAATCCCTGAGCATCTTTTTTGATTCTGAGAAGTCTTGACTCTCCCAGTGAAAATGCTCCCTCAAAGTATGCAAGGTTTCTCCAAATGAATAATCCTCAGGAGGAGATGCAGATGGAATAGACTCCTCAGCATCAGAATCCTCATAGGGAGGTAAAGATAATTCCTGATCAGAAGAAATAGAAACCTGATCTGAAGATTCATAGTCAGTGTCTTGCCTATGCCTCTTATCTGGAGGGGGATGGGTACACCCCTGATCAAGGTAATAAGGTCTTCAGCCATTTTGATAATCTGTTTTTTAGGCATAGAGGCCTGTGCATGTGGCTCAGGTGTCGTTTTTTTAGTGGTAGAAGATGTCTTTGCCTTTGGTTTTGCAGCTTTCGTCAGTTTGATATATAAATGTTGAGGTCTGAATACTCCCTCAGAAGCTGATGCCTGCTCAGCGGCTCCGGACCCATCCGAGGGAGCTACATCCGTCGGTCCAATACCTTGAGTATCTTGCGGCATGCCGGACTCCACATGGGTGTCGGTAGAGGCCTGCGACTCGAAGGTAGCAGGTATCAGGGGCTGCGAAAGCGCCTCACTGAGTACCGGCGAACCAGCGAGTGGCTTAGGAGAAGTTTTGTCGTCTGTTTTGGATCGCGACTGCCTTTCTCTGTCCTTTTCTTTGCATTTTTTATGTATTCCGGTAGTGGGATTGCTATCAGACGACATTTCTGGGTAGTTAAATCGGTTTCCAAAATACTTGGATGCAAAAATAAACCAACGCTTAATAGTGCGTTGGTTAAATCTAGCACAAAACCGACAGCCAGGCACGTTGTGATCAGGGCCTTGGCAAGGAATACAGTATAAATGGAAATCCTTGAGGTATTTGCTTCCCACAAGTAATACAATTAACTTTTTCTGACATCGGTAAAAAGCAAGAAAGAAGTTTCCCCAACGGGGTACTTAGCTTTAGTGAAGACTTCGGTTCTGAAACTCAAACTCGAATATTTCAGTAGTTGGCCGACCGGCACTTGCGAAATGCTTCTGCTTCGGGCACCACGCGGCAAGAAAGACTGGAGAAAATGGCGTCGGCTGCAAATTTTATACCCCTGAAGACCTGACGTCATGGAAGAAAAGACAGCAACTGACGCAGGACCCAAGACATTGGAATTCAGGTTGACTGACGGCAACCTGCCAGCAGATTACCCAAATGTAATGACTGCAACAGTGAAACACGAAGAACACCTAAGCTTAGGCTAAGATGAAGGAAAGACTAGTAGAAAGGACTGCATCGCCAACGTGGACTAGAGTTTCCACAACAACCATAAGGTCACTCCAGGAATAAAAAGGAAGGGGGAAGGAGGGTGGTAAGTTGAGGAAGAATGAAAATTGACACAGACGCATAGTTACGGTGAGTATACATCTTTAGAATTTGATGTCATTTTTACTCATTCAACTGATGGGACAAAGTCCCCAGCTACATGAACCTTGGGTGGGCCTCATGGAAGGATATTCCAGAGTAATGCAGAACCAAAGACAGTCCTGCTTCTGAAAGTCATATTCAATTTGTAATGAGCAATAAAAGTATGAGCATTAGACCAAATAGCTGTGGCACAAATGTTATCAACAGAAGTCCTAGACCAGAAAGTGGATGATAAAGCCATAGATCTGGTGAGGTGTGCTTTTGGAGGTCTGGGTAAAGACAAACCTCATTGAATGTAAACAAAAGATATGTAACGTGGCCTTATCCCTGGTGGGGTAGGTTTTCCATGGTGCTTATAGCAGAAATTAATGCAGTGGCCTATCCATTTAGAAATTATTTGCTTTGAAATGATCTTCCCCTCTGCCCCTGCAGCAAATGCAACCAGCAGCTGTTCAGATTCCCTGAGAAGCTTAGTCCTGTCCAAGTAAAATCTAAGTTGTCTGTGCACGTTTAAGGAGTGCAGTATTCGTTCTCCTTTGTTCTGTGGATTAGAAAAGAAGGTTGGCAAATTAATGGACTGATTAAGGGCCACACTGGATACCACCTTGGGCATGAAGGAGGGATTGGTTCTGAGGGACACCCTGTCCGCATGCAAGATGATGAAAGGCTCCCTTGCCATGAGGGCCTGTAATTCAGACACCCTTCTTGCTGAAGTGATGGCTAGAAGAAAGGCTGTTTTCCAAGAAAGGAATTTCAACTCTGCATTTGCAGCTGGCTGAAAGGGAGGTACAGTGAGCTTTTCCAATACAAATTTAAGGTCCCAGGCTAGAGTAGGGGCTCTCCTGGGTGGTCTTAAGTTTTTGGCCCCTCTGAGGAACTGCTTCAGCAGTGGATGAGAGAAGAGGGGTGGTTCTGTATTGTAATGAGCTGAAATAGCTGAGGCATGAATTTTGATGGAAGGAAAGGTAAGGCCCTTGTGAAGCATCTCAGTTAAGTATTGAGGAATCTGAGGTAAATTGGGCGCTGCTGTTCCCATCACCGAAGTTTGGTTCCAGGAACAGAATCTTTTCCATTTTCCAGCATAGGATTTTCTAGTACTAGGCCTCCTTGCCTGAAAAATTACATGCATCACTTGCTTACTGAGGGATGGTAAGGGAGAAACCAGGTAATCAGCCAGGCTGCCAGGTTCAGGGTTTGAAGCTGTGGATGCAGAATCTGGCCCTTCTGCTGGGACAGCAGGGCAGGGGCTCTGAGGCAGGTGCCATGGTGTCAGCAAAGAGACACTGCGCAAGAGGGGGTACCAGTGTTGGCGTGGCCAGTCTGGTGCAATCAGTATTGTCCTTGGTTTGTCCTGCTTGATCTTTAGTAGTACCTTGGAGAATAGAGGCAGAGGGGGAAAGGCAGGTGAAGGACCGGGCATCCACTTTCCAAGCTTGTTTGTGGGGAGTCCTTGTGCAGAATTTGTCCAATTGGTAGTTCTGGGGGGAGGCAAACAGGTCTATATCTGGGCTCCCCCATTTGTTTCGCAACATATTGAATATCTTTGGTTCCCGTTTCCATTTGTGTGGGTCCATGAGGTTTCTGCTTAGTTCGTCTTCCAGAGTATTTAGCTTTCCTGGCAGGAATTGAGCCTGTAGGTGCACTTGGTAGCTCAAGGCTGTGTTCCACACAGCCATGGCTAGTCTGCAGAGATGGTATGTGTGAGTTCCTCCCTGCTATTTTATGTACCACATAACAGTGGTGTTTGTCTGCCTTTAGCATTAATTGTCCTGGAAGAATGTAGTCCTTGAAGGCTGGCAGAGCATTCTGTACAGCTAACATTTCTTTTTGATTGACATGCAGGTGTATTTGACTTGGGTTCCATTTGCCCTGAATGCACTTCCCTGCCAAGTGAGCCTCCCATGCATAGTCTGATGCATCTGTTTTTAGGGTTTGGGTGGCAGGGGGTAGTGTGAATGGTAGTCACTTGTTTTGGTGGCAGGCCTCTGCCCACCAAAGGAACTCTAGGCGTAGGCAAGGTATGATAGGAATCATTGCTTCTAGATCCTGAGAATGCTGACACCATAGACTTTTTAGATACCATTGTAGTTTCCTCAAATGCAGTCATGCATATGGAATTAAAAGAATGCAGGAGGCCATGAACCCCAAAGGCTTGTAGTATTTGCATTGCAGATAGCAGGGTTTTTGTGGCCACTTGTTTGAAGTAGGTTGTCAAATGAATTTGTTTCTCTGGCATGAGGAAAGCCATGGCATGAGGAAAGCCATCTGGGAAGTTGTATTCAAGCTTGTTCCCAGGAATATAACTTGTTGACAGGGTACCAGGTGTGATTTCTTTTCTTTTATGGTGTACCTCAGACAGAGCAGGAAAGGACCAATTCTTAGAAGGCTAAATGCCTACTAAATCTAGCAGGTTGTACTTGTAAAAAAAAAAATCTTTAACAGTTTGCATAGAGTTAAGTTTTTCCTCCATCTTTTTAAGAACTTCTTCTGCCTTGTTGCCAAACAAGTGGTCCTGATTTAAGGGAGCATCCAGTAATTTCACTTTAACATGATCTGGCAAGGATTGCTCCTTAAGCCAAGCATGCCTTCTAAGTACAGACCCAGTTACAGCAGCCCTGCAAGATGCCTCTAGTGAATCAAAACCACACTGCAAAGTGTGTTTACCAACTTGTTCAGCAGAATGCATTAAATCCTGTAAATTCTTATTTTCAGCACAATCAGGAATCAACATTCTTTTCTATTTAAGCAATCCAATAATATGCTGCTGATACTTTAACATATGAAACTGGAAATTTGAGGCCCTAATAGCCAAAGTTGCAGAAGTGTATACCTTCTGACCCCATCTATCCAGCACTCTGGAGTCTCTATCAGAGGGGCTAGGATTTATGGCAGTAGTAGCTTTAATGCCCTTGGGTCCCTGTTAAATGGTTTCAGGATTCGCAGTAGGATTTTTGAAAATGAACTTGTGAGGAACCCTGTAATATCTATCAGGTTTTCTGGGAGCAGGAGGTAGAGAGTCAGGGGCCAAGCTAGATTCAGAAAAGGCATAATCAACAATGTCCAGTACAGGATGTATAGCTAAAGGCCTCTGCTGGGGCAGGAATAAGCAAGCCCCAACCATATTTTTAGAATCAGAGAAATCCTGACTTTCCCAACAAGTGTCACCAAAAGAGAAATCCTTTGGGGGGAAGCAGAGGGAATAGAGTTCCTCAGCATCAGAATCCTCATAGGTAGATAAGGGTAAATCCTGGTCATGAGAGGTAACAGAAATTTCAGAATCCTGGTCAGAAGTATCATAAGCAAACTCAGTCCTTGGTCTCTTAGAAGGGGGAGAAGGTTGGCTTCCCCTGATTAAAGTAATAAGGTCTTCAGCCATTCTTATCATTTGTTTTTTAGGCATAGAGGCCTGACCATGCGGTCTGGGTGTCAGTTTTCTAGGCATGGTTCGAGTTTTAAGCCTTGAAGAAGATGGCATCAGCTTAATATGCAAGTCAGTAAGCCTGAATACACCCTCAGAAGCCGGTGCCTTCACAGCGGCTTCGGATACATCCAAAGGTAGAGACATCCGCAGGTTCCACAGTTGAAGCATCTCGCGGCATACCGGATTCCGAATGGGTCTCAGTAGAGGCCTGCGAATCTGAAGTAGTGGTTATCAGGGGCTGCGAAAGCACCTCACTGAGTACCGGCAAACTGGCAACTGGCTTAGGAGAAGCATTGTCGGCAGTTTTGGACCTAGGCGACCTGTCTTTATCTTTGCGTTTTTTCAGAATGTTGGTAGTCGGATGGCTTACCGAAGACATATCAGGATAATTGAAACGAGCACCAAAATATTTAGAAGTGAAAATATACACGACGAATAGTTCATGGTTTAAATAAGGCACAAAACTGACAGCGAGGTGCGTCGTGGTCAGGGCCTAGGCAAGGAATACAGTACGAATGAAAATCATTATGAGGTATATTTGCTTTTCACAAGAAATGCAATTTACTTAGTGACATCGGTTTAGAGCAAGAAAAAGTTAACCCAAAGGGGTACTTCGCTTTTAGTTGAAGACTTCGGTTATGAAACTCGAAAACGAAAATTTCAGGAGTCGGCCGACCGGCACTTGCGAACTGCTTCTGCTTTGGGCACCGCACGGGAAGAAAGACTGATGTAATGGCGTCTGCTGCATGTTTTATACCCCTGATGAGCTGATGTCATGGAAGGAGAGACAACTGATGCAGGATCCAAGACTTTGTTAATCAGGCCGACTGAGGGCTACTGCAGGCAGATGGCCCAAATGTGATGACTGCAACAGTGAAACATGAACACCATCCATACAGTCAACCTGAGGCCTATAATGTCCAGGTGACTCATTCCCATGCGATGAGAGAGAAGGTCTGGACTGGGGTCCAGTATCCAAGTTGGATACAGAAGGTGAGACCAAAGGAAAGGGAATCATATTTGACAAAGCCAAAAAGAGGCAATGAGGATTACCGTGCTCTTCAACCAAAGTGCCTTCAAGTAAAACTTGGGAATTGGAGGTTATAAGGGGCCAAGTGTAAATGAGACCGAAGGGCCAAACGTGGACTAGAGCATTTCTCGGCGACTCTCCTGGAGGCAAGATAAGTGCAAAGAACCTGCTGCACTTGCTGCTGTGGGGAAGTGCAAACCGATCGCAGCAAGGTTGACCCCATCGATGGAAAATCCTCTCTTCCACTGACTGGGAGACCAGTCATGAGGCATTAGAATGCACCTGCTAAGTTTGTCCACTAGAATGTTGGTTTCCCCGGGATGTACATTGCCATAAGAAAGCAGATGGAGGAGATTGCCCACTGCTACACTCTCACTGCCTCTCGACAAAGGGGATAAGATTGGGTTCCCCCTGCTTGTTGACGTACCAAACCACAGACATGTAGTCAGTTTGAATCGCAATCTTCCCAAGAGGAAGTACGTCATGGAAGGCCTGAAACACTAGGAGGACTGCTCTCATCTCTATGACACTGATGTGCAACATGGTCTCTTATGGGGACCATGTGCCCTTGAACAGTCCTTCTCAAGTAATGCTGCCCACCCAAATTGGAAGGCATCCATTGTTACTATGCCTACTCAGAGTGGAAAGACAAGAGGGTGACCTTGAGAAACTTCGTCCAACTGAGTCTACAAATGCAGGTAGTCTTTGCATACTTGCACGAGTCTTGACTGGTGATGAAAAGGGATGGCGAAGAATTGATCACTAAACAGCTGAAGTCCTTTGAAGAATGCACATATAAAAGCGAGCCATAGAACCTAAGGTTATGGCTGCTGTCTGAGTGTATTCACTGTTGCAGTCTTCACACTTGGGTTACCTGCCTGCAGGTAGCCCTCAGTCGGCCCGAATACCAGAGACTTAGTATTTCTGCATCGGTTGCTGTCACTCCAGAACTAACGTCAGGTTGTCAAGGGGTATAAAAACAGGCAGCCAAACACCATTACATCAGTTCTTCTTGCCCCAAATGTCAGGAGCACCCCCAAATAAGGAGCTAAGTTATGGTGGGGAAAACACCACCAGTAAAAAGTAAATACCAATACCCCTGAAAGGGGTGAGTAACAGACAGAGATGAGAGACAGAGACAAGGGGGCTGGTGGGAGGGAAACCAGGACTACAGCAGTAAATACATTCAACATCTACATTTATGGCAAGTGTACACAACTGTACTATGTTCTTCGTGTTTCACTATTGCAGTCATCACACTTGGGTAGATTCCCAAAGCTGAAGGGTGGAGGCAGTCAAGAAGAATTGGGGCTGGCTAGTATGCCCTGCAGGACTGCTGTTGCAAAACACGCCCTGGATTTGGAAAAGATAGGCAGGTGGTAATGCTTGGTGAAGGTGTGTACAGAACTCCAGGTAGCAGCTTCCAGGATGTCCCTGGTAGGGACTCCCTTGAGGAATGCTGTAGACGTAGAAGTTACCCTAGTGGAATGTTTTCCGACCCCCTGAGGGGTTGGTTTCTCATGTTGCTTGTAGCAGAAATGGATGCAGTGTGCTACCCATTTGGAAATTGTGCGTTTTGAAATGGCCTTGCCCTCTGCCCCTGGTGCAAAGCTGACTAGCAACTGGTCAGATTTCCTGAAGGGCTTAGTCCTATGAAAGTAGAATTTGAGCTGTCTGTGCACGTCCAAAGAGTGTGGGATCCTTTTCCCTTTATTTTGAGGATTAGGGAAGAAAGTTGGCAAATGGATAGATTGGCTTTGAGCCACACTGGACACCACTTTGGGATTAAAAGAAGGGTTAGTCCTGAGGGGAAACCTGTCAGCATGGAAAATAGTGAAGGGTTCCACAGCCATAAGTGCTTGCAGCTCAGACACGCTTCTAGCTGAAGTGAAGGCCAGAAGCAAGGCTGTTTTTCAAGAGAGGAATTTTAACTCTGCTGACGCTGCAGGCTCAAAGGGGGGAAAGCGTGAGCTTTTCCAGTACAAAGTTAAGGTCCCAAGCAGGGGTGGGTGCTCTCCTTGGCGGCCTTAAGTTGTTTGCCCCTCTCAGGAACTATCTGATAAGAGGGTGAGAGAAGAGAGGTGGCTCAGTGTTGTAATGAGACGAAAAGGCAGAGGCATGGATCTTAATGGAGGAGAAGGATAGGCCCCTGTGGAGTATATCTGCTAAGCAATCCAGGATTAGAGGCAGGGAGGGCAGAGTTGTCTCCTCTCCTTTAGATTGAATCCAGGAGCAGTACCTTTTCCACTTATCAACATAGGATTTCCTTGTACTGGGTCTTCTGGCTTCAAGAATGACATCCAGCACCTGCTTGCTTAGGCTGGTTACTGCGGGAGAATTCAAGGACCAAGCCAGGCTGCAAGATTTAGGGTTTGCAGTTGCGGATGAAAGATGTGCCCCCCCCCCCCCGAGAGAGCAGTGTTGGGTTCTGGTGTAGGTGGCAGGGTGGCACCGGTGACAGGCTGCGCAGGAGTGGGTACCAGTGCTGGCGTGGCCAGTCCAGGGCAATCAGAATTGTTTTTGTTCTGTCCTGTCTTATCTTGAGCAATACTCTTGAGAGCAGGGGCAGAGGGGGAAGGCATTGATTGAGAGATTTACCCTCTGGAAGGATAGGGCATCCACTTTCCAGGCCCTGTTGTGAGGTGTCCTGGTGCAGAATTTGCTGAGCTAGTGATTGAAGGGGAGGCAAAGAGATCCACCTCTGGGGTCCCCCATTTCTGAATCAGAAGGTTGAAGGTACTGGGCTCTAAATTGCCACTCATGTGGATCTAGGAGATTTCTGCTCAAGTCTGCCAGTGCGTTTTGTTTGCCTGGCAAGAATTGAGCTTGCAGATGGACCTGCATATCAAAGGCCGTGTTCCACAGGGTCATGGCTAGCCTGCAGAGTGGGTTCCCCCCTGCTTGTTAATGCACCACATAACTGTGGTGCTGTCTGTTTTTATTAGCAGGTGTCCTGGCGAGAGTAGGGATCTGAAAGCTGACGGAGCATGCTGCACAGCTAGCATCTCTTTTTGGTTGATGTGCAGATGAAATTTGACTTGGGCTCCAGTGGCCCTGAATGCACTCGCCATCCATGTGTACACCCCAGGCATAGTCTGATGCATCTGTGGTTAGGGTCTGGGCAGCATGGGGTTGAGTAATGGGCAGTCCCTTGTTGTGGTTGCATGCTGCTGCCCACCAAAGAAACACTGTCTTTAGACAGGGTATGATACGAATAACGGTTTCCAGGTCCTGAGAATGTTGGCACCAAGGACTTTTTTTTTTTTTTTTTTTTTTTTAAGTACCACTGAAGTTTCCTCAGATGCAGTCTGGCATATGGAATTAGTAGGATGCATGAGGCCATGAACCCTAGGGCCTGCAGGATTTTCCTTGCAGATAGCTGGGTTCTGGTGGCCATTTCACTAAAATAGTCGGTCAGATAGGCTTGTTTTTCTGGAGTGAGGAATGCCATCTGGGATGTTGTGTCCAAGCTTGCTCCCAGGAATACAATCTTTTGACTGGGGACTAGTTTTGATTTCTTTTCGTTGATGGTGTACCCCACAGAGTTTAGAAGGTTTTTTACAAATGTCAGGTGCTGCAACAGCATTTCCTGACTGTATGCCTGAATCAGGCAGTCGTCCAAGTAAGGATAAATTTGAATATTTCTCTGTCTGCAGTAAGCAATAGCTGGAGCCAGGCATTTTGTGAATACTCTGGGAGCAGTGGATAAGCCAAAGGGAAGTGCAGAGAACTGATAATGCATAGATCCTGCCCTGAAGCGTAGATATTTCCTGCTTGACTCCCCTATACGGATGTGCAGATAGGCTTCTTTTAAGTCTAGGGTGACTAACCAGACATCTTTGGCTAGCATAGTAGAAGCTGCTGCTGGGTGAGCATTTTGAATTTTGGTACCACCAGGAAGGTGTTGATAATTGAAATATCTAGGATTGGGCAGCAAGTACCCTCTTTTCTGGGTACCAGGAAAAGTCTGGAATAGAATCCTTGACCTATCTGTTCTGGAGGAACAGGGTGAATTGCCCTTACAGGGAGCAGGGATTGAAGTTGGTTTTGTGCCTCTGCTCACTGGTTTGGAGGAAGGTCTGGGAACCCCTTTGGGGTTGGCAGAGTGGAAGTAAAATTTGTACCCCTGGGATACAATGTTGAGGACCCATCTCTCTTTGGTGATGGAAATTCAGTTTTTTGCATGAAGGGCAAGTTTTCCTGCTAGGGGCATGACAGTTGGGCAGAGGTGGGGAGTGAAGTTGAGAAGACACTGGGAATTCTTTCTGTAAGGGGGTGGCTTAGCACTCCCTACTTTAGAAATGGAGGCACTCCATTGCTTAGATCTCTGCATACCCAGAAGCTGTAGTCTGGGGGGGGGGGGTCTGTTTCTCCTGGGTCTAGTTTGAGATGGCCTTGAATGGGCTGGAAAGGACCAATGTTTCGAGGGGCAATGCCTACTGAATCTAGGAGGCTGTACTTGCAAGAATTCTTGGACTGTCTGCATAGATTTAGCTTTTTCTTCCTTCTTTTTAAGAACCTATTCTGCTTTGGTGCCAAACAGATTGTCCTTGTTCAAAGGACCATCTAATAACTTTGACTTGACATGGTCTGGCAAGGTCTGCTCCTTAAGCCAAGCAAGCCTTCGCAGTACAGAACCAGTGACTGCTGCCCTGCAAGATGCTTCTAGGGTGTCAAAGCCACACTGCAATGTATGCTTGCTGAATTGGCTTGCAGAATGATTAAGCTCTTGCAATTCTTTATTTTCTGCACAGTCTGTAAAGGTAGCTATTTTTTTGCTCAAGTTCCATAATATGTTGTTGGTACTTCAGCATGTGAAACTGAAAATTCAAAGCCCTAATGGCGAGAGTTGCAAAGGTACATACTTTCTTACCCCAATGGTGCAAAGCTCTGGAATCCCTGTTCGAAGGGGTGGGATTCTTAGCTGTAGGTGCTTTGATACCTTTAGGCCCCTGGGAAGTGACCTCTGGGTCAGCACTAGGATTATGGAAAAGGAATTTGTGACAATCAGGTACTCTGTAGTACCTGTCTGGTTTCCTAGTAGCAGGAGGTAAAGTATCAGGAGTAAGACTGGATTCCATAAAGACATCAACTTCCAAGACTGGCGGTATTGCTACAGGCCTATGTTGTGGCAAGTCTAGAAATTCTCCAAGTCTCTTTTTGGACTGAGGATAGTCTTGGCATTCCCAATGGAAATGCTCTCTTAAAGTATCTAAGGTTTCAAAACTGAACAAAAATGAAGGCAATTCATGGACTCCACTGGCAGCAAGTTTAGATAAAAGACAAGCCCACGATCCTGGAAAATCACACAAATCCTTTATTCTTTGAAATAAAATATCCTCTTAGCGCTTTCGTTTAAACAAAGTGTTAAACTTCATCAGACAACTGTTAAGTTTCACATTCACTTCCTTTATAAACTTCCTGTAGCGTTGATTTGTTATACAACTCATTAACATTAATGGACTTAAAAATCCATCAAATGTACATAAAAACACAAGCACCTATTCACTCTAAATGCATCTGCCTACTACTGCTTATAAATTATTACATTTATAAATAAACTATGAATGACTATAAGGTAAAATTCATTAAACATCTTATGTAAACAATGTAAAACCAATGCTGAAAACTTTTTCCTAATAAGCACTTTTATGAACTGGATTTTGGTGTTAAAAAACTGCATTAAATTCCAGTGACTTAAAAACTCATAAGAACATTTCTTAAAAATGACCGACTACACCTATTTCATAAATATGTGGAAATACAATAGATTAAAGTTAATAAATATTTAAAAATATGTAAACAATATTTGCAACAAATGAAAAAACCTCATGTAAAATAAAATGTATATATATCAGGAAGTTTTAAGTAGCTGATGCTGCCTTCACTTTTTTCCTTTCAAGAGCTTTTAACTTCAGCAGAGGGGCTTATTGAGCTACACTCATTCAGACCTAGCCAACTATCTGCATGTAAGCGGATTTGCCACTTGAGCTCTTTTATCGCTAAAAGTAGACCCCGTGGCTTGTTGACCTGCACAGGTACTGAATCTATAGCCATAAAGCTGAACTTATGTTCACTATTACAATTAATGTGTTTAGCCAAGGCATTGCTCTGATTTTGTCTCTTTACAGCATATTCGTGCTCATAAATTCTATGCCAGAGTTTTCTTTCTGTTTTCCCAATGTAGAAACACTGGCAAGAAGAGCAGGAAGCCAAATAAACTACTGCTTTGGAACAACAAATTTACTATTAACGTAACACATTATGTCTCTCACTATGAAACTGTTAGCTACTTGAACCTTGTGGCACCAGGAACATGCCCCACACCTGATCATTCCTTGTCCCCCTCATAGCTCAGCTCCCTGCTTAATTTTAAGTAGGTCTTTAAAATTAGGCCCCTTCCTGTATATAATCATGGGTTTATACCCCACATACTGTCTCATGTAGGAATCTTCCAGTAGTATGGGCCAGTTTTTTTCAAAGGTTAATCTTAAAGCTTGGGCCTCCTTACTATAAGTGATAAGTGCTTTAGTAAAATCTGATGAAGCTTCTTTTGTTTCATTAAGACTAAAGTTCTGAGAACTAGACTCATTAAGAACTACTTCTATACGAGAGTCTATCAAAGCTACAGATGTATGTTGCTTGTCCAGTATTGGCTTGAAATGACTTCTTCCACTAATTCCTCGATTAATTTCACTGGATAGGCCCTTCTAAGGAACATGGAACGTAGAAAATCACACTTATCAAGGAAGTCTTCAAAAGAGGTGGTCATCCGGGTAGCTCGAACTAGTTGCCCTTTGACAACCGACCTCTTTTACTGAAGTGGAGGAAGGAATTGGAGTAGATTACCTTCCTACAGATTCTAGCCACATATCTATTGTTGGAAAGATCTTTACTTAATGAAATGTCCAAATAATCAATGGATTGAGTGCTATACTTCCATGTGAAGTGAAGGAAAGTGGTAGATGGAAAGTGGTAGATTCATTTATGTAAGTCAAAAAATTCTCCAAGTCCCTACTAGAACCCTTCCAAATTAGGTATATATCGTCCTGGAATCGGAGGTATAACCTAATTTTTGGGAAATAACCTGTCTGGAACACATACTACTTCTCCCAGTACGCCATTACGACATTGGCGAAAGCCCAGTCATATGGTGAACCTATGGCCACCCCTCTACTCTGTAGGCAGCAATTGTTGTCAAAGGCAATAAAATTATTGCTGAGGACCAATTCTAAGAGTTCAGAAATTAAAGTAATGGTGTCATAGGTTACCTTGTGTTCTAAGAGCATCTCATTTACCCATTCCAAACCAATGTTTTGGGGAATGATGTTTTAAAGGTCTCTGACGTCAATGGTCAGCAAAGTATCATGGACGTCGTAGACAATTTCATTCATCTGTGCTAGGAAACTCCATGAGTCCTAACAAATCTGTGGTTCCTTCTCTATAATTTTCTTAAGTTCATAGTCCACATATTGGGCACAGGATGAAGTGCTGGAATCCCTACTGTCCACAAGTGGTGTCATGGGAGGCTTAGACAGACCCTTGTGAATTTTAGGGATGTCAAAGAACAAAGGTACTCTAGGTGTAATGATGTTCAAAAAGTTGTAAAGGTGAATGCCTATTCTTTCCATGAAAATATCACTTAACTATGAATATCAGTATTCAAAATCTCCTGCATTTTTCTTTGATACATCTCTACTCCCATGATAACCATCTCTCCCCCTTGTCGGGTTTCATAACCCTTACTTGTTCTCTTTGCAGAAACTCAGTTATCTCACTTTCATTTAAATTGTTCACTTGATATGTATTCTTGTGTTTCTGCAAACTTTTAAAATCTATTTCACAATTTCTCATACAAGGCGAGCTTGGGGTGGATGGGGGGGGGTGAATCGAACTAATATTCCATATGCTAGCAATAGTTCTGTGCAAATTGTCATGCTACAAGGAAAAATTCACCCTTCTCAAACAATTTCATGTCTAACAGTTGTAGTGAAATCAAAAGATCTTGTTAGCACAAATGTCATGCCTCTAGCTAATAAATTTGCTACATCTGTGTCAATGTTCACATCAGAAGAATTATAAACTTTAAAATCTTTCTGATTGTTAAAAACAATGGTGTAGTCATCACTTGTAGTCATCATTTACTAATTCTTGAACATCATCTTCTCCTTGAAGCAAAGTGGGACCAAAATAGGGGGAGGGGGCAAATCCACTGCTACATTTATGTCCTCCAGTTCCTCCTCTTGGGCCTGGCCCCCTTGAATACCCCATCTCTTGATAACCACTTTGTGCACCTTGCCTCAATTGAGGGCCATTTTCGTTCCCAAGTCTTTCTGACCTTCTTGGACCAGCGTACTCTAGGTCAGAGTTTAGGAACTCGTCACCACCTTCTACATCAAATACCTTAAGTTGTCAGAAGGATAGTTTCTTTGAACAAAATTATAATTTTTGCATTTAAACTGAGAAGCTGGTGGTTTTGGGTATGCCAACCCATTGGCATAGTCATTCAAGTCCCTGTTTAGTTTGTTAGTCTGTCCCTTTTTAAGGTTATCTATGTGATGGTCACTACTGTTAAAAATATGTGAATATTCATATTCAAAAGTATCAAAAGAAATGTCATCACGTATACTTTTATCTAACAAAGCCAACGCATTAGAGTGTTGATTTCTTTATCATTACATTTTACCAACAACTCTAGCAATTCAAATCCAAACCTGTCAAATAATTTAATTCAATATGCAAAGGTGAATCAGGGACTAGCCCTGTAGGATACTTCCATAGTCGTAAACCTTTGGGAATGATTTTCAGTCTAAGACATTCCCTTAGGTAAGCATTTTCTAATTGAAGCTTTTTACACCTCAGTAGTTTTTGATCATATTCATTCAGCTTACCATCCAGTTGTAGCTTCAGCTTGCCTCTGGTTAGAAGAAAAAGAAATGGAAGCATCAAGCCAGTCATTAAGTTGGGGAATTTCATTTCTAGAGACCAAGCGAACTCCTCCGGCAGTGTTATTGGTGGCTGGTCTCCCTGCTACCCTGTTGGAATCCTTTGCTGTCTGTAGTAAGTCATTTTTATTGAGAGAACTCATTTGTTCTCTTACATTGTGCTATTCTGTTGTAGCTAGGCAGAGTGGAGTGTTTAAAAAATCCATACCCGGAGAAACAGCTCCTTCCAGTGGTCGAATAGGTACAGGAGCTCCTGAAACACCCTGTTCACTGAAACATTCATCATCTTCTTTTGGCTGCTCCCGTTAGGGGTCACCACAGTGGATCATTTGTTTCCATTTCTTCCTGTCCTCTGCATCTTGCTCTGTCACACCAACAACCTGCATGTCCTCTCTCACCACATCCATAAACCTTATCTTAGGCCTTCCTCTTTTCCTGTTACCTGGCAGCTTCATCCTTAGCATCTTTTTCCCAATATACTCTGCATCCTTTCTCAGCACATGTCCAAACCAATGTAATCTTGCCTCTCTGGCTTTGTCTCCAAACCTTCCAATCTGGGCTGACCCTCTAATATACTTGTTCCTAATCCTGTCCACCCTTGTCACACCCAGTGCAAATCTTAACATCTTTAACTCTGCCACGTCCAGCTCTGACTCCTGCCTTTGTCAATGCCACGGTCTCCAACCCATATAACATAGCTGGTCTCACTATCCTTTTGTAGATCTTCCCTTTCGCTTTTACTGGTACTAGTCTGTCACAAATTACTTCTGACACTCTTCTCCACCCACTCCATCCTGCATGTACTCTCTTCTTCACCTCTCTTCCACACTCAACAGTACTCTGAACTGTTGATCACAAGTATTTAAACTCATCCACCTTCGCCACCTCTACTCCCTGCATCCTCACCATTCCTCTAGCCTCCCTCTCATTCACACACACATTCTGTCTTAGTTCTGCTGACCATCATTCCTCTTCTCTCTACAGCATATCTCCACCTCTCCAGGGTAGTCTCCACCTGTTCCCTACTCACACTACAGATCACAATGTCATCTGCAAACATCATAGTTTACGGGGACTCCTGTCTGATCTTGTCTGTCAACCTATCCATCACCATTGTAAATAAGAAAGGGCTCAGAGCTGATCCTTGATGTAATCCCACCTCCACCTTAAATGCATCCGTCACTCCCACCGCAGACCTCATCACTGTCACACTACCCTCGTACATATCCTGTACCACTCTTACATACTTCTCTGACACTCACGACTTCCTCATACAATACCACAACTCCTCTCTAGACATCATGTCATATGCTTTCTCTAAATCCACAAAGACATAATGCAACTCCTTCTAACCTTCTCTGCACTTCTCCATCAACACTCTCAGAGCAAATATCGCATCTGCAGTGCTCTTTCCGGGCATGAAAACATACGGCCGATCACTTATCACCTCCCTTCCTAACCTAGCTTCCACTAGTCTTTCCCATAACTTCATGCTGTGACTGATCAATTTAATCCCTCTGTTGTTGCTACAGCTCTGCACATCACCCTTATTCTTAAAAATTGGTACCAAAACATTTTCTCCATTCCTCAGGCATCCTCTCACTTTCCAAGATTTCATTAAACAATCTAGTTAAAGTACAGTTGTGTACACTTACCATAAATGTAGATGTTCGAGTGTATTCACTGTTGCAGCCATTACATTTGGGTAATCTGCTGGCAGGTTGCCCTTAGTTGGCCTGAATTCCAAAGTCTTGGGTCCTACGTCGGTTGCTGTCTCCTCTTCCATGACGTCAGGTCATCAGGGGTATAAAACATGCAGCTGATGCCATTTTCTTTAGTTTTTCTTGACCCCCGATGTCAGATGCCCCCAAAAAGGTAGTAATCTTCTAAATATATATATATATATATATATATATATTATACATACATGCATCAATATAAACTTTACCTTCATCTACAAGCAAATACACCACATAGGTTGTAGAAGATAGAGAAGGAAAGATAAACTGCAGTATGACAGGGGAATGGCGGGAGGGTAACCTGGACTGCAACAGTGAATACACTCTAACATCTACATTTATGGCAAGTGTACACAACTGTACTATGCTCTCCGTGTTTCACTGTTGCAGTCATTATATTTGGGTAGAATCCCAAAGCTATGGTTGGGAGGCCAAAGCTAAACAGCATTAGGTGAGGCTATAAGGCCCTGCACCACTGCAGTGGCAACACCTGCCCTCGACAGAGTAGAGAGGCAAATGGTAACGCTTTGTAAAGGTGTGAAAAGAACTCCAAGTAGCAGCCTCTAGAATGTCCTTGGTTGGTACTCCTCAGAAAGGCTGCTGAAGTAGCTGCAGCCCTGGTGGAGTGAGACCGAATGCCCTTGGGCACAGGTTTGCCATGGTGTAAGTAGCAGACATGGATGCAATGGCTTATCCACTTTGAAATTTTCTGCTTTGAAATAGCCTTTCCTTCTGATCCTGCAGCATATAACACTAGTAGTTGCTCAGTTTTTCTTGGAGCTTTAGTCCTGCTCAAGTAGAATCTTAGCTGTCTGTGCATGTCAAAGGAATGCAGAATTCTCTCCCCTTTGTTCTGCGGATTTGGATAAAAAGTTGGCAGATGAATTGTTTGATTAACAGCCACACTGGAAACGACCTTAGGCATAAAGGTAGGATTTGTCCTCGGAGACACTCTGGGTAAAATATGATAAAAAGGCTCTACAGCCATGAGGGCCTGTAGCTCTGAAAAACTCTTCTTGCTGAAGTAATTGCTAGTAGCAGAGCTGTCTTCATTGACAAGAACTTTATATCAGAGGTAGCAGCTGGTTCAAATGGAGGCAGGGTGAGCTTTTCCAACACAACTGAGATCCCATGCAGGTAATGGTGATCTTCTAGGAGGCCTTACATTTTTGGCTCCTCTAAGATACTGCTTTAGTAAAGGATGAGAAAAGATTGGTGGCTCTGTATTGTAATGAGCCGAAATGGCAGAGGCATGGATTTTAATTGATGAAAAAGATAGACCTTTGTCAAGCATCTCAGTTAAGTACTGTAATATCTGAGGAATATGCGGTTCTGCTGCATCAGTTCCTTGTGCCTGATTCCAAGCACAGAATCTCTTCCATTTGTCAACATAAGATTTTCTAGTACTAGGCCTTCTGGCTTCCAAAATGACATCCATCACAGCTTTACTGAGAGGCGTCGCCTGTATGATTACAGGATTAACCATGCTGCCAGGTTTAGAGTCTGTAGTTGACTGTGCATGATCTGATTGTTTTGTTGGGACAGTAGTTGTGGTTCTTGAGGCAAGGTCCAAGCTGTGTATTGGGACAAGTTCCTTAGGATTGCGTACCAGTATTGGCGGGGCCAGTCCGGGGCAATTAATATCTTTGGCTTCTCTTGTCTGACCTTTAGGAGGACCTTGGGTAGAAGAGGCAGAGGAGGAAAGGCATAAACTGATAGGTTTTTCCAACTGAAGGATAGGACGTCAACTTTCCATACTTGTCTGTGATAAGTCCTTGTGCAGAATCTTTTCAGTTGATAATTTTGAGGAGAGGCAAATAGGTCTATGTCTGGGCTTCCCCATTTCTTTGCTATCATGCGGAAGACTTGCGGATTTGATTTCCACTCGTGAGGAGCCATTAGGTTTCTGCTTAACTCGTCTGCCAGTGTGTTTTGTTTTCCTGGCAGGAAATGAGCTTGAAGATTTATTTGGTAGGTCAAACAGGTGCCCCACAGTGCCAAGGCTAATCTGCAAAGGGGGTATGAGTGTGTGCCCCCTTGCTTGTTTATGTACCACATGACTGTAGTGTTGTCCGTTTTTATCAGTAGTTGCCCTGGATGAAGTAAGTCCTTGAAGGCTGTTAGGGCATTTTGAACAGCTAGCACCTCTTTCTGGTTGATATGTAGATGCATTTGATATGGTGCCCATATATCCTGAATGCATCTTCCTGTCATGTGGGCCCCCCAGGCACAATCTGATGCGTCTGTTGTTAAGGTTTGGCTGCCAGGGGGTAGAGTGAAGGGCCATCCCATGTTTTGGTGACAGGCCTTTGCCCACCATAGAAACTCCTGTTGCAGGCAGGGGATGAGAGGAATCATTGTTTCCAGACTGTGTGAATGTTGACTCCACAAACATTTTAGGTACCATTGTAGTTTCCTCATATGCAGTCTTGCATATGGAATTAGTAGGATGCAGGATGCCATGAAGCCCAGAGCCTGCAGAATTTGTCTTGCAGAAGACTGGGTTTTTGTTGCCATCAGTTTGAAGTAAGTAGTCAGTTGCCTTTGTCTGGCGTGAGGTAAGCCATCTGGGCAGTTGTATTCAAGCTTGCACCCAGGAATGTTATCTTTTGAGAGGGTACCAGTTGTGATTTCTTTTCATTTATTGTGTACCCTAGGCATGTTAGAAGCCTTTTCACAAATGCCAGGTGTCGTAGAAGTGTGTCCTTATTCTCTGCTTGAATGAGACAGTTGTCCAAGTAAGGATATATTTGAATACTTCTTTGCAAAATGCAATTACTTGTGCCAGGCACTTTGTAAAGACCCTGGCCGAAGTAGTTAAGCCAAAGAGCAGTGCAGAGAATTGGTAATGCATTAAGTCAGCCTTGAATCTGAGGTACCTTCTGCACGACTGTCTTATTGGGCCATGCAGGTATGCCTCTTTTAGGTCTGAAGTCACCAGCCAAGCATTCTTGCCCAGCATGGGCAGAAGCTGTTGCAAAGTGAGCATTTTGAATTTTGGAATGTCCAGGTATGTGTTCACAATCGATAAATCCAGTATTGGCCGCCAGGCCTTGTCTTTTCTGGGTAGCAAGAACAGTCTTGAATAAAAACCTTGTCCTTTTTCCTGTTCTGGTACTGTCTGAATGGCCCCCATATCCATGAGGGATGTAACCTGTTTCTGTGCCTCTGCCCATTGATTTTTTTGGCAGATCTGGCCAACCATTTTTCATTGGCAGAGTGTGGAAATGGAATCTGTATCCCTGTGGTACGATGTTTAGTACCCACTTGTCCTGGGTTATGAACTGCCAGTTTTGAGCAAAAAGTTCCCATTGTCCCACTATGGGTGCTGCCAAAAGATAAGTGCTTGGTATACGCAGAGGGAAGTCATTGGGATTGCTTTCTGTAGGTTTGCACTTTATCTCCTCCAGATTTGGAGGTGGATGCGCCCCATTGCTTTGACATGTATGTATCTTGAGCCTGGAACCCTTAGGGCATCTGGATTTGCCCCTTTGAGCTCTGTCTGACACAGGAAAGGACCAATTTTTTGTTGGCCAGTGTTTACTGAATCTAGGTGGCTGCACTTGCAAGAAATCTTTAACAGTTTGCATAGACTTATCTTTGTCTTCCATTTTCTTTAAAACCTCTTCTATCTTAATACCAGAGAATCATGCTGTAAAGGTGCATCTAGCAATTTAGCTTTAACATGATCAGGCAAATTTTGTTCCTTTAACCAGGCATGCCTCCTAATCACATATCCAGTAACTGCGGCCCTGCAGGAGGCCTCTAAAGAATCAAAACCACATTGCAAAGTATGCTTTCCAACTTGTTCAGCTGCATGCAATAATTCCTGCAATTCCTTATTTTCTGCACATTCTGAAATCATCATTTTCTGTTTCAGCAATCCAATAACATGTTGTTGGTACTTAAGCATATGAAATTGACAGTTTAAGGCCCTGATTGCCAAGGTTGCAGAAGTATAAACCTTTTTTCCCCATCTGTCCAGTGCCCTTGAATCTCTGTTGGAGGGGGTAGGGTTTTATGCTGTTGAGGCCTTAACTCCCTTTGGACCCTGTGAAATAGTTTCAGGATCAGCAGCAGAGTTTCTAAATAAAAATTTATGAGAGTCAGGGACCCTGTAATACCGGTCAGGCTTACTGGGAGCCGGAGGTAAGGAGTCAGGGGTCAGGGCTTGACTCCGAAAACTCATCATCCACAATGTCTAAAACAGGAGGAATGGCTAAAGGCTTGTGCTGAGGGAGAAGGAAATCCCTGAGCCTCTTTTTTGATTCTGAGAAGTCTTGACTCTCCCAGTGGAAATGCTCCCTCAAAGTATGCAAGGTTTCTCCAAATGAATAATCCTCAGGAGGAGATGCAGATGGAATAGACTCCTCAGCATCAGAATCCTCATAGGGAGGTAAAGATAATTCCTGATCAGAAGAGGAATCAGAAGTAATAGAAATCTGATCTGAAGATTCATAGTCAGTGTCTTGCCTAGGCCTCTTAATCTGGAGGGGGATGGGTACCCCTGATCAAGGTAATAAGGTCTTCAGCCATTTTGATCATCTGTTTTTTAGGCATAGAGGTCTGGGCATGTGGCTCAGACCTCGTTTTTTTAGTTTTAGAAGGTGTCTTTGCCTTTGGTTTTGCAGCTTTTGGTTTGATATAAAAATGTTGAGGTCTGAAGACACCCTCAGAAGCCGGCTCAGTGGCTCCGGACCCATCCGAGGGAGATACATCCGTCGGTCCAACACCTTGAGTACCTTGCGGCATGCCGCCCCCCGCATGCAAGTAATACAATTATTAACTTTTTCTGACATCGGTAAAAAGCAAGAAAAAAGTTTCCCCAACAGGGTACTTCACTTTAGTGAAGACTTCGATTCTGAAACTCAAACTCGAATATTTCAGTAGTCGGCCGACCAACACTTGCGAAATGCTTCTGCTTCGGGCACCGCGCGGCAAGAAAGACTAAAGAAAATGGCATCTGCTTCATGTTTTATACCCCTGACATCATGGAAGAGGAGACCGCAACCGACGCAGGACCCAAGACTTTGGAAATCAGGCCGACTGAGGGCAACCTGCCAGCAGATTACCCAAATGTAATGACTGCAACAGTGAAACACGAAGAACATCTCCACTGCCATTTCACCTAAACATCTCCCATGCTTCCACAGGTATGTCATCTGGACCAACAGCCTTTCCATTCTTCATCCTCTTCATAGCTATCCTTACTTCCTCCTTACTAATCCACTGCACTTCATGATTCACTACCTGCACATCATCCAGCCTTCTCACCCTCTCATTTGCTTCATTCATCAGCCCCTTGAAGTACTCTTTCCATCAGCTCAAAACACTCTCCTCGCTTGCGAGTACGTTTCCCACTATCCTTTATCACCCTTACCTGCTGCACATCTTTACTAGCTGGGTCCCTCTGTCTAGCCAATCGGTACAGGTCCTTTTCTCCCTCCTTAGTGTCCAACCTTTCATACAACTCTTCATACGCCTTATCCTTAGCCTTCGCCATCTCTCTCTTTGCCATGCACCTCATCTCCTTATACTCCTGTCTACTTTCTTCATCTCTCTGACAATCCCACTTCTTCGCCAACCTCTTTCTCTGTATACTCTCTTGTACTTCCTCATTCCACCACCATGTCTCCCCTTGTCCTCCTTCCTGTTTCCAGATGTCACACCAAGCACCTTTCTAGCCATCTCCCTTACCAGCTCTGCTGTAGTTACCCAGCTATTCGGTAACTCTTCACTGCCACCCAGTGCCTCTCTCAACTCTTCCCTGGACTCCACCTCACAATTACCCTTTTTCAATTGTCACCATTTGATCCTTGGTGCTGTCCTCACACTCCTCCTCCTCCTTGATCACCAATGTCATCCTACAAACCACCATCCTATGCTGCCTAACTACACTTTCCCCTGCCACCACTTTACAGTCTCCAATCTCCTTCAGACTAGCCCTTCTACACAACATATAATCCAATTGTGTGCATCTGCCTCCACTCTTGTATGTCACCCTATGCTCCTCCCTCTTTTTAAAATATGTATTCACCACAGCCATGCCCATCTTTTTTGCAAAATCCACTACCATCTGACCTTCTGCAATCCTTTGCTTAACACCATACCTACCCATCACTTCCTCATCCCCTCTAGTCTCTTCACCAATATGCCCACTGAAATCTGCTCCAATCACCACTCTCTCACCCTTGGGTACAGTTCATCACCACTTCATCCAATTCACTCCAAAATTTTTCTCTCTCATCCATCGCACACCCAACTTGTGGAGCATATGCACTGATAACATGCATCATTACACCATCAATTTCCAGCTTCATAAACATCACTCTATCCGACACTCTTTTCACCTCCAAAACACTCTTAGCATATTGTTCCTTCAGGATAACACCTACGCCATTTTTCCTCCCATCCACACCATAAAACAATTTGAACCCGCCTCCAATACACCTAGCCTTGCTCCCCTTCCATTTTGGTTTCTTGCACACACAATATACCAACCTTCTTTCTGTTCCATCACATCAGCTAGCTCTCTCACTATACCAGTCATACAACCAACATTCAAAGTTCCGACCATCACTACCACAGTCCTAGCCTTTACCTGCCTTCGGGTATGCCTTCCCCCTCTTCTCAATTCTTTATGAAAGTTGCAAAATTAGGGGAGTCAAATTTCCTATGCTTTTTTCTGTAGATTACTGTTGATCTTGCCTTGGTGGAATAGCTGTCAAAGAAGTGTCCATCGCACTACCAGACTACATACTCAAAAAAACCCCACTCAAAACTGAATAAAAATTAAGGCAGTTCACGGACTCTACTGGCAGCAAGTTTAGATAAAAGACAAGCCCACGATGCTGGAAAATCGCACATCCTTTATTCTTTGAAATAAAATATCCTGTTAGCACTTTCGTTTAAACAAAGTGTTAAACTTCAGACAACTGTTAGTTTCACATTCACTTCCTTTATAAACTTCCTTTAGCATTGATTGGTTAAACCACTCTAATATTAATGGACTTCACATATATAAAATCACAAGCACCTATTCACTCTAAATGCATCTGCCTACTACTGCTTAGAATTATTAAATTCATAAACAAACTATGAATGACTATAAGGTAACATTCATTAAATATCTTATGTAAACAATATAAAACCAATGCTGAAAACTTTTTCCTAATAAGCACTTTTATAAACTGGATTTTGGTGTTAAAAAAACTGCTTTAAATTACAACAACTTAAAAACTCATAAGAACATTTCTTAAAAATTACTGACTATACCCATTTCATAAATATGTGCAAAGACAATAAATTAAATTTAATAAATATTTAAAAATATGTAAAAAAATACTTGCAACAAATGAAAAAAACCTTGTGTAAAATAAAATGGATGTATATAGGTAAGTTTTAACTAGCTGATGCTACCTTCATTTTTTTCCTTTCAAGAGCTTTTGACTTCAGCACAGGGGCTATTGAGCTACGCTCATTCAGACCTGGCCAACTATCTGCCTGTAAGCGGATTTGCCACCTGAGATTTTTTATCTCAAAGTAGCCCCCATGGCTTGTTGTCCTGTATAGGTGCTGAATCTATAGCCATAAAGTTGAACTTATGTTCACTATTACAATTAATGTTTTTAGCCAAGGCATTGTTCTGATTTTGTCTCTTTACAGCATACCTCAAGGTTGGTGGCAACGCACGATGCATCGGAGACCATCCAGGTGCAATTAACCATAGGCAAGACTGCTCTGCAATTTGTAGCATGTTACAGGCCACCCTCTCAAACTCAGGAACCTCACATGGCCTTCCTGAAAACATTGGAGGGGATAAATGTATCTCCAAACACCATCATACTAGGTGACTTCAACTACCCTAATATAGACTGGGAACACTACTCAAGCCCGAACACTCTAACCCAAAGATTCCTGGAGTTCATAAACTCAAATGCCATGGAACAACTAGTCACCATCCCCACAAGAGGAGAAAACATACTTGATCTCATCATCACGAACATGGGATCAAAATGTTCAACACCGAAGTATACCCCTCACTGGTGAGATCAGATCATAAACTAATCTCGCTGGAGGTCCTCATCCCACCCCACCTGAAACAAAAAGACCACAGTGAAAAACTTCTCAAAAGCCGATTTCACACTTCTAAAAACTAGTGTGGTTTCCTTTAAGGCCCCTGAGCCAGTGGTAAACATTGCTCAAACCGCTGAATCACTTACAAATGCCTTCTACCAGCACCTACAGGACTGCATGGATCAGGCAATCCCAAACAAAACTAAGACTCTCTGTACCAAAGGCAAGTGTCCAGTCTGGTGGACCCCAGCCATAAACAAGCTCTACAACAAAAGGAGGAAGCTACTACAAGATAGAGCAAAATCCTTGAAAGGTAAGACACCTTTGATCATTATAAGTAAAAACTAAGAGCTCTCATAAAATCATCCAAGGCAAATTTTGAGAGAAAAATCGCCAAGGACTCTAAAGAGAATCATAAGGCCTTCTTTAGCTATGTTAGAAACCTAGGAGGAAACTCCCAGATATGCTCAGAATTAGTTCAAAATGATGTGAAAATTACTGAACCTACACACATTGCCAACATACTGGCTGACAGGTTCAGTGCAAACTTCTCCCTCCCCAAAAGGAGAGATATCTATTCCAGAGGATTGTAGCCCCCAAACATTTCCAACGCCCAGGTGAGAACTGCCCTCACTAAGGCAAAAACACAGCATCCATGGGACGGATGGTGTCCCCAGCTGTGTGCTTCATGAACTCAACGAGGAATTAAACCCACAGTTAGGACAGCTGTTTAATCTTAGCCTCACCTCAGGATACACTCAAGGAGTGGCGCACGCGACTGTGGTCCCACTTCATAAGGCGGTGCCTCCACAGACCCTGGAAATTACCGCCCCATTAGCTTGACAAGCCTTATCTGCAAAGCCATGGAGAGGATCATAATGGAACTCATAAATAAAGACATAGGGAACTTGCAGACTTTGGATCCAACCCAGTTTGGCTTTGTCAAAGGCAGATCCTGCCTCTTAAACTTGGTTGACTTTTGAGACAGTCACCAAGGCCATTGATGAGGAAAGGCAGTCCATACAGCCTACCTCGACCTGGCAAAGGCCTTGACACAATACCCCACTCAGGTATCATCGAAAAACTCATCAGCTTGAATGTAAACCCATACATCACAAGATGGGTTGCAAACTGGCTAAGTGACAGAACCCACAGGGTCAGAGTTGCTGGAGCCATGTCAGACTCAAAGCCTGTCACAAGTGGTGTCCCACAGGGCTCAGTCCTGGGTCCACTCTTGTTCGGCATCTACTTTTCTGAAGTACAAGCAAACACAGGAGGGTTATGGCTGACAAAGTTTGCAGATGACTGCAAACTGGGCGCCATAGTCGAAAACACATCTGACACAGATATCCTCCAGAAGGGCCTCACAGAAACAGATAACTGGTGCCAGAGCCATGGCCTGAAGTTAAACGCCAAAAAATGCATAGTCATACCCTTCGGGAAAAACAAGGTTACCCCTAGCTACCATATAGGTGGCAATCCACTGAGCACAGAAAATGTCATCAGAGATCTGGGGACCCAGGTTGACAGTAGCCTTTCGTTTGACACTCATGTTGCTAAAGTAGTTAGGAAAACCTTCTATATCACCCACCTGATCATGAAGGGATTCACATCTAGATCAAGGGAGGTCATCGTCCCCTGTACTCATCACTCATTAGACCTATGATTGAGTACAATGCCCGCTCGAATGTATCTGACCAGACACCTGCTGCAGCTTGAAAGGCCCCAAAAGTTCCTCACCAAAAGGATAAAGGGTCTCAAAAATATGTCTTGTGCTGCCCGACTGAAAGAACTCCAGCTCTATTCAGTCTCATACCGCTTGCTCAGAGGTGACCTGTGCCTGACATATAAGGCCATGTCAAACCCAGATTTGATGAATATGCTTCACCTCAAAAAATCTAGATCCCTCAGAACCACAAGGGCGGGAGACTTAAACCTTGACATGGTTATAAATAGAACGTGCTGGAGGGATAGATTCATCACCCAGAGACTCCCTATGCTGTGGAACAAAATCCCGGTACATGTGAGGCAGAGCACCTCTCTGGCCTTGTTCAAGAGGAATCTTGACCAATGGATGGGAGATTGCAGATATACCCCAGGGATTACTTCAGTGTCACTGCTTGACAGAGGCACAGCAAAATGATAGGCATAGTTTTTATTCAAACTAAAGGGGTGGCGAAAGCCACATAACTATGGGCTAGGCTTATAAATGCCCTTGGGCAGATAGCCTAGTATGAACCTATGAACCTATGAACCTATTTGTGCTCATAAATTCTCTGCCGGAGTTCTCTTCCCGTTTTCCCCATGTAGAAACACTGTCAGGAAGAGCAGGAAGCCAAATAAACTACTGGACCTTGAGACAAGTTCTTTAGGATTGGGTACAGTGCTGGCGTGGCCAGTATGGGGCCATCAGTATCATTTTTGGCTTCTCTTGTATGACCTTTAGGAGAACCTTGGGGAGGAGAGGCAGTGGAGGAAAGGCATATACTGTTAGGTTTTTCCAGCTGAAGGATAGGGCATCCACTTTCCATGCTTGTTTGTGATAAATCCTTGTGCAGAATCTCTGTAATTGGCAGCTGTGAGGGGAGGCAAATAGATCTATGTCTGGACATCCCCATTTCCTTGTTATCATGCTGAAGACTTGTGGATCCAGTTTCCACTCGTGGGGATCCATGAGGTTTCTGCTTAGTTCGTCTGCCAGAGTATTTGCTTTTCCTGGCAGGAATTGTGCTTGCAGGTGAACTTGATAAGTCAATGTTGTGTCCCACAAAGTCATGGCTTGTCTGCAGAGGGGGTAGGAATGTGTGCCTCCCTGCTTGTTTATGTACCACATGACTGTAGTATTGTCCGTCTTTATCAGTTGTTGTCCTGGATGAAGTAGATCCTTGAAAGCTGTCAGGGCATTCTGAACAGCTAGCATCTCTTTTTGATTGATATGAAGATGTATCTGGCTTGTGGGCCATGTGCCCTGAATACATTTTCCTGCCATGTGGGCCCCCCCAGGCATAATCTGATGCATCCGTTGTTAGTGTCTGCCAGGCTGTGGGTAAAATGAATGGCTGTCCCTTGTTGAGGTGACAGGCCTGTGCCGACCATCGAAACTCCTGTTGCAGGCAGGGAATGAGGATAATTACTGTTTCCAGGCTGTGGCAATGTTGAGTCCAAACACTTTTTAGATACCATTGTAGTTTCCTCATATGCAGTCTGGCATATGGAATTAGCAGAATGCAGGATGCCATGAAGCCCAAAGCCTGCAGGATTTTCCTTGCAGATAACTGGGTCTTTGTTGCCAACATTTTGAAGTAAGTTGCCTTTGTCTGGTGTGAGATAAGCCATCTGGGCAGTTGTATTTAAGCTTGCACAGAGGAAGATTATCTCTTATCTATTATTTCTTTTCGTTTACTGTTTACCCTAGGCAAATAAGTAATCTTTTTACAAACGCCAGATGCTTTAGTAGAATGTATTTGTTCTCTGCTTGAATAAGGCAGTCCAAGTAAGGATATATTTGAATTCCTCTTTGTCTGCAAAATGCAATTACTGGTGCCAGGCATTTTGTGAAGACCCTGGGTGCAGTAGATAAGCCAAAGGGCAGTGCAGAGAATTGGTAGTGCATTAAGCCAGCTATGAATCTGAGGTATCTTCTGCAAGACTGTATGAATGGGACATGCAGGTATGCCTCTTTTAGGTCCAAAATTACGAGCCAAGCCTTCTTGCCCAGCATGGGCAGTAGCTGCTGTAGAGTCAACATTCTGAATTTTGGAAAATCCAGAAAAGTTTTTAGTATAGACAGGTCCAGTATTGGTCTCCAGGCTTTGTCCCTTCTGGGTACCAAGAAAAGTCTTGAGAAAAATCCTTGTCCCTGCTCTTGTTGTGGTACTTGTTGAATGGCCCTCATGTCCATGAGGGATAAAACTTGCTTTTGCGCCTCTGCCCATTGATTGTGTGGCGGGTCTGGCATACCTTTTGCCCTTGGCAGGGTGTGAAAGTGGAACCTGTAGCCCTGAGACACTAAGTTCAAGACCCATTTGTCCTGGGTAATCATGTGCCAATTTGGTGAAAAAAGTGCTAGTTTTCCCCCTAAGGGGGCTGCCAAAAGAGAAGTGCTTGGTTCTGGCAGAGGAAAGTCATTGGGACTGTTTCTAGTATGGTTGTGATTTGTCTTCTCTGCTTTTGGATGTAGAAGCACCCCATTGCTTAGGCCTGTATGAGCCTTGGGGCTGAGATCTGCCTCTGGGGTGTCTGTATCTGCCTCTTTGTGGCCTGTCTGACACAAGAAAGGACCAATTCTTTGTAGGCCTGTTCCTGCTAAATCTGGGTGGCTGTACCTATAAGGAAATCCTTAACTGTCTGCATGGATTTCGCTTTATCCTCCATTTTCTTCAACACCTCTTCTGCCTTAACACCAAACAAAGTATCATGCTGTAATGGAGCATCCAATAATTTTTTTTAACATGATCAGGCAGATACTGTTCCTTTAACCAAGCGTGCCTTCTAATGACAGAACCCGTAACAGCGGCCCTGCAAGAGGCCTCCTGTGAATCAAAACCACATCGCAAAGTATGCTTTCCCACTTGTTCAGCTGCATGCAATAAATCCTGCATTTCCTTATCAGCACATTCAGAATTTGTCAACATTTTCTGTTTAAGCAGTGACATTAAGTATTGCTGATATTAAAGCATATGAAACTGACAATTTAAAGCCCTTGCAGCCAAGGTAGCAGAAGTGTAAACTTTTTTCCGCCATCTGTCCAGTGCCCTAGAATCCCTATCAGGGGGGACAGGGTTTTTAGCAGTGGAAGCCTTGACCCCTTTGGGACCCTGAGACATAGATTCTGGGTCAGCAGCAGGGTTTTTACATAGAAATTGAGTCTGGAACCCTGAAGTATCTGTCTGGCTTAGCAGGAGCAGGGGGTAAAGAGTCAGGAGACAGGCCGGACTCTGAAAATACATCATCTACAATGTCTAGAACAGGTGGAATAGCGAGAGGTCTGTGCTGAGGTAGTAAAAGAAAGTCTCTGAGCCTTTTCTTAGATTCTGAGTAATCTTGGCTCTCCCAGTGAAAATGCTCCCTCATAGTATGTAGGGTTTCCCCAAAAGAATAATCCTCAGGAGGAGAGGCTGAAGGAATAGATTCTGCAGCATCAGAATCCTCATAGCGAGGGAAACAGTATCCCTGTTCAGAAGAGGAATCAGAAGAAATTGAAACCTGATCGGAAGAGTCACATTCTGTCTCTTGCCTAGGCCTCTTATCAGGAGGGGGATGGGAACCTCTGATCAAAGTAATTAGGTCTTCGGCCATTTTTCTTAGGCATGGAAGTCTATCCAGGAGAATGCTGTACTTGTTTCTTTGTCTTTAGAGCTGTTTTAGTCTTTGTCTTTGAAGCGGAGGTTGGCTTGACATATAATTGTGTAGGTCTAAAAACACCCTCAGAAGCCGATGCCTGCTCAGCGGCTCCGGACCCATCTGAGGGAATAGTTTCAGAGTCCAATACCTGGAGTATCCAGAGGCCTAGTCGGCTCCACATGGGAGTCGGAAGCAGCCTGTGGCTCTGGGTAGCGGGCGTCAGGGGCTGCGAAAGCGCCTCACTGAGAACCGGCAAACTGGCGACTGGCCTAGCGGGGGCCTCATCAATTTTGGACCTCTGATGCCTGCCCTTTTCCTTGTGCTTTTAATAAACTCTGGTCGTCGGCTGTTCCGACGGCATTATATAATTAAACCTTCGGCCAAAGTAACGAAAGGCAAAATCGTACAGACGCTTAATAGTGCGTTGGTTAAATCTAGCACAAAACCGACAGCTAGCAACGTCGTGATCAGGGCCTAGGAAAGGAATACAGTAAGAATGAAAATCCTTCTGAGGTATTTGCTTCCCACAAGAAATACAATTGTTAACTTTTTCTGACATCGGTCTGGAGCAAGAAAAAAGTTTCCCCAATGGGGTACTTAGCTTTAATGAAGACTTCGGATCTGAAATTCGATTTTGAAAATCTCAGGAGTCGGCCAACCGGCACTTGCGAACTGCTTTTGCTTCGGGCACCGCGCGGCAAGAAAGACTGAAGAAAATGGCGTCGGCTGCATCTTTTATACACCTGGCGCACTGACGTCAGGGAAGAGAGGTGACAGCAACCAATGCTGGACCAGGACTTGGAATTCAGGCCGACTGCGGGTAGCCTGCCAGCAGGATAACTCAAGAGTAATGACTGCAACAGTGAAACACGAACATCTTACTTATATACATACATTTTATTTTACTCAAGGTTTTTTAATTTGTTGCAAGTATTTTTTTTACATATTTTTAAATATTTATTAAATTTAATCTATTGTACTTGCATATATTTATGAAATAGGTGTAGTCAGTCATTTTTAAGAAAGGTTATGAGTTTTTAAGTCATTGGAATTTAATGCAGTTTTTAAACACCAACATCCAGTTCATAAAAATGCTCATTAGGAAAACGTTTTCAGCATTGGTTTTATATTGTTTACATAAGATGTTTAATTAATGAATTTTACCTTATAGTCATTCATAGTTTATTTATAAATTTAATAATTCTAAGCAGTAGTAGGCAGATGCATTTAGAGTGAATAGGTGCCTGTGTTTTTATGTATATGTAAGTCTATTAATATTAATGAGTTGTTTAACCAATCAATGCTAAAGGAAGTTTATAAAGGAAGTGAAAGTGAAAATAACAGTTGTCTGATGAAGTTTAACACTTTGTTTAAACGAAAGCGCTAACAGGATATTTTATTTCAAAGAATAAAGAATTTGTGTGATTTTCCAGCGTCGTGGGCTTGTCTTACCTAAACTTGCTACCAGTAGAGTCCGTGAACTGCTTCTTCATTTTTATTCAGTTTTGAGCATTTTTTTCTGTTTCTTTTGGTTTATGTAAGGTTTCACCAAAAGAAGAATCCTCTGGAGGAGAGGCAGAGGGAATGGATTCCTCTGCATCTGAATCCTCATAAGCAGAAAAGGGCGAGCGTCTTCATAATCAGAACCCTCGGAGTCGTCGGAATCTAGGTCTGTTGAAGCTGCTGGGGACTGATCTCTTTCTCTTAGCAAGAGAAGGCCGACTTCCCCTAATCAACATAAGGTCTTCTGCCATTCTAAGCATTTGATGTTGTGGCAAGGGAGCAGGTGCATGCGCTTTGGTTGTCAGTTTTCTAGGCGTAGTGCATACTTTTGGCCTTAGAAACTCGGTAGTTAGACAGATCTGAAGGCATCGGTAGAGCGAAGAACTTCCTCAGTAGCCGGTGCCTGCTCAGCGGCTCAGGACCCATCCAAGGTAGAGACATCCGCAGGTTCCATAGTTGAAGAGTCTCGTGGCATACAAGACTCCAAATGGGTCTCGGTAGAGGCCTGCGAATCCACTGAAGTGGGCATCAGGGGCTGCGAAAGCTCCTCACGGAGTACCGGCAAACTGACTACTAGCTTAACGGAAGCATTGTCGGCAGCTTTGGACCTGTGCGGTCTGTCTCTGTCTTTATCCTTACGTTTTTTCAGAATATCGGTAGTCGGATGGCTTACCAAAGCCATTTTGGAATACGGAGATAGAGAACAAAATAATTTAGTGACAAAAAGGGTCCGACAAATGGTTTGGGCATTGAACAAGGCACAAAACCGACAGTGAGGTACAAAGTGGTCTGGGCCTAAACAGGTGATGCAGTAAGAATGAAAATCTTGGTGTGGTATTTGCTTTCCACAGGCAAGACAATTGTTAACTTTTTCTGACATCGGTTAGAGCAAGAAAAAAAGGATCCCCAATGGGGTACTTAGCTTTAGAAGACTTCAGGATGATTCAATTCGTAAATGAAAACTCAGGTAGCAGTCGACCGGCACTCGTGCAAACTGCTTCTGCTTCGGGATCCTCAGCAAGAAAGACTGATGGTAATGGCATTGGCTGCCTGTTTTTATACCCCTGACGTCGGTCCTAGAGTGACAGCAGCCGACGCAGAAATACTAAGCCTCTGGTATTCGGGCTGAATGAGGGCTACCTGCATGCAGATAACCCAAGTGTGATGTCTGCAACAGTGAAACACAAAGAACATCTTTGAGTTCTTTACAAACTGATTCAGTTTGCTGAGGTCCAGAATTGGTGTCAGTTTTCCTGTTTTTAAAGAATCTTGAGTAGGTTCTGAATCCTTTGCCCTTTTGTCTAGCAGTTTTTGAATTTCTAGAGCGGCTGCCTCTTCCTGACTGGAATGTTGGGGCATCTCTTCCTTTCGCTTCGGGGAATTTGTGAAAATGTTATGAAAAACTCTGGATATGATTCTCCGCACCCAAGTATCTTTTGCGAACCCAAGTATCTTTTGCGATTGATGCCCAGGCATCTGGATGCAGAGACAAGCTCCTCCCAACTGCCTCCAGAGATGAGCAGTCGAGCAACCTTTCAGAAGTGCTGAAAGGGTTTACCAGAGTCATCTCAGAAACCCGGATTTGTTTGGGCCTCTTCTGATGCAAGGATGGCATCTTCCATTAGAACTCTCTAATCTACCTCTGAGGGAGATATCCACTTGTGAGTCTTGGAAAGAACCCTGGGACGTACAGAACCATATTTTCCTTCCTCCTTGTTAATTCCTCAACAGGATCTCTGAAGGGTAGAAAATGGATTGCCCATGGCAGACAAGGTCTTTCCATCCTGTTCACTCCAGGAAAGCATTTCCTTAACAGTGTGGCCAAACAAGGACGATCCTTCAAAAGAGGCAGTGATGAATGAAGGCTTGAAGGACTCCGCAATGTCACACAAATGCATCCAGGTAGGACGTCCAGCTATTTCTCACCGGACTGCCACCAATTAAACGTGACGTCTGGCCAATACCCCACCAGACTGCCAACAATAAAATGGGATGTCCCCCACTATCCTGGTCAGTAACTAAGGAGCTTCAATCCTCACTACTGACTCCAATGTTAGACTGTCAATAGAGCAGGAGTAATATTTCACAATTTTCCCCTAAAAGCACAGCAGGAACACACTGTCTGGGACTGTACTGTACACTTCTGTCCACCCCTAATGTTAACTCCTTATTACATACTTCAGAGTAATGTGTCCCGGTTTAACACCTCTGATACATGCACATTCAAAGTAAATTTAAATCTCACACATCCAAACACTTTTGGGAAAGCCTGACAGATTTCCAGCTGTGTCCCTTCCCCAAAATAATATAGTAATGCTGCCACCAATCAGTCTCTTCATGGCCTCTAAAGGGGTGTCTAATTATGAAAATTAAATATCAAAATAAATGACAGCTATGACCAGAAGCAACCTGTCCTTTGAGGTGACCTGGGGAGTATCAAACAGGTATAAGCACAGTCTAATCTCTAAAGAACACACAGACTTCCACCCACAATGTAAAGTAATGAAAAACATTTAATAAGTAAAATGATTACAAGAACGTAAATCAATAGCTTTCAATAAACATCAGAATTCAATCACCAGATATGTAAAATTAAACTGTAGGACAGAAGTCTATCATTCATAAAAACTCTACCTGAATAACTACACTTTACTAATCTAACTAAAGAATACTGTCCCTGATCTAATCTAAAACTTAACAGCAAGGCAAAGGCAGGCTTACAGTTTTTAGTGAGTTCTCTTTCATTGGTATCCACTGACTGCAATTCACTAACAGCTACTCTTCACAAACTGCTCAGTACTTCACTAACTGCACAGCTTAGCAGTCTCAACTGTCTTATTTTGAAAATAAGTCAGCTGTTTGAAAAAAGTTTTTCCTGTCAATCAGTTGTTCAAATAATCACCTAGCAACCAGGAACATTCTAATGACATCACCTACTGCTCAGCTGATTCTCCACAGTACTTTAGAATCTCCCTCTCAAACATGTGCAATTAGAACAAAACACAGATTCTTTAAACATTTTGTTTAAACAGAGAAACATTCAACATTTAAAAAAACTGACTTACATTTTCACAATTAGACATGCTGGCAAACAATACAAATTAATCTGAGAATATACACAAATCTCCTGTCAGACAAGCTAAAACAGATGAGTGTTTTCAGTTTCTTCACACCAGGCATGTCTCCTTATGGTTATGCCAAAACCCACCACCCATGAGGTACCCTGAGCAACATGGGAAATTATCCTCAAGGAAGCCTTGCAAATGAATAGAAGGGTAGCCAGTTGTGAAGGAAGCTTCTTGTGGTCCTCCACAGACACTGACTCAGGAAAATGATTTGGAAAGATCTTTAGTCAAATCCCTCTGCAGTCTGGTGAAATGTGCCAAACAGTTCAGTGACCATAAGGCAAAGGTCGTGGAAGCATTAATGCGCTCCCCAAATCTGTCCAACACCCTGGACTTTGTTAGGGGATGGAAAAAGGAGATTTGCCCTGCCAACTCTTTCTTAGTGGCTGCTGCCACAACCATGACATCAATGGGGACTCCCTTGCTTCAGGGGGCCTGGCCTTGGGAAGGGCAAGGAACTTAGCAGGAGATGGGTTCTACAGTACCTGGCTCCTTCCACACTCAGCAGGAGACTAAATCTATAAGGTCCATCAGCTGGGGGAGTCGCTCAAGACTTAGACTGGACCCAAAAGCTTCCAGGAACAGTCACTCCTCTGAAGATAGAGAATTGGAGGACCAACTACTTGTCTGAGGATTTCATCATCTGGTGGAGACCTTGGGGTCCCCGCCCCTTCACTGAAGCTAGTGTCTTCAGTGAGCAACTCTTAGTAGTCTATGTGCCTCCTATTGGGCGTTCTCTTATAAGGAACCTCCTCAGTTGGATGGTCTGGAGAGATGCCTGAAGAGAGGCAAAAGGTTCTTGAGGAAGACTGTCTGGTTGCTTGATAGGGCTGGTTTTCCTTGTGTGATAGGTTTTTGAGGATCACAGCTTGGACCTAATGATGACATGGCTGTTGGATTGAAAGAAAGAGAAGTCATGTCTCTCAGATGAGAGAAGACCTTCTCCGCCACCTCAAAAGCAAAAGGACCAGGAGAACCCATAGCTGGCCACACCGGTGCTGAAGACCCAGATGCCATCATGCCCCAACCCTGCTCGGATCCCTGCCTCAAAGGGGAGGTTAGACCTGAGCTGTCCGATGCCAAAGACCTGAGGGGAAAGGATGACACTGACAACATCAGAGTCAAACCAAGACCCCTGGAGCTAGTGCTGACATTTTGGTTCAGAGACTCATCCTGTTTCAAGGGAATCGGTGCTGGACAAGTCAAGGAAATAGTTGGAGTCAAAGACCTAACCGTGTTCGGATCAGAGTCTCAGGGCTATTGGATCTGAAGGCTCTGAAATCGCTGGTTGGATCTGAGAAGACGAAATTACAGTGTGGGAAATGGCAGAGAGGCTCACAGATCTGATGGGAGATTGAGTATGAGGAAGTCATCACATCCACTTTGGATTTGGAAAGGCTCCAGGAGGAAGTAGTACACTGGAGCTGGGATACTCTCCTCTGGGAATCTTGTAGGAAGGGAGAATGGAGTCCAAGAGAGAGAAGTTTCAGACAGCTTGGGGGATCAGATCCTTAGAACTTATGCTTAAGTATCAGATCTGACTTTTTCTTTACTTTGGCAGAAGGATCCAAAGATGAAGTTGACCTTGGAAAGCACGGAAACAACTTCCTGGATTAACTGTTTTTGTGGGGGTTTGAGCCTCTTAAAGAGAGAGAATGAGGAGGTGGAAATAAACACTTTAGGACCAGTTTATTAAGCTGGTTGCTAGGACCCCAGAGCTAAAGTCAGCTGAAATTGTATATCAGTGTTTAACGCACTCCCTGTGGGCATCAGAATTAGGGATCCTGTGCCCACAGTAAGTGCATCTCTTAAACCCAGTGGGTTTGTCTCCCACAGCAGCAACAAAGAAATGGGCCTTCAAAGTTAGAAAAAAAGAATTCAAGCTTTTTTTTTTGATAGAAAACTATCAACAATGACAGAAAAAATATTACTGAAAGGTAGGAAGGAAGAGCAAAAAAGTACCAACAATGATAATAAAGAGAAAGTACAGTTGTGTACACTTACCATAAAGGTAGATGTTAAGAGTGTATTCACTGTTGCAGTCATCACATTTGGGTTATCTGCCTGCAGGTAGCCCTCAGTCTGCCCGAATACCAGAGACTCGGTATTTCTGCTTCGGATGCTGTCGCTCCAGGACGTCAGGGGTATAAAAACAGGCAGCCGACGCCATTACATCAGTTTTTCTTGCTTTAAATGTCAGGAGCCCACCCAAATAGGGAGTTAAGTTATGGTGAGGAAAACACCACCAGTAAAAGGTAAATACCAATGCCAATACCTCTGAAAGAGGTGAGTAATAGCCATAGAGAGGGGAGAGAGAGAGAAACCGGGGGGCTAGAGGGAGGGAAAAGTACATTTGTGTACACTTAGCATAAATGTAGATGTTTGAGTGTATTCACTGTTGCAGTCATCACATTTGGGTCATCTGCTTGCAGTAGCCCTCAGTCGACCTGATTATCAAAGTCTTAGGTCCTGCGTTGGTTAATGTCTCATCTTCCATGAGGTCAGGTAGTCAGGGGTATAAAGCATGCAGCTGACACCATTACATCAGTTTTTCTTGCCCCAGATGTCAGGTTCCTCCATAATGGGAAGCAATTATATACAAGGTTACACCTCCAACAAAAAAGCAAATATACAAAAACCTTTAAGCATAGTAAACAAGAAAAGAGGTATAGTCAATAGAAGTCAGGGGGCTGGAGGGAGGGTAACCAGGACTGCAACAGTGAATACACTCGAACATCTACATTTATGGTAAGTGTACACAACTGTACTATGTCCTTTGTGTTTCACTGTTGCAGTCATCACATTTGGGTAGATTCCCAAAGCTAAGGATGGGAGGAGGTAATTAGATAGCATTAGGACCAGCTATAAGGCCCTGCAAGACTGCAGTGACAAAGCCAGCTCTGTATTTAGAAAAAATTGGCAAATGATAATGCTTGGTGACGGTATGTACAGAACTCCAGGTAGCAGCTTCTAGGATGTCCCTGGTAGGGACAACTCTGAGAAAGGCTGTAGAGGTATATGCAGCCCTGGTTGAATGTGGTCTTATCCCCTGTGGGGAAGGTTTTCCGTGGTCCTTATTGCATAAATGAATACAATGTCCTATCCACTTAGAATTGGTTTGCTTTGAAATAGCCTTCCCCTCTGCACCTGCAGTAAATGCAACCAGCAGCTGTTCAGATTTCCCGAGAGGTTTATTCCTGTCCAAGT
The DNA here is from genome assembly GCF_019279795.1 of Protopterus annectens. Lineage (NCBI taxonomy): Eukaryota > Metazoa > Chordata > Ceratodontiformes > Protopteridae > Protopterus > Protopterus annectens. The sequence goes on from NC_056725.1 coordinate 424,091,721, forward strand.
AAAATCTAAGTTGTCTGTGCACGTCCAAGAAGTGCAGTGTTCGTTCCCCTTTATGTGGCTTAGAAAATAAGGTTGGCAAATGAATGGACTGATTAAGGGCCACACTGGATACCACCTTGGGCATGAAGGAGGGACTGGTCCTGAGGGACACCTTGTCCGCATGAAAGATGATTCTCCACAGCCATGAGGGTCTGTAATTCAGACACCCTTCTTGCTGAAGTGATGGGTAGAAGGAAGGCTGTTTTTCAAGAAAGGAATTTCAACTCTGCATTTGCAGCTGGCTCGTAGGGAGCTAGGGTGAGCTTTTCCAATACAAAGTTAAGGTCCCAGCCTGGAGTAGGGGCTCTCCTGGGTGGCCTTAAGTTTTTGGCCCCTCTGAGGAACTGCTTGAGCAGTGGATGAGAGAAGAAAGGTGGTTCTGTGTTGTAATGAGCTGAAACGGCTGAGGCATGAATTTTGATGGAGAAAAAGGTAAGGCCCTTGTTAAGCATCTCAGTTAAGTATTGAAGAATCTGAGGTAAATTGGGCGCTGCTGTGCCCATCCCCTGAGTTTGGTTCCAGGAACAGAATCTTTTCCATTTTTCAGCATAAGATTTTCTAGTACTAGGCCTCCTTGCCTCCAGAATGACATCCAACACTTGTTTACTGAGGGATGGTAACGGAGAGATCAGGTAATTAGCCAGGCAAACAGGCTCAGGGTTTGAAGCTGAGGGTGCAGAATATGGCCCTTCTGCTGGGACAGCAGGGTAGGGGTATGAGGCAGGTGCCATGGTGCCAGCAGTGACACTGCAGAAGAGGGGGTACCAGTGTTGGCATGGCCAATCTGGTGCAATCAGTATCGTCCTTGGTTTGTCCTGTTTGATCTTTAGTAGTACCTTGGAGAGGAGAGGCAGAGGAGGAAAGGCATAAACTGATAGATTTTTCCAGTTGAAGGACAGGGCATTCACTTTCCAAGCTTGTTTGTGGGGAGTCCTTGTGCAGAATTTGTCGAACTGGTAGTTCTGGGGGGAGGCAAACAAGTCTATCTCTGGGCTCCCCCATTCGTTTAACATCTTGAAGGTCTCTGGTTCCGGTTTCCACTCGTGTGGGTCCATGAGATTTTTGCTTAGATCGTCTACCAGTGTATTTAGCTTTCCTGGCAGGAATTGAGCCTATAGGTGCACTTGGTAGCTCAACGCTGTGTCCCACAGAGCCATGGCTAGTCTGCATAAAGGGTACGAGTGAGTTCCCCCCTGCTTATGTACCACATAACAGTGGCGTTGTCCGTCTTTACCATTAGTTGTCTTGAAAGAATGTGGTCCTTGTAGGCTGTCAGAGCATTCTGTACAGCTAACATTTCTTTTTGATTGATATGCAGGTGCATTTGACTTGGGTTCCATTTGCCCTGAATGCACTTCCCTGCCAAGTGAGCCCCCCATGCATAATTTGATGGGTCTGTTAAAGTTTGGGTGACAGGGGGTAGAGTGAATGGCAGTCCCTTGTTTTGGTGGCAGGCCTCTGCCCAACAAAGGAACTCTAACTGCAGGCAAGGTATGATAGGAATCATTGCTTCTAGATCCTGAGAATGTTGACACCATAGGCTTTTTAGATACCATTGTAGTTTCCTCATATGCAGTCTTGCATATGGAATTAGTAGAATGCAGGAGGCCATGAACCACAAGGCTTGCAGTATTTGTCTTGCAGATAAGCAGGGTCTTTGTGGCCATTAGTTTGAAGAAAGCTGTCAAATGAACTTGTTTCGCTGGCGTGAGGAAAGCCATCTGGGAAGTTGTGTTCAAGCTTGCTCCCAGGAATACAATTTTTTGGCAGGGTACAAGATGTGATTTCTTTTTGTTTATGGTGTACCCCAGAGAAGTTAGCACTTTTTGTACAAACGCCAGATGCTTCAATAGTATGTCCTGGATTTCTGCCTGAATTAGACAATCTTCCAGATATGGGTATATTTGAATATTTTTTTGCCTGCAAAATGCAATGACTGGAGCTAGGCACTTTGTGAATACCCTGGGTGCAGTAGATAAGCCAAAGGGCAGTGCACAGTATTGTTAGTGCATGAAGCCTGCTTTGAATCGTAGGTATCTTCTGCAAGATTCCCTGACTGGGATATGCAGGTAGGCCTCCTTTAAATCCAGTGTTGCTAACCAGGCATCCTTGCCTAGCATAGGAAGCAACTGGTGAAGAGTTAGAATCTTGAATTTTGGGATCACCAAAAATGTGTTTAGGACAGAGATCCAGGATAGGGAGCCAGGAGTTGTTTTTTCTGGGCACCAGGAAAAAAGTCTTGAGTAGAAACCTTGTCCCCTTTCCTCTTCTGGGACAGTTTGAATAGCCCTTATACTTGACAGAACTTGCTTTTGAGCCTCTGCCCACTGATTTAGGGGTAGATCTGGCCAACCGTTTGGGGTTGGTAAAGTGTGGAAGTGGAATCTGTATCCTTGGGAAACTATATCTAAAACCCATTTGTCCTGGGTAAGGAGTTCCCAGTTTTTTGTCTGCAGAGCAATCTTTCCCCCTAAAGGAGCAGTCAGTTGAGAAGGGCTTAGAAGTTTTAAAGTTAAGTCACTGAGACAGTTTACCATACGGGGGAGTCTTACTACTCCCTGCTTTGGAAATGGGAGCCCCCCACTGCTTAGTCCTGTGCGTACCTTGGGACTGAAGCCTGAGTGTTCTGCTGGTTGTGGGTTTGGACTGAGAAGGCCTGGTAGAGGCAGGAAAGGACCAATTCTTAGAGGGCCAATGCCTACTAAACCTTGGAGGCTGGACTTGCAGGAAATCTTTAACAGTTTGCATAGATTTAGCTTTTTCCTCCATCTTTTTAAGTACTACTACTGCTTTGTTGCCAAACATGTGGTCCTGGTTTAAGGGAGCATCCAGTAATCTAGCTTTAACATGATCTGGAAAAGCATGCCTTCTAAATACAGACCCAGTAACAGCTGCCCTGCAAGATGCCTCTAGTGAATCAAAACCACATTGCAGAATATATTTTCCAGCTTGTTCAGCAGAATGCATTAACTCCTGTAAATCCTTACTTTCAACACAGTCAGGAATCAACTTAATTTTCTGTCTAAGCAATCCAATAATATGCTGCTGATACTTTAACATATGAAACTGGCAGTCTATCCAGCACCCTGGAATCTCTATCAGAGGGGGTAGGATTTTTGGCAGTAGTAGCTTTAATGCCCTTGGGTCCCTGTGAAATGGTCTCAGGATCCGCAGTAGGATTTTTAAAGAGGAATTTGTGAGAGTCAAGAACCCTGTAATATCTATCTGGTTTTCTGGGAGCAGGAGGTAAGGAGTCGGGGCCAAGCTAGACTCTGAAAAGGCATCAACAATGTCCAGTACAGGGGGAATAGCTAAAGGCCTGTGTTGGGGCAGGAGTAAGAAATCCCTAAGCCTCTTAAGAATCAGAGTAATCCTGGCTTTCCCAGCGAAAATGCTCCCTGACAGTATGCAATGTTTCACCAAAAGAGAAATCCTCTAGAGGGGAAGCACAGGGAATAGAGTCCTCTGCATCAGAATCCTCATAGGTAGATAAAGGTAAATCCTGGTCATCAGAGGAAACAGAAATTTCAGAATCCTGATCATTAGAATCAGAAGCAAATTCAGTCCGAGATCTCCGAGGGGGAAGGTTGGCTTCTCCTGATTAAAGTAATAAGGTCTTCAGCCATTCTTATTTGTTTTTTAGGCATAGAGGCCTGACCATGCAGTCTGGGCGTCAGTTTTCTAGGCATGGATAAAGTTTTAGGCCTCGAAGAAGAAGATGGCGGTTTAATATGCAAGTCAGTAGGCCTGAATACACCCTATGAAAGCCGGTGCCTGCACAGCGGCTCCGGACCCATCCAAGGTAGAGACATCCGCAGGTTCCACAGTTAAAGCATCTAGAGGCATACCGGACTCTGAATGGGTCTCAGTAGAGGCCTGCAAATCTGAAGTAGCGGGTATCAGGGGCTGCGAAAGCACCTCACTGAGTATGGGCGAACTGGCGACTAGCTTAGGAGAAGCATAGTCGGCTGCTTTTGACCTAGGTGGCCTGTCTCTGTCTTTATCTTTGTGTTTTTTTGGAATGTCGGTAGTCGGGTGGCTTACCGAAGCCATTTCTGGAAAATTGAACAGAGTACTAAAATATTTGATGTGTAAATGAACAGACGACGAATAGTACGAGGTTTGAATAAGGAACAAAACCGAAAGTGAGGTACGTCGTGGTCAGGGCCCAAAGCAAGGAATGCAGTACGAATGAAAATCTTTGAGGTATTTGCTTTCCACAAGAAATACAACTGTTAACTTTTACTGACATCGGTTTAGAGCAAGAAAAAGGATCCCCGATGGGGTACTTAGCTTAGTTGAAGACTTCGGATCGGAAACTCAAAAATGAAAATTTCAGGAGTCGGCCGACCGGCACTTGTGAACTGCTTCTGCTTTGGGCACCGCACAGCAAGAAAGACTGATGTAATGGTGTCAGCTGCATGCTTTATACCCCTGACTACCTGACGTCATGGAAGATGAGACAGCAACCAACGCAGGACCCAAGACTTTGATAATCAGGCCGACTGAGGGCTACTACAAGCAGATAACCCAAATGTGATGACTGCAACAGTGAAACACGAAGAACATCCAGGACTGCAACAGTGAATATACTCGAACATCTACATTTATGGTAAGTGTACACAACTGTATTATGTTCGTGTTTCACTGTCGCAGTCATCACACTTGGATGGATTCCCAAAGCTGAAGAAGGGTGGAGGCAGTCAAGAAGAGTTAGGGCTGGCTAGTATGCCTTGCAGGACTGCTGTTGCAAAACCTGCCCTGGATTTGGAAGAGATCGGCAGGTGGTAATGCTTGGTGAAAGTGTGTACATAATGCCAGGTAGCAGCTTCCAGGATGTCCCTGGTAGGGACTCCCCTGAGAAATGTTGTAGAGGTAGAAGCTGCCCTAGTGGAATGGTTCTGACCCCCTAAGGGGTTGGTTTCCCATGGTGCTCATAGCGGAAATGGATGCAGTGTGCTATCCATTTGGAAACTGTTTGTTTTGAAATGGCCTTGCCCTCTGCCCCTGTTGCAAAGCTGACTAGTAGCTGGTCAGATTTTCTGAAGGGCTTATTCCAATCAAGGTAGAATCTGAGCTGTCTGTGCATGTCCAAGGAGTACAGGATCCTTTCCCCTTTATTCTGAGGATTAGGGAAGAAAGTTGGTAGATGGATGGATTGGTTTAGAACCACGCTAGACACCACTTTAGGCATAAAGGAAGGGTTAGTCCCGAGGGAAAACCTGTCAGCATGGAAAATAATGAAGGGTTCCACAGCCATACGTGCTTGTATCTCAAACACTCTTCTAGCTGATGTGATGGCCAGAAGCAATGCTGTTTTCTAAGAGAGGAATTTTTAACTCTAACGCTGCTGGTTCAAAGAGGGGGAAGCATGAGCTTTTCCAGTATAAAGTTAAGGTCCCGAGCAGGGGTGGGTCTTCTCCTAGGCGGCCTTAAGTTGTTTGCCCCTCCCAGGAACTGTTTGATAAGAGGGTGCGAGAAGAGAGGTGGCTCCGTATTGTAATGAGCTGAAATGGCTGAGGCACGTATCAGTGGAGGAGAAGGACAGGCCTCTGATCTGCTAAGTAATCCAGGATTAGAGACAAGGAGGGCAGAGTTGTCTCCTCTCCTTTAGACTGAATCCAGGAGCAGCACCTTTTCTACTTATCAGCATAGGATTTTCTTGTACTGGGTCTTCTGGCTTCAAGAATGACATCCAGCACCTGTTTGCTTAGGGTTGCTGGGGGAGAATTCAAGGAATAAGCCAGGCTGCAAGATTTAGGGTTTGCAGTTGCGGATGCAAAATCTGTCCCTCCTGCTGAGAGAGCAGGGTTGGGGTTCTGTTGAAGGTGCCAGGATGGTACCAGTGACAGGCTGCGAAGGAGTGGGTACCAGTGTTGGAGTGGCCAGTCCAGGGTAATCAGAATTGCCTTGGTCTGTCCTGTCTTATCTTGAGTAATACTCGAGAGCAGGGGTAGAGGGGAAAAGGCATAGATTGAGAGATTTACCCACTGAAAAGAAAGGGCATCCACTTCCCAGGCCCTGCTGTGAGGGTCCCTGGTGCAGAACTTGCTGAGCTGGTAGTTGTAGGGGGAGGCAAAGAGATCTACCTCTGGGGTCCCCATTTCTGAATCAGAAGGTTGAAGGTGCTGGGCTCCAATTGCCACTTGTGTGGGTCTAGGAGATTTCTGCTTAAGTTGTCTGCCAATGAGTTGTTTGCCTGGCAGGAATTGAGCTTGCAGATGGACTTGCATGTCCAAGGCTGCTTTCCACAGGGCCATGGCTAACCTGCAGAGTGGGTAAGAGTGGGTTCCCTCCTGCTTGTTGATGTACCACTTAACTGTGGTGTAGTTGTCCTGGAAAGAGTAGGGATTTGAAAGCGGTCACCTCTTTTTGGTTGATGTGCAGATGAATTTGACTTGGGCTCCAGTGGCCCTGAATGCATTTGCCGTGTGTGTGTGTGCTCCCCAGGCATAGTCTGATGCGTCTGTGGTTAGGGTCTGGGTGGCATGGGGTTGAGTAAAGGGTAGTCCCTTGCTGTGGTTGCATGCTTCTGCCCACCAAAGGAACTCTTTCCTTAGACAGGGTATGATAGGAATGACTGCTTCCAGGTCCTGAGAATGCTGGCACCAAAGACTTAAAGTACCACTGAAGTTTTCTCATATGTAGTCTTGGATATGGAATTAGCAGTATAAACAAGGCCATGAACCCTAGGACCTGCAGTATTTTTCTTGTGGATAGCTGGGTTCTGGTGGCCATTTGTTTGAAGTAGGCTGTCAGATAGACTTGTTTTTCTGAAGTGAGGAATGCCATCTGGGATGATGTATCCAGACTTGCTCTCAGGAATATAATCTTTTGACTGGGTACCAGTTTTGATTGCTTTTTGTTGATGGTACACCTCAAGGAAGTGAGAAGGTTTTTCACACGTCAGGTACTGCAACAGCAATTCCCAACTGTCTGCCTGAATCAGGCAGTCATCCAAGTACGGGTAAATTTGAATATTTCTCTGCCTGCAGTAAGCAATGGCTGGAGTCAGGCATTTTGTGAATACTCTGGGTGCAATGGATAAGCCAAAGGGAAGTGCAGAGAACTGATAATGCATAGATTCGGCAATGAAACACAGATACTTCCTGCACGACTCCCTTATAGGGATGTGCAGATGGGCTTTTTTATGTCTAGGGTGACTAACCGGGCATCCTTGGCTAGCATAGGTAAAAGATGTTGCAGGGTAAGCATTTTGAATTTTGGTACCACCAGGAAGGTGTTGAGAATTGAAAGATCCAGGATTGGGAGCCAAGAGCTCTCTTTTCTAGGTACCAGGAAGAGTCTGGAATTGAATCCTTGACCTATCTGTTCTACTGGAACCAGCTGACTAGTGCTGATGGACAGCAGGGAAAGAACTTGGCTTTGAGCCTCTGCCCACTGGTTTGGAGGAAGGTTTGGGAACCCTCTTGGGGCTGGCAGTGAGTGGAAGTAACATTTGTACCCCTGGGATACAATGTTGAGGACTCATCTTGTGTGATGGGCATCCAGTTTTTTCACATGAAGGGCAAGTTTTCCTCCTAGGGGCACCAGCAATTGGGCAGGGATGGGGAGTGGAGTAGAGAAGTCATTGCGAGTTTTTTCCGTAAGGAGGTGGCTTACCACTTTCTGCTTTGGGGGCAGGGGTACTCTGTTGCTTAGATCTCTGCACACCCTGAGACTGTAGTCTTGGTGGTCTGTTTCCCCTGGGTCTGGCTTGAGATGGCCTAGAGGGGGCTGGAAAGGATCAGTGTTTGGAAGGGCAATGCCTACTTAATCTAAGGGGTTGCACTTGTAAGAACTCTGACAGTCTGCATAGACTTAAATTTTTCTTCCATCTTTTTAAGAACCTCTTCTGCTTTGGTGCCAAATTGTCCTTGTTCAAAGGAGCGTCTAGTAACTTTGATTAGACATGCTCTGGCAAAGTCTGCTCCTTGAGCCAAGCATGTCTTCTCAGTACAGAACCAGTGACTGCTGCCTGGCAAGATACTTCTAGGGCATCAAAGCCACACTGGAAAGTATGCCTGCTGACTTGGCTTGCAGAGTGCATAAGCTCCTGCAATTCTTTACTTTCTGCACAGTCTGCAAAGGTAGCCACTTTTTGTTTAATAAGATCCATAATATGTTGCTGGTACTTCAGCATGTGAAACTGACAATTCAGTGCCCTATGAGCAAGAGATAGAGAGGTATATACCTTCTTACGCCATCTGTCCAAAGCTCTGGAATCCCTGTCCGGAGTGGTGGGATTCTTGGCTGTAGTTGCCTTGATACCTTTAGGCCACTGGGAAATGATCTCTGGGTCAGCAGTAGGATTCTTGAAAATAAATTTGTGTCAGATACTCTGCAGTACCTGTCTGGTTTCCTAGGGGCAGGAGGTAAAGTATCACGAGTAAGACTGGATTCCATAAAAAAAAAATCCACAACTTCCAGGACAAAGGAAACTGCTAAAGGCCTGTGCTGTGGAAAATCTAAGAATTCTCAGTCTCTTTTTGGACTGAGGACAGTCTTGGCATTCCCTGTGGAAATGCTCTCAAATTATGTAAGGTTTCACCAAAAGAAAAATCCTCTGGAGGGGAGGCAGAGGTAATGGATTCCTCTGCATCTGAATCCTCATAAGCAGATAAGGGCATGTCTTCATAATCAGATACCTCAGAGTCATCGGACTCCTGGTCTGTTGAAGCTGCAGAGGACTGGTCTCTTTCCTCTTAGCAGGGGAAGGTTGACTTCCCCTAATCAGCATAAGGTCTTCTGCCATTCTAAGCATTTGTAGTTGTGGCATGGGAGTAGGTGCATGCGCTTTGGTAGTCTGTTTTCTAGGCGTAGCGCATACTCTAGGCCGAAGAACTCGGTAGTTTTAGATAAAGTTGTCAATTTGAGTCTAACATCGGTTGAGCGAAGAACTGCCTCAGAAGCCGGTGCCTGCACAGCGGTTTCAGAACCATCCAAGGTAGACACATCCACAGGTTCCATAGTCGAAGAGTTGCATGGCATACCGGACTCAGAATGGGTCTCTGTAGTGGCCTGCGAATCCAATGAAGCGGGCACCGGGGGCTGTGAAAGCACCTCACTGAGTACCGGCGAACTGGCAACTAGCGTAATGGAAGCGTCGTCGGCAGCTTTGGACCTATGGGGGTCTGTGTCCGTCTTTATCCTTATGTTTTTTCGGAATATCGGTAGTCCGATGGCTTACCAAAACCATTTTGGAATACGTAGATAGAGAACAAAAGAATTTAGCGACAATGAGAACCCAACGATGAATGGTTCGGGCATTGAACAAGGCACAAAACCGACAGCGAGGTATGTCGTGGTCTGGGCCTAAACAAGTGATGCAGTAAGAATGAAAATCTCTATGTGGTATTTGCTTTGCACAGGCAAGACCATTGTTAACTTTTTCTGACATCGGTTAGAGCAAGAAAAAAGGATCCCCAATGGGGTACTTAGCTTTAGAAGACTTCAGGATTATTCAATTCGTAAATGAAAATTCAAGTAGCGGCCAACCGGCACTTGCAAACTGCTTCTGCTTTGGGCTCCTTGGCAAGAAAGACTGATGTAATGGTGTCGGCTGCCTGTTTTTATACCCCTGACGTCAGTCCTGGAGAAACAGCATCCGACGCAGAAATACTAAGTCTCTGGTATTTGGGCCGACTGAGGTCTACCTGCAGGCAAATAACTCAAGTGTGATGACTGCAACAATGAAACACGAAGAACATCTACTGAAGGTACAAAAATGACTGAAAAAAATAACCCTAACACTACAGAAACCGAAAAACTATGGTAAGGGAGGTAGAGGCGATTAGGAAAGGCAAAACTAAGAAAAATCACAGAAACTACACATTCCAAAAAGTACACCCCAAAGCTCTACTAAAAGTATCTGCGTCTATAGCGATAAAGTAGCAAAACAAGATCTGAGGTATTGCAGGGTGACTGGGACATGAGGGGTAAATTAAGGAGCTCAAGAGTTGGATCGGAGAGTCTAGTAAATGTGGCAGAGCCAGACTCAAGGTCAGATCAGAGACCCATCAGTTGAGGAACAAATGGGAATGACATCAGCTCTTGCTGTTAACACTGGCTCTAAAGACAGTGACAGCTAAGCAATTGTTAACTTTGCTGGATGAATGACATACAAAACCTTAGAAAATCAGTAGTCATTTACAAATACTTAATATTCACTGTACTTAGATGAAAAAAGTGATTTCCCCCCATGATCGTGGCACAATATTGGCACAAACGGGTGTGGATGCTCCTCCACAACTCCCTTTGTCTAGTGATATAACTCAAGCTGAAAGCAGTAATACAAAAAAAATTATACATGTATATGTGCGTGTATGTATATAAATCTAGCACATATCAAATTAAGTGTTCCAACAACCAATATCAACATTTAAGTTCTTTGCACCATTAAAAGCCCTGGTAAAAAGTTTTATCTAGTCTAGTATCCCTAGAGAACACTGATTACAGACTGTGCACTGTGGCAGGGTTAGCCACTCAGTGTAAAATATGGCTCTACGTGACACAGTCATGTTGACTAATGCTGCCAAATGGGCATGGGTAGTTATCGGTGGTAAGTGGGATGAGGATCCAACCTACACTAGGGACTTGTGCTAATGTGGGAGGGGTGCATGGGCCGCTATTGGTAAGTGTGTGCCTATCAAAGTCCAGTAGCCCTGGGCCAATAAGCTACTGGCTGGTGTCCAGTTGCCCAGTCTGGGTTACCTGGGATGGCTCTGTTGAGTGAAAGCTGGATGTAAAACTCAACCTGTTAAACGGGAACCAAGAATTGCTACACTCAATGTAGGTTCACAGACAGGATGGAGCTTGTTAATGGATCATATGATGACATGGAGTGGGCTGGACATTCTATGAATCCGGAGACGAGATTGGAAGTGCAGAGCAAAGCCACTTTTCTTGGGATGCAGAGTCTACTACTCAGGAGAATAGGAGAGAAATGGTGTTGGAATTGTGATGAGAGACATGCTTCAGAAGGCAGTGAAGGAGGTCATCAGAATTACTGACAGACTCATGGCAATTAGACTCCAGTCTAATGACATGGCAGTAGTCAATCTCAGCCCATGTCCCACAGTAGGGTTGTGATAGTAAAGAAAAGACGGCATTCATACAGCAGTTACAGGACCTACTGTTTAAAGCAGGACAACATGAAAGTGTTGATAATGGGTGACTTGAATGCACATATCAGGACAGACAAAAAAAAGGAAACTAGGGCTGCCTGGGTCTACATGGGTGGGGAAACAGGAATAAAGGAGGCGCCATTCTAGACTTTGGTCTGGCAAATGGCTTGATAGTAGTCAAAGCATGGTTCAGAAAGAGTGTCACAAGATCACATACAAGACTGGCCAACATGCAACACGGGTAGACTTCCTCCTATTAAGGAAAGGGCAATGGGGCAGAATCAGTGACTGCCAAGTCACTCCCAGGGAAACAGTCTGCCCACAGCATAAACCACTGGTTGCCACCACAAGCTGCAAGCAGTGGTCAGAGAAGACTTTAAGGTCAGAGACCAGACTGAAGCCCTGGAAGTTGACTAGAGAGAAAGTATAAAAGTTGAAATAATTACTCTGGGCTCTAGCACACCAAGAGGAGGAGGAAATAAGTTGAGTTGAAGAAGAATGGCCTCAAAAAGTACAGTTTTGTACCTACCATAAATGTAGATGTTCGAAGATCCACATTGCTGCAGTCCTTACACTTGGGTAGTCCGCTGTCCTCGGTCGGCCCGAATATCAAAGTATAAGGCTGACGTCGGTCAAGGCGCATTTGACTGACATCAGGACGTCAGGGTACAAATGCGCATGACCGACGTCATATCCTCAGTCTTTTCTTGCCCAGGATGTCAGAAGACCCTAAAAATAAAGGTCAAAACCAAAAGACAGCAAACAAACAACCAACCACCCTTGCACTAATTATATGTACAATATATACAATATACACCATATTTACAACCCAACCCACACAACCACCTCTAACTACAGAGGGGAAGGAGGGAGGGTAAATTGGACTGCAGCAATGTGGATCTTCGAACATCTACATTTATGGTAGGTACAAAACTGTACTATGTTCTTCATCTCACATTGCTGCAGTCCTTACACTTGGGTAGAATCCCAAAGCAGAGGTAAGGGAGGATGGCCAAACTACAAGGAAGCAGGAGCTGCCAAAATGCCCTGCAAAACAGCAGTGGCAAAACCAGCCCTGGATTTAGAGTAAAGTGGCAGGTGATAATGCCTAGAGAAAGTATGCACTGAACTCCAAGTAGCTGCCTCCAAAATATCCTTGGTTGCCACCCCTCAAAAGGCTTTGAAGTGGCAGTAGCCCTAGTGGAATGAGGCCTAATCCCAGCTGGAATCTCCTTGCCATGATGGGAATAACAGAAAGCAATGCAAAACCCAATCCACTTAGAAATAGTTTGTTTTGACACAGGCTTGCCCTGAGAACTCAAAGCAAAAGAAACAAACAACTGCTGAGACTGCCTGAACCCTTTAGTTCTGTCCAAATAATATCGCAACTGCCTGTGTACATCTAAAGTGTGCAAAATCTTTTCCCCTTTATTTTGGGGATTTGCATAAAAAGTAGGCAAATGAATAGTTTGGTTTAAAGCCACACTAGAAACCACCTTAGGCATAAAGGAAGGATTAGTACGCAAAGATACCCTATCCTTATGGAAAATCAAGAAAGGCTCAACCGCCATAAGGGCCTGTAATTCAGAAACCCTTCTTGCAGAGGTAATGGCCAACAAAAGGCAGTCTTCCATGATAAATATTTCAACTCAGAAGTAGCTGCAGGCTCAAAAGGTTGTAGAGTGAGTTTCTCCAACACAAAATTGAGATCCCAAGCAGGAGTAGGAGCTCTTCGTGGGGGTCTTATATTCTTTGCCCCTCTAAGAAATTGCTTGAACAAAGGATGAGAAAACAATGGAGGGTCACATTCATAGTGAGCTGAAATTGCTGCAGCATGAACCTTAATAGAAGAGGAGGACAAACCTTTGTCCAGTAACTCAGTAAGATATTGAAGAGCCACACTTAAATTAGGCTCAGAAACATCAAAATCCTTTGCTGCACTCCAAAATAAAAATCTCTTCCATTTATCTGCGTACACTTTCCTTGTACTAGGCCTTCTAGCTTCCAAAATCACATTCAAAACTTGTTGTGGAAGTTGAGACCCTCTATGGTTCAAAACAGAATATGCCAGGCTGTTAGGTGAAGAGAGTGAAGTTTGACATTGAGCAAATGGCTGTCCTCCTGTGACAACAGGTGTGGAATCGAAGGCAAAGGCCATGGAGGCTTCCGTACCAGACTTCTCAGTAATGGGTACCAGTGCTGTCGAGGCCAATCTGGAGCTATTAAAATCATCCTTGGCTTGTCCTGTCTGACCTTTAGAAGTACCTTTGGGAGGAGAGGCAGAGGTGGAAAGGCATACACATGAAGATTGCTCCAATTGAAAGAAAGAGCATCCACTTTCCAAGCTGTGGGATGAAACCTTTTGTGCAAAACTTTGGCAGCTGATGGTTTAGTGGAGAAGCGAACAGATCTATGTCTGGAGTTCCCCATGACACTGTCAATTTCTGAAATACATGAGGATCCAATTTCCACTCGTGGGGATCCATAATTGCCTGCTCAACACATCTGCTAAGGAGTTCTGTGCTCCTGGCAGAAACCTTGCCTGAAGATTGAGCTGTAAACTGAGAGCAGTCTCCCACAAAATCATTGCTTGCCTGCATAGAGGATAAGAATGCGTTCCCCCTTGCTTGTTGATGTACCACATGACAGTTGTGTTGTCTGTTAGAATCAACACCTGCCCTGGAAGTAAATCCTTGAAAGCTATCAATGCAAACTGGACTGCTAACATCTCCTTCAGGTTGATATGTAGATGTTGTAGTCTGGCAGGCCACTTGTCTTGTATCCACTTTCCATTTAGATGAGCTCCCCAAGCTTTGTCTGAGGCATCTGTCGTTAAAATCTGACTCGCCTCTGGCCGGGTCACAGAGAGTCCCTTGTTTAGGTGACATTCCTGAGCCCACCACAAAAATTCCTTTTGAATGCAAGGTATTATTTGAATGACAGTGTCCAGATCCTGGCAGTGCTGTGTCCATACATTTTGAGATACCATTGCAGCTTCCTCATATGCAGTTTGGCATTGGGAAGCACCAGAATACAAGATGCCATGAACCCTAAGGCTTGAAGGACTGTCCTTGCAGTCAGCCCGGACTGATGAGATAGTTGATGGAAGTAAATGGAAAGACTCTTTTGTTTGTCCGGGGTTAAAAAGGCCATCTGGGATGCTGTATTCAGTCTTACACCCAGAAAGCACATGTCCTGAGAGGGTACTAGACTGGACTTTATTTCGTTCACAGAATACCCCAGGCATCTTAGCACTGCTATCACATATTCCAAATGATGAAGAAGCTCTTCCCTTCCTTGAGCCAGAATCAGGCAGTCGTCCAAATAAGGATAGATCTGTATTCCTTTTAGCCTGAAGAAAGCTATCACTGGAGCCAGAACTTTCGTGAACACTCTGGGCGCAGTAGATAAGCCAAAGGGCAATGCAGAGAACTGATAGTGAGAAGTCCCAGCTCGAAAACGCAGATACTTCCTGCAACTTAGTCTGATAGGAACATGAAGGTAAGCCTCCTTGAGATCCAAAGTTACCATCCAATGATCTTTGCCCAGCAGAGGTAAAAGCTGTTGTAACGTCAACATTTTGAACTTGGGAATGTCCAGATAAGTGTTGAGGATAGATAAATCCAAAATTGGTCTCCACGTGTTCCCCTTCTTTGGTACTAGGAACAGGCGAGAATAAAATCCTAGGCCCACTTCTGGCATAGGGACCGGCTGTATGGCCCCTAGTTGAAGTAACAGAGAAATTTGCTTGTGAGCCTCTATTCTTTGTTGAGGAGGAACGTCTGGCATGCCTCTGAAAGGAGGCAAGGTATGGAAATAAAACCTGTAACCTTGGTGTATGATATCCAATACCCATCTGTCTTGGGTAATTAAACTCCAATTTTCTTTGAAAAGTGCCAACCTTCCTCCCAAAGGTGCTGCCAGACGAGAAGGCTCTGGCAGCTGAAAAGGTAGGTCATTGGGTCTGTTTACGAAAGGACTGACCCCTGCCCTCACCTGAAGACTGTGCAGGAGAACTCCCTGTTCTAGGCCTGAAAGAGCCCTGAGCTCTGCCCCTACCACGCCTAGATCTACCCCTAGACTGGGAATCATAAGAAGGATACGTCCACCCTTTAGCAGGCCAATTCCTACTAAACTTTGGAGGCTGAACCTGCAAAAAATCTTTAACAGTCTGCATAGACTTAGCCTTGTCTTCCATTTTCTTTAAAACTGCCTCAACAGGAGAACCAAACAACACATCAGATTGTAAAGGAGCATCTAAAATCCTTGTTTTAACATGGTCAGATAAATTTTGATCCCTCAGCCAGGCGTGCCTGCGAAGAACTGACACAGTGGCAGCCACCCTAGACGAGGCCTGTACAGCATCAAAACCACATTGCAAAGAATGCTTACCCACCTGTTCAGAAACATGTACTAAATCTTGTAACTCTTTACAATCAATACCTTCCGCCAGAGCATCAACCTTAGACTTCAACTGTGAAAGGAGATAGTTTTAACATGTGAAACTGGCAATTCAAAGCCCTCATAGCTAGAGTGGAAGAAGTATAAACTTTCTTTCCCCATCTATCCAAGGCCCTGGCTTCTTTATCTGCAGGAACCGGATTCTTGACAACAGAAGCCTTAACACCTTTAGGCCCCTGGCTAACAGTTTCTGGGTCTGCCCTAGGACTCTTAAAAAGATACTTATGAACTTCAGGCACCCTGTAATACCTATCCGGTTTAACAGGAGCAGGAGGCAAAGAATCAGGATTAAGAGAAGCCTCTGTAAAAACATCTTCCACTACATCCAAAACAGGAGGTATAGCCAAAGGCCTATGTTGGGGTAAAACAAAATTCCCTAAGCATTTTCCTGGAATCAGAGAAGTCCTGACCTTCCCACTTAAAATGCTCCCTCATGGAATGAAGAGTTTCTGAAAAGAAAAATCCTCAGGAGGAGAAGCAGAAGGAGTAGAATCATCCACATCAGAATCAGAATAAGGAGAGTACTCCTGCAAGTCTTCAGCCGAAGACTCTGAAACATCCAAGCCTGCTCAAAACTCCTAGCTCAGGCTTCACCCTAGGTCTCTTATCAGGAGGGGCAAAGAACCCTAATCAGAGTAATCAAATCTTCTGCCATTTTAAGCATATGCTTCTTGGGCACAGTTCCAGAAGAACTAGGGGTGACACCAACTGAAGCTAAACCTGGCCTGCCTCTAGGAGAAGCCTTGGAAACAGAAGGAGAGGGCCTAACCACCCTAGGCAGGGAGGGAGTATAGTAACCTGAGAAGCCCCATCACCCTGGCCTGCCTCCTGAGAGGCCACATCCTGCAATAACAAGGTCTCTCCCTGGGATCCCAAAGAAACCTCCGTGGAACCACCGGCTCCACCGACACCTCTAAAGAACCGGCGTCCGCACGGACGGTTCTTCTAGCCTAGGCTTCACTGCTTTGTCCTTGCGCTTCTTGAAGAAGCGGCCGGAGCATCCGACGGCATTTTGTAATTGCACCGCTTCCCAAAGACTAACCTGGCACAATCTAATCTCCTCTTTATAGTGCGCTTATTAAATCTAGCACAAAAGCGACACCCAACAACGTCGTGCTCAGGCCCTAAACAAGGAATACACAAAGTATGATAGTCTCTATGCGGTATCTGTTTCCCACAAGAAATACAATTATTCACTTTTTCTGACATCCGGTAAACCACTGAGGCAAGAAAAAACTAAAATATTCCCCAACGGGGTACTTAGCCAACTTTGACTCTGTCTGAAACTCCGAAAACGAAAAATTTCAGAACGCCAACCGGCACTTGCAATACTGCTTCTGCATCGGACCATGCGGCAAAAAAGACTGAGGATATGACGTCGGTCATGCGCATTTGTACCCTGACGTCCTGATGTCAGTCAAATGCGCCTTGACCGACGTCAGCCTTATACTTTGATATTCGGGCCGACCGAGGACAGCGGACTACCCAAGTGTAAGGACTGCAGCAATGTGAGATGAAGAACATCAGCATGTGTGAGCACTACAGAACAGACATGTCACCAAGCCAGGTATGGAAATAAGGTACATAAAAGAAAGCTGGTGGTAGAATGCAGAAGTCCAAGAAGTCATCCAAAAAAAGTAGTGCAGGAAAAAGTGTGAGAAAGAAAAGGTGGACCAGGCTAAGAAGGAATACTGGTAGGCTAACAAAGAACCACCATCAAACTAGCGTGTGACCATGCAGCCTCCACATAAAACTTCAAAAAAATCATATCAGGCTCACATAGTGCCAAACTCATTATGTAGGCATGCTCAGACTTGTGATGGAATTGAAAAGTTTCTTTTTGGCATCATTGAGGTAGTACCGGTGGACAACAGAAGAGGTTCCTGGGAAATGAAATAAGAAATGGGGAGTTATGGCAGTTAAAACTGGATGCTTCCAAGGATAAAGGCCTAAATATGTTTGAATTGCCCCCATTTTAAAACTTAAAGCTGCCCAACTTTAAATGTGTTCAGATATTTTGGTTTTACATAAGGTTCTTTAAGTAAAAAATTGTATAGATACGTCTTTTATGCAATTTTTATACAATTTCTTGGCATAAGTCAGTTTTAGAGATATTTGCAGTCATGTGATTTTAATTTCTTTTTAACTGGGACTTTTACCTAACTGACCTGGCTTCAATCATGTGGCTTTTTGTAATTACTTAATGGATGGCAGTACACTACTGAAACAGTTCTGATGAAGTCCCAAGTTTGAAGGACAAAAGTGCTCAACCGTTTTTTTTTTCCCCCTTATTTTTGTATTTGCTTAATGAGTTTCATATTAAAAACAGATCTAAAAGTTTCCCTGGTGGTTTGAGGAGGATTTCTTTATTATTTCAAGTTCGTTTGACTTTTGCATCCACTTGGATTTGAAGGTCTTGGGTCCCCAGTGCAGTCTGGCACTAAGTGAGCCTGGTTTGTTTTTTCTGGGCTAACAAAGAAGTCAAGAAATTAGTTGCAATAGCAAAGAATAGGGCATAAGAGGAACTCTACCAGCTCCTAGAAAGTGACTCAAGTAGGTGGCACAAAAACTACAGCAGGTTGCAAGGCAAAGAGAACGACAAAGCAGACAGACACCCTTCATAAGGGATGAAGGCAACAATCTGCTAACCAGTGCATAGGACAAAGGCAGATAGGAGTACTTCCAGCAGCCTCTAAATAAAGAAAACCCCACAGACTCTACTGCCCCAGACACAGCCTACAATGAGAGAACAGAAGTCCATCCTAGAAGGATATTACGAAGGAAAATGAAGTCAGGGAAAGCAACAGGCTCAGATGACCTCAATGCAGATATGATAAAGATGCTAGGTGCGATAAGGGAGAAATATTTCCTGAGGGTACTCATAGCAGTGTAGAGAGAAAAGTGTATCCCATATGACTGAAGAATAAGCATACTCATGCAACTGTACAAAGGGGACATCCACAACTGTGGGCAGTAGAGAGGTATCAAAGTGCTATCACACTGCAAGGAAGTTCTGGAGAGGGTGACTGATAAATAGATATGCAGAGCAGTAGGAAGTAAGATGGGAGATGAGCAGTTCGGATTCAGATCAGAATGCAGTACAACTGACCTGATGTTTGCAGTCAGACTGATAACTGAAAAGGTAGAAATGAGGAAAAAGTCCAACTGGGCATCCCTAGACTTGGAGAAAAAGTTATGTACTCAGTATAATGTTCCATCTGTGTTGTCCTCTTCATTCTGTCCTCAACTGATGGGTTCAGAACTAACCTCCACGATCCAACTCGGCTGTTGCAAAAGCTCATGACAACCAAAAACTCTCAAGCTTCTTCCTTACCCATAACGTGCCAACCCGAATTACCTCAGATCTTTACTGCCTTAGTAGAAAGTAAAAGAAAGTTATATCTGGAGCTTATGTAAAAGCATTCTTGCAGAAGTCTTAAGGAAGGGTGTTGGTGGGAGGGGAATTGAGGAAAAATTAAAATGGACAACACAGATGGAATGTTATGGTGAGTACATAACTTCTTTACCTGATGTTGTCAAACTTCACTCTGTCCTCAACTGATGGGACAGAGTTCCCAGCTACCTAATTTCCAGGATGGACTCACGGAATGATGTTCTTGAGCATCACAGAACCAAAAAATGCCCTTCCTCTGGAGACCAGACCTAATCTGTAATGAGTGATAAAGGTATGGGGAGCAGCCCAAGTTGCTGCTGCACAAATATCATCCATGGACTCTCTGGATTGAAAAACTGAGGAAGTTGCCATGAATCTGGTGGAATGGGCTTGAACAGGTTTTGTCAGAGCAATGCTCAATTTGTTATATATAAAGAAAATGCAATTTATCAATCTAGATAGATTAACTTTGGTAATTAGTTTACCCAATGTTGGTTCCGCATATGAAACACAACCGATCAAGACAAAAAACATCAAAAGCAACTGTCTATGAACAATAAATTTAAACAAATGTATTATGTATCCTCCTTTGTTAGGAAATTTGGATAATCAATTGATTTATATTGGATTCTGATGCCACCTTTGGAAGAAATGACAGGTTGGTATACAAGGTAACTATCTTAATGGAAAAACAAGTATGGACATTTTGAGCACAATACTAGGAACTCAGAAATTCTTCTGGCTGAAGTAATGGCCACTAAGAAAATTGTCTTCCATGAAAGATATTTGAATTTGCATGTAGCTGAGGGTTCAAAGGTAGATTGTACAAGACTGCAGTACAAGGTTTAGGTCCCAAAGGGGGGGGGGGGCTAGGATCTTTAAAGGGTGGCCTTAACAGTAGAGTGCCTTTCAAAAAAAAGCTTTGCTCAACATATGGGAAGCTACAGAAGAACCAGTTATTCCAACATGAAAATTGGAAATCGCTGCCAATTGTACTTTAAACAGTAGAAGTAAGAATAGTTGTGTAAAATCTTACCATAACCATAGATTCCCTCTCTTCTATGTAGCAGTATTCTTTGTGTATGGGGAAATCCTCCTCCCAAGTGACCTGATGTCTGGCCAGCATGCAACAGCTTTTAGCTAGTGCAGGTATGTGGGATGTCGCATGTATGGCCTGGCAAATGTTAGCCATAAAAGGACGTCCGCATGTACAATCCTCAGAACTGAAATGCCCCAGGAGGAACACCAGTGTCAGAAAGAAAATCTGCCATCCAAGGAAAAAACACAGTATGGGGGGAAAGTAGGGAGGTATAGAATACTGCAACACTGAAGAAAGGACATCTATTGTTATGGTAAGATTTTACACAGCTATTGTTATGTCCTTCTATTCAATGTTGCAGTATTCTTAGTAAAAACCCTGGGAGGAGGAAGAAACAGGCAAACCCAGAGCCCTGGGATGAAAAGAAACAAATAGCTGATCAGACTTCCTGATGGCCTTAGTTTTATCTAAATAAAATCGGAGTTGTCTATACACATCAAAGGTGTGCAAGATCCTCTTACTGGATTGAGGAGAAGGGAAAAAAGTGTGCAACTGATTAGGAAACAACTCATTCACCACCTTGGGCATAAAGGAAGGATTAGTATGGAAAGAGACTGTATCCTTATGAAAAACAAGAAAAGGTGGATAAGCCAGCAAGGTTTGAATCTCAGAAACCCTCCCAGCAGAGATTAAAGCTAGAACTGTTTTCCATGTATAACCTTTAAGGAAACTGAAGCTGCAGATTTAAAAGGGGCTATAGTTAGCTGCTCTAAGACAATTCAAATCCCAAGGAGGTGGAACTGGTTTCCTGGGAGGTTTAATGTGAAGGACGCCTATGAGAAAAAGCTTTATTGTCAATCTGGAAGCCAAAGGTGGAGTCCATGGCAGACAAGCAGAAATGGCTGACAAGTAAACTTTCACTGAAGAATAAACCAAACCACTCTTAAGCAACTCTCACAAGTAGGAAAGAATCACTGGGACATCCACTGAAGATGGATCCAGACTATGTGAAAGACACCAAGTAGCAAGTCTCTTCCATTTGGATAAGTATGATTTTCTAGTATTTGGTTTCCTGGCCTTCGGTAGAACCCTAAGCATGTCCTCAGAAAACAGTGACTGAAAGGAACCAATTTATCACTTGCAGTCAGTTGTAAAGTTGACAGATGTGGATAAAGTAGAGATATCAAAAACGGACTTGAGGCAGCACCACTGCTCAGGTTGAAAGACTCTATTCGATAAAAAAAATAAAATGTGTAAGCGCTTTCGCGTTCAACAATATGAACACTTCATCAGACATATCTAAACTATCACTTCTTCAGTTTAAATACTGGTGTCAACCAATGATGTCCCTGCTCTTATTAACTTGTTCTGATTGAACTTCAATATAGTATAAAAACACTTTAAGTAAAAACATGCTTATCAATATACCTTCTTCTTTTGGCTGCTCCCGTTAGGGGTCGCCACAGCAGATAAACTGTTTCCATTTCTTCCTGTCCTCTGCATCTTGCTCTGTCACACCAACCACCTGCATGTCCTCTCTCACAACATCCATAAACCTCATCTTAGGCCTTCCTCTTTTCCTGTTACCTGGCAGCTTCATCCTTAGCATCTTTTCCCCAATATACTCTGCATCCCTCCTCAGCACATGTCCAAACCAACGTAATCTTGCCTCTCTAGCTTTGTCTCCAAACCTTCCAACCTGGGTTGACCCTCTAATATACTTATTCCTAATCCTGTCCATCCTCGTCACACCCAGTGCAAATCTTAACATCTTCAACTCTACCATGTCAAGCGGACTCCTGCCTTTTTGTCAATGCCACTGTCTCCAACCCATATAACATAGCTGGTCTCATTACCCTCTTGTAGACCCTTCCCTTTCCCTCTTACTGGTACTCGTCTGTCACAAATCACTCCTGACACTTCTCCACCCACTCCATCCTGCTTGTACTCTCTTCTTCACCTCTCTTCCACACTCACCATTACTCTGAACGGTTGATCCCAAATATTTAAACTCATCCACGTTCGCTACCTCTACTCCCTGCATCTACACCATTCTTCTATCCTCCCTCTCATTCACACACATATATTCTGACTTAGTCCTGCTGACCTTCATTCCTCTTCTCTTTAGAGCACATCTCCACCTCTCCAGGGTCTCCTACACCTGTTCCCTACTCTCACTATAGATCACAATGTCATCTGCAAACATCATAGTCCATGGGGACTCCTGTCTGATCTTGTCTGTCAACCTGTCCATCACCACTGCAAATAAGAAAGGGCTCAGAGCTGATCCTTGATGTAATCCCACCTCCACCTTAAACGCATCCGTCACTCCCACCACAGACCTCATCGCTGTCACACTACCCTCGTACATATCCTGTACCACTCTTGCATACTTCTCTGACACTCCCGACTTCCTCATTTAGTCCCCCACTTGTTCACATATCAAAGGACTGTGGTGTTCGCCATAAATACTTTCAGAGGGCCTGGAAGAAAGAGGGGATGAAAAGCCTGAAGAGCTAGAATGAGAGCCCTCATTTCCTTGATGCTGATATGCTCTCTTTTGTGAAAGAGACCAAAGGCCCTGCACCTTGTTTGATGCAAAAGCTGCCCCCCAATCTATATCTAAGGCATCTGTGAACTGTGAGTTGGCTGGGGGAGATGAAGAGGAAGACCTGGATTCAGAGAAAATTGCTGAATCCACCAAAGGAGCTCGGATTTTAGTTATGGGAGAAAAGCGATTACAAACTCCAGAGGGTGAGCATGCTGCATTCAAACAGACTTTAGGTAACACTGAATTTCATGTGGAGTTTTACAAGAGGCAACATGGGTATTGTGGATGCCAGAAACCCTGGAAGTTCCAAACTCCCTGGCTGTAATGGAAGGAAGAGGCAGAAGACAGTGGAAAGAGGAAGTCAGAGAGATTTTTTTTAGGTGGAAGAAGATCAAGAGATCTTTTCTTTGCCTGTTCCCTAGGAAAATGTTATCTTGAGAAGGGGAGAGTGATGATTGTTTTGAAATGTATGGTGAACCCCAAAGCTCTGCAGGAGAGAAATGGCAAACAGCAGATTTTGAATTAACTGCTCTGAGACAGGAGCCAGAGAAAGAAGATTGTCTAGGTATGGATATACATGAATTCCCCTGACTCTGAAAAGAGCAATCACGGGGGCCAAGCACTTTGTGAATACCTTTGGGGCAGTGGAAAGACCAAAGGGCAAGGCAGAGAACTATAAGTACAAAGTCGTCACAGAGAAACAAAAATTTCCTGAAAAGTGGATGGCTAGGTATATGTGAAGGTGGGCATCCTTGATGGCCAGAGAAGCCATGTAAGCCGGAGAAGGAAACACAGGGAAAAGTCTGTAAAGTTGGTACTTTTAAAAAGGTGTTTAAATGGGATAGGTCCAGTACTGGTCTCCAAGGACCATCTTTTCTGGGGACAAGAAACATCCTTGAGTAAAACCCCCTGGCTCTTTGGTCCTGAGGCACAAGCTGAATTGCACCTTGAGAAAGTAATTCCCTTAGAACCTGTGGAAACAAATCCAACTGGTTTGTAGGGGGTTGCGGAGCACCCATGAAAGGAGGAAGGTTTTTCCAAGTCATGAAATATCTGTGATGGATAACAGAAAGAACCCAGGTATCCTGAGTTATACTTGCCCAAGCTGGAAAAGGGATAGATGAGGAGAAAGAGGAGTAAGATTTGGAAGTGGCTGGTAGTCACAGACTACCTGACCTGGCTGGAAAGGGCTGCTGAGATGAGGGACCTGAAACATAGTCTTAGGCTGTGGAGGTCTTCTAGTAGTCTTCTTAGATCTAGAAGCAGCAGAAGATGACAGTCATGTTGGTCTCCTAACAAAGGAAATCTTAGAAGGAAAATTTCTGTGAAATTTTGGGACAGGAGACACAAAAACGTGTTTTAAGTCTTTAAGCTCCTTTCCTTTTTCTTCTAAGGACTTAAATCGCCAGCTACAGTATCAAACAGAACAGTGTTATGCAGAGGTGCACCCATCAATTTTACTTTTATGTCATCTGGCAGTGGTTGAAGCCTCAACCAAGAGTACCTCCTAAAGACAGAGCCAGAACCAGCTGCTCTAGAAGAAGCTTCAACTGCAACATAACTGCATTTAATGGAGTGTTTAGCCAATTGAGAAGCTGGTGCTAAAAGGAGCATAACCTGATTTTTTTTTTAGGTCTGAGCTGTGAAAGAGCTTGAGAGCCCTGTGAAAGAAAAGCCAAGGAATACCCTTGAGGTGTGTTGATAGTTTATAGCTGTGAAAGCCAAAGTGGCAGAAGTATATACCATCTTAGCTAGTCGTTCCATTATCTTACTCCTTATCTGAAGGAAGAAATTTAGATGGTAACAACCTGGTGGATTTGTCAGAAGCTATGGATACCACAGCTAGATCAGCTGAAGGACATGTATGTCTGTCCGAAATGGATGTCTGCACTGCCTCTGAGGACGTGCCTAGGTCAGACTTTTTAATGGCTTCTGAGGTAGTATCCACCTAAGTACCAGATCTAACCTCCGAACGTAACTCCGGGTCTTCAGCTACGTCAGTGGAGAGAGGTGCAGCAGGAGATGATTCAGGCCTAGGTCTACTGAACTTCCTTTTCAAAATCGGCTTGGCCAAAGGACCCACAGAACCCTCCATAACGTCCTTCACTAATCTTTTTAATCACTGATTCTCTAAATAAAGATTCAAAGCCGAAATATGGCTTCCCAACATTTTTGGGACAACGGCCTGACAAATGGAGCAAGAATGATGGTCATGATTTGGGACAAAGATCATGGCTATCCTTATATGGAATTTGCCTTCCACATCTTCACTTGCCCTTCCTGGATGGCATGAACTAAATAAAAAAGGCAGTGGCAATAAAATAAATCCACAATGGGGCACTTATCTGAAAGATGGCATCAACCAATGGAATCAGGCAGCAGACCAACGTATGAGTCAATAGTTCCGAATGGCGGCAGAAACATTATAAGGATTGTAGGTACAGATGCCTTTTCATGGGTGACAATTGCCAGGCTAATGTCCCATGTACCTGCCGTGGCTAAAAGCTGTTGTATGCTGGCCACACCTGAGTTGTTTGGGTGGAGAATTTCCACATATGTAAAGAATAATGCAACACTGAATAGGAAGACATCTAGCTCCTTCAAAAAGATAAATTCCATGATATTATGAATGGGGCCTGAGAAAGGTTCAGTATTATGGTTTTGACCCCAAAAAACAAATCTCTTCCATTTGGCTGGAGTATAGTTTTTTGGTGGAAGGTATGTAGGAGGACAAATGAATAGGACAGACAGGAGAAGAGAGTATAGGTTGTCTGGCTATTAATGGAACTGGAGGAATCAAGCAGCAAGTCTGAGATTTACTACGTCTGGATGTATCAAGCCTGTTGGGTGAGACAGGAGGTCCAGAGTTGGATCCAGAAACCAAAGTGGTTGAATCAGGTGAGGCCAAAGCAAGGGAAACCAAATCTGTAGAGGCCAATAAGGGGCAATGAGGATGACCTTGCTTTTCAACTTTGCAGCTTTCTGAAGAAATTTAGGAATTAATGGAGTGAAAGGATAAGTATAAAGGAGATCAGGGGGCCAATTGTGAAGTACAGTGTCCCTCGGAGATTCGCCCATGTGGGAAGATTAGGGCAAAGTAGCTGCTGCATTTGTTGTTTGGGGGGGGGGGCACAAAAAGATCACAACAAGGTTGGCCCCACTCATGGAAGACTGTTTGCAAACATTTTGAAGGACCAATCGTGAGGTAGAAGAATACATCTGCTCAATTTGTGTGCTATTACATTGGACTTCCTCAAAATGTGCACTGCTAAAGTAAGCAGTTGGAAGAGATCACCTGCTGCAACACACAGCTTCTCAATACTCCCTGTTTGTTGATGTACCAGATGACCAACAGTTTGTCCGATTGTACTGCAACTGTCCCCAAATGAAGAGCATTCTGAAATGTCTACAATGCTAACAGCACTGCTTTCATCTCCAGGACATTTATATGAAAAGTGGCCTCTTCGGGGGGGGGGGGGGTGCCTTGGACCATCTTCCTCAGTTAATGTTCCCCACCCTAGTTTTGCAAGCGTTCGTGGTCAGTATGGCTTTGGGCTGAAGGGGAATGAATGTTCAACCTTGTAGAACTTGGTCTGAATGAATCCACTACTTTAGATTTCTCTTGCAGATGAGTGTGACTTTTAGCTTGTAAGACACTGGTTGAGGAAGACTCTACCACTGAGTAGCTAACATCCATTGCAGAATTCTCATGTAAAACCTGGCTTGTGGTACTAAGGTTACTGCTGTCGCCATCAATCCCAGAGCCTGAAGGACGAGTTGGGCTAAAATTGAGGTGATGCATATTATCTTTTTGACTTGAAATCTTATGGTATGAACTGTCAGTAATGGAAGGGAAGCAATGGTTGCCTTTGTATTGAGAATAGCTCCTATAAACTCTAAAGTCCGAGTCTGTTCCAGATGAGATTTGTCACAATTTATGACAATCCCCAGATGAGAGCAAGTCTGGAGAACCTGGTCTCTTGCACATATGAGTTGATGCCTGCTTGGAATGGCAATGAGACAGTTGTCTAGATATGGAAACACTCTGAATCTTTGCAGTCTGAGGTGAGCTATTATTACTGCCATGTACTTGGTAAACACCCTGGGAGCTGTGAGTCCAAAGGGCAGTACTCTGAATGGATAATGACTGGCTTATAGCTGGAATGAGCAACTTCTGGACCATCTCTTCATCTTTACATGATAGTACATGTCCTGAATGCCTATACAGCACATCCCAGTTTGTTCTTGCCCAGAAATGGGACAATGGACTGAACTGTGACCATCCGAAACTTGGTTCTTCGAACAGTCTTGTTTACTTTGGAGAAACCACAGATTGGTTGCCAGTCCCCTGTTTTCTTTAGCACTAAAAAGAACCTTGAGTAAGCTCCAGATTCCATTTTGTCTGGCAGAACCTCTTGGATGACTTTTTCTAGCAGCTTTTGTATTTGAATTGCTGCTTGTTCCCTCTGACTGGGTGGAACATAGGGGAGTTTCCTTGGGATTGAGGGAGAAAAGAAAAGGGTATAATATATATCCTCTGGAAATGATCCTCTGCACCAAAGTATCTTTTGTTATATCTAGCCAATCTCTCTGGTACAGGGACAAACGTCCTGACAGTCTCCAGAGGTGGACAATCAGACCTCCTTTCAAGAACGCTGGTAGGGTTTTGTCAGAGAAAGATTCTCTGGAACCCTCGTTCTGTGGGCCTCCTCTGCCACGGGGCTGTCTTCATCCATTCGATTTCCCTCCTCTGCCTCTGGGGGAACCTCTTCCATGCGTGTCTTGAAAAGGACTCTGAGGACTTCTTGAACCACATGTTTGATCACCTCATTGATTCCTGGAAAAGGTTCTTTGAGAAGTTGAAGAAAGCATGCCCACAGTAGACAGAGTTTTTCAATCCTTTGCACAACTGGACAGTGTATCTTTTACCTTGGGGTCAAATAAAGACATTGTGTCAAAGGATGCATAGATGAATTAAGACTTGAAAGTCTCCGCAAACTCAGACGCACATCCAGACATGTCTCCTTATGGAAATGCCTGCACCTGCTGTCCTTGAGGTTCTTTCCACTACATGTGAAATCAATCTCATGGATGAATTGGGTATGGACTGTAGGATTGTCAGTTAAGAAGTAACAGATGCCTGAACATCTGGAACAACAACCAAGAGGGTATTTGATAACTCCTTGATCAAATCCTTCTGAAGCCTAGTAGTGTGTGCCAAACCATTCAGAGACCTGACAGGGAAGGTCACTGAAGCACAGACACTTCCCAAATCTGTCTCCTTCCCAAAATGAGGGCGTTGGACAGTGGAACTTTCCACAGCTAGCTCCTTCTTGGTGGCTGCCGCAATGACCATGGTATTAACAGGAACTCCCTTCCTCCAAAATTGTCTATCCGTTGGTGGTGTTATTACCCTATCTGGTCTGCGAGGAATGGGTTCTATGGTGTCAGGGTCCTTTCATGTCTGCCGTGAGATCAAATCAATGAGGTCATTGTCAGGCAGAGTCACCCAGGAGGTAGAAGGTCCAGTACTAAAAGCCTCCAGGGAGAAGATCCCTCACATATAGGGTTGCTGGACATCCAGCCATCTTTCTGCTTAAAGATTTCTAGGAGGTCTCCAAAGGAGACATCTTCAGGAGGTGATCATGGGGACCCTTCGCCTTCATTTAAATCAGAGCCTTCAGTGATGGGCTCCACCGGCAAGTCTGTTTCCTCTTACACGTCCTCTTCTTAAGGACCTCCTAAGTGGGGTGCTCTGGGGATTTATCAGAATAGGAGATTACAATTCCCTAAGTGGGAGCCTGGGGTTTTGGTACTGGATGTCCTTGTGGAAGGAGATGGCAAAGCTATAAGCGTTGAGACATCATGGCAGGGGTCTTAGGATCCAAGGTGGGGGGGGGAGCTGTCTGAACTTTTGAGGCAGAAAATACTCTCTTTGCAACTTCAAAGGCAGAGCAGCTAGGAGACAGAGAGAGACCATCAGATAAGACAAGCTTCTGAACTGTAGGCCTTCCCTGCTCCAAGGGGAAAAAAACTCAGAGGTGGAAGCTGGAGCCGAGGTATCCAGTGCAGAGGTTCTGAGGTGTAGACACGGCTCCAAAAGCTTCAGAGTTGAATGCAACACCTTGGATCCGACAGGTAGACAATGGCTCTGGGAGCTCTCTGAATCTAATGAAATCGGAGCCCACAGAGATGATCTCGGATCCATGCCAGACAGATCTGGATAACTCTGATCCAAAAACTCTAAAGCTACAGACGTCAGAGAAGGAATCTGTAATGGGGAAGTAGCAGATATAATGATCTCCTGACCAATAGGGGCAGGAGCTGAAGGAACATCAATCTGGTTCTGCGCCAAGACAGCCTTCTTCACCAGTCTCTCCACATCATCTTCTGTGAGGCTTCTGGAAGAGCAAGTTGAATATATGGATGACGACCTGGGTCTTTCAAAGAATGGGGAAGGTGTGCTGTCAGGAACCGGATCCAGAGATGGAGAGCATCTTGCTCTGGGAAGTAATTTGGCAGATTGCCCTGGATCAAAAAGTCGGATCCTACACCTTTGACTCCACTGGATCTGACTTAGGTGGCGTCTGATCAGATAAATGTTTGACAGGGTCTTGGATTTTAGCCTTTTTAGGGTCTGGGGTTGAGACTGGATCCTTACGAGACCTCTTTCTCAAGAAGTCTAAAGCAGTGGGGGAGGAAGATGGGTTCAGAGAAGAGGATTTTTTTTTACTTTCGTACTTTATGTTTTAGTGGAGAAAGAACCCTCAGATATAGCCTCTAAAAGATGAATGAAGGAGACCTTTTAGAATCAGTTTATTTTTCTGCTCTACTAAAGCACAAGGGTTAAAGCTATAATATATAGAGCAATCTTCTTGCAAATGGAGAGGACCTAAACAATAGACGCATAATGTGTGGGCTTCTGATAGTGGCAGCTTGTGCCCGCACTTTATACATTTCTTAAAACCTGGCGGTTTACCAGTCGTTAACACAACACAAAAGGACAGATCCATTTATTTATTTAATTAGAGTGGAGTAGCGGAAAAGGAGATATGGAAATACCAACAATGGTAAAACTATGAACTACGATAGTGGCGCAAGGGGGAAGAAAGATGCTCACAGTATCAGAGAGTTACAGAAAAATGTACTAAAGATAGAAGAAAATAAGAAATTGTCAGAAACCACAAGAAATTTATAGATGAAGGAAAGGGAAACGTATAAAGGTTCTTTAAAGAGAGTTTGAAAGAAAATATGAAACATGTCTGATGTATGCTCAAAAGTGATGGAAGACCAGGTCTTGTCCTTGAAGCAACAAATGAGATCTGGGGTAATTGGGGTTGGTGCATTATGGGTAAGGGAGAAGCCCGAGAGTTTTTGGTTGTCATGAGCTTTAGCAACTGCATAGTCAGATCAGAGAGATCGGATCCAAACCCATCAGTTGAAGACAGAAAGAAAATTGACAAAATCAGATGCATATAACAATGTCTCAAGAAAGATGATTTGGCCAGTACTGCAGTGGTTTGCCCCAGAAACCTTGACAGAGTTGGTGCAGGATATGTACAAGGACTCAATGACTCAAGTAGGAACAGTGTTCGGTCTCACAGACTGTTTTCCCAGTGGAAGTGCGTGTATATCAGGGTTTACAGCTGTTCATACTTGTGATGGACTACATTACAAAACAGGTCAGAGGGGACATATCAACAAAGTTTCTGTATGCAGACGATGTGGCATTACAGGCAGACCCTGAGCAAGAACTTCAGCAAAGGACAGGGGAATGGAATGCAAAACTGAAGGCACATAGGATGAAATAAAACCAAGTACAGAAAAGACAGCAGTAATGGCAGCAAACTGGGGAAATCGGAAGAAAATGAGAATTGAGACAGAAGGGAGGATAGTGGAACAGGTTAATATCTTCAAGTATCTGGGAGTTGTGACTGAGAAGGGAAGTCTGAATGAAGGGGTCAAAGCTAGAAGAGGGGCTGCAGCCAACTGGCAGTGTCAGATATAGTGTACAACAGAAGAATACCAAAGAAACTGAAAAGTAAGATGTACAAAACTGCGGGTGACAAGTAATACAGTACTGTACAGAAACTTGGTCAGTAAAGGCAGAGCAGATGAGGACGCTAGAGGTGGTGGAAATTAAGTGCTTGAGAGTGGTGGTAGGATGCACACTGTGGGATAGATGAAATGAGCAGAAGCCAAAGCAGCTCCAACTGTAGAAAAGATCAAAGAGAACCAATTGCAGTGGTTCAGGCACATGCGCAGAAAAGCAGAAGGCAATCCAGTGAAGATGATTTGGGGCCGACAGGAAGAAGGCAAGAGGAAATATAGGACATCCAGCAAAAAGATGGATGGATTTTGAGAGAAAATCTGCGACAGTCAGGCATGAGTGTTGAAGAAGGCAGGAATATAGCATTGAATCAAGAGATGGCAACAGTTAACATGATATCCTGACCCCATGTCGAAAATTGGAAAAAGGGATTGATGAGGATGATCTTCACAGATAATCTTAAACAAATTTTAGACATTACATGTAAGCATTAATGAGTATGGGCCACATAATTTGCTAAGCACTTGTAAAAAGTGCCAAAAGTCTTTCAAGATAAAAACCGTTCTTAAAAAAAACTTAGTCAATAGCTTGGTCTTAGACCTAGTAGCTGCAACAATAAGTCAAAATGGTGGAATAAATTTGAACTTACTGACTTTCGGAACTCCAAAACTGCTGGAATAATAGAGGTTTTGACTATGATAATTGGTTTGTAATTAATAACTTGTAACATAAGTTCTTCCAGAGCTCAGTCAACAGCTGTACAAGCTTGCAGTGATCTCATTCTTGGAGGCTTTCTGATAAAAATCAGCATACAACAGAAGTGAATACATACTACACACAATCTGATCCATTAATACCATCCCCACTTTCTTTGTCTTGCTTCATTATTCTAATAGTTGTTTATAAGCTGCTGTATGGCATTGTTCTTTTCCTTAGTCAAAGTTAAAAAAAATCTTTTCTTGGTCATGTTACTACAATATGTAAAAAAATTCTCCTTTACATCTTTCAAATAAACCCAAGACTGAATGTAAAAGGCGTTAAGAGTACATTTTCAAGATAAACCAGTCTTGTGCTTACTTGTACTGTTTCCATGCATTAAAATTAGTTATGTACTCACCATAATTATGCATCTGTGTCGTCTATTCTCTGCCCCTTACTGCTAACATTACCTCAAGTTTGCTGCTTGTAAGTATTCCTTAGGGCATAAGTAACCAACAGTAAAAAGTATAGGGACTCAGACTGGAAACAGTGGTTCCAATGAACCTCATCAGGTCACTCTTAAAGGATAAGGATAGGGGAAAGGAAGGAAGGTGAGAAGTTTAGGAAGAATGAAAATGGACAACACAGATGTACAGTTAAGACTACATAACTAATATCTGATGTTATCATTTTCATTCATTTTTCAACGAATGGGACAGAGTCCCCAGCTACGATAAACTTGGGTGGCCCTAAAGGAAGGATATTCAGGAGAACTGCAAAACCAAAAACAGCCCTGTTCCTGGAGAGGACATCCAACGTATAATGAGCAATAAAAATATGAGAAATGGACCAAGTGGCTACACCACAAACATCATCAATGGAACCCCTGGCCCAAAAATCAGATGATGTAGCCATGGATCTAGATGAACGAGGTTTTGGAGGTTTGGGTAATGACAATCCTCTCAGAGAACAAAGTAAATACCTTAGCCAAATGGATAACAGATTCTAACTTTGGACACTGTTTTTCCCAACTTGCTTTTGGAAAATGCAACAAATAGTGGATCAGTTTTTCTGAAGTCTTTTGTTCTATGTAGCTAAAAATGAAGTGGTCTACGTACATCTAAAAGATGGAGCATTTATTCTCCCCTACTGTCAAAATTTGGAATGATGACTGGCAAACTGATTACTTGATTTATATTTGACTCAGAAAAAGCTTTTGGCAAAAATGAAGGGCTTGTACCTAAAGTCACTCTGTCTTCGTGAAAAATCAAATAAGGTGGCTTCAAAGGGTGCTTGGGGTTCAGAAACTTGCCTCACAGATGTAAGAGCAACAAGAAAAACTGTTTTCCAAGAGAGAGATTTTAGATCCGACTTAGCTGAAGGCTCAAAAGTGGACATAATTAAAGTTTGTAATAGAACATTAAATCCTAATGTGGAGCAGGATCTTTTATCGGAGTTCCAAGAAGTAGGAGACCCTTATGGAATGCCTTACATATTTTAGAAGAGGCTAGCAGAAAAGTGTTGTGGCAATTAGAGATGGCTGGGAGCTCAACCTATACGGTGAAGAAACTGACACCACCTTGAAATACTGAAGCAAGGAATTCTAACAGAAACTGGAGTGGTAAAAGGATCCAACTATCTCTGTTCTGCCCAATAAGAAAATCTCTTCCATTTACTCTTATAAATTTTTCTCACAGAAGCTTTCAGGGATGAAAATAAGATTTGACAAACCACTGAGGAAAACCTGGATGGTCTAGCCATCACTGGAATTGGAGTAGCCATGTGGTCAATTTGAGGCCTCGAATGTCCAGATGAATAATCCCCAGTGGATGTGACAGTAAAGCTGGACTGGGGTTCAGTGTTCAAGGTGGACATAGAGACCACCATAAAAATGATACCTATACTTGCCAAGGCCAGAAGGGGACAATGAGCATTACACTGCTCTTCAACAGTTGTGCTTTCTGGAGAAATCTGGGTATAAAGGGGAGGGGAGGATAAGGGTACAGAAGACTGTAGGGGCAAGTGTGGACTGCAGCACCTCTCAGTGACTCCCTTGAGTGGGAACTAGGGCAAAGAACCTGCTGCACTTATTGAAGGAGGAAGCAAAAAAGGTCACAGCAAGGTTGACCCCACTGATGAAAAATCTTTTCCATTACTGCACGATTGAGACACCACTTGAGAGACCATCCAGATGGTCCTGCTGAGCTTGACGGCTAAAATGTCATATTTCCCTGGTATGTGCACTGCTACAAGAAAGCATGTGGAACATATTGCTCATTACCAGATCTTATTGCTTCTCAGCAAAGGCGTTAAGATCTGGTTCCCCCATTTGCTGAAATACCAAACCACTCCCATACTGTCAGTCTGAATGGCAATTTTTCCTAGAGGGAGAGAGTTCTGAAAGGGCTGCAATGCTAACAGGACAGCTGCCATCTAAGACAATGATATGCAAATTGGCCTTCTGGGTAACATATCTTGAACAGTCCATCCCAAGAAATGTCCCCCCAACTGGGAGGCGTCCATGGTCAACGTGGCCTTCAGGGATGGAAGGATAAAGGGACATCCTAGATAAACCTTGCTGGACAGCATTCACCAAAGTAGGGCATCTTTGGAAGCTTGGAAAAATTTATAGGATGTTTCAAAGGTTGTAGAAGCATCGACCACTCTACTGCCAGGGTCCACTGAAGACCTCATGTGAAGATGAGCCTTACAGTTATAACAGGGTGATCGCTGCAGCCATAGAACCTAAGGCTTGAACCAATTTTGCTGGAAGAGATTTGTCTGACATGCAATCTTAGGGTATGAACTCTGGTTTGGGACAAGTACACGAGCTGACAGTATTCAGGCGAGCTCCTATAAACTCTCCAAGACTTGAAATGGTTGAAGATGGGACTTGGAAAGATGGACTGTGAATCTTAGGAATGGACACAACTGGAGTAAGCTATTCCTGGCCTTCTCTAGGAGATGCTTGGTTGGTGTGGTCATCTAAAATAAGGAAACACAATCTGTGCAGTCTGAGATAAGCTGCCACCACTGCCATGCATTTGGTGCACACCCTGGTGGCTGCGGTAAGACGAAAGGGCAGTGCTCTAAACTGGTAGTGACCGGCTCCCAGCCAAAAGCGCAGACATCATCTAACACACCTGTTTATTTTGATGCGATAATACAAATCTTGAAGACTTACAGAGCACATCCAGTCGTCCCTCTGTAGAAGAGGCCGAATTGACTGAACTATGGCCATCTGGAACTTGCAGTCCCTCAAAAATTGATTTAGATGACTGATCCAGAACAGGCCTGAGGTCCCCTGTTTTCTTTGCCACTAAAAAGAACCCCAAGTAAATTATGAATCCTGACTGGTCTGGTGGGACTTTCTGGATGACTTTTTCTAGCAGATTTTGAATTTCTACAGCTGCCAACTCCCTCTTACTGGTTGGAACATTGGTGGGAAGTCTCTTTCATGAAAAATGTTGTGAAAAGGGAATGAAATATGCTCTGGATACAATCATTAGCACCCAAGCATTTTTGTGATGGCTGTCCAGGCATCTAGGTTCAAGCATGAGCCCCCCCCCCCCCCCAAACAGCCTCCAAAGAAAAACAGTCGGGGAACCTTCCAGTAGAGTTGAATGAACCTGTTAAAGAGTCTCAGAACCCTTGGTTCTGCAGACCCCCTCTGCAGGGAGGGCAGAGTCTTCCATTATTTCCCCTTTGCCTCTCGGAGAAAAATCTCCAAGCAAGTCTTGAAAAGGTCCGAGATTTTCTGAATCACATTTTCTTACCACCGCATTGATTCCTGGAAAAGCACCTACATGGGGGTAGAGAAATGGGATTCCAACAACAGACAAGACTTTCCATCTTGCTCACTACGGGGAAGTGTGTCTCATCTATAGGCCCAAACTGGGAAGATCAAAGAAAGTACTGATTAAGCTTTATAGGGCTCTGTAAAATCACATAGTCCCATCCAGGCATACCTACTAATGCATATGCCTGAACCAACAGCCTGTGAGGAATCTACAGCTGCACGGGAAATTAACTTCATGGACATATTTGATATAGATTGTAGTGTGGCCAGTTGAGAGGAACAGGTTCTCTTCTTCTGCTAACATGAGTTCCTTAATCAGTTCCCTCTGTAATCTAGTAAAGGGTGCCACGTAGCTAAGAGACCATAAAGTAAAGGTCGTTGAAACATAAATGCACTTTTCATAAAATGTCTTAGAAGATCACATCCAGTGGCAGTGACCCTGGGGACCCTTCCCCTCATCAAAAGAGGTATTTTCAGTAAAAAATTCCTGACAGGAATCTAAGTGCCTCCTCTTACACAATCTCTTCCGAGGAAACTCTTCAGTGGGATGGTCTGGAGAGGTATCAAGAAGAAACGGGAAGTTCTCTAATATAAACTGCTTGGAAGCTCTTACTGTCCCTGAAGAATAGGGTGATGAGGCTTAGAGCTCAAATCCAATGAATGGACGGGTATATGAACCAAGGATGCGAGTCGAAGAAGCTCTCATTTGGGAAAAAACCCTCTCCACTACTTCAGAGGCACAGTGATGAGAAGCGTCAACCAACCTCATTGGAGCTGAAGCTCTAGGCTCAGCAATTCTCCACCCCTCCTGGATTTCCTCTCAGAGGAGGGAGTTAGAGCAGAGCTGTCCAGTGCCGAGGTTCCAAGGGGAAGTGATGGCTCCAAGAACCTAAGAGTTGCAGTCATACCCCTGGATCTGACACAGACGCTTTAGCTCCAAAACTCTTCCTGCTTGGTGGGGATCAGTGCTGAATGGGTCAGGGAAACCCTCTGATCCAAAGAAGGTGGCATGTTACAGGTCAGACTGGAGGAGGAGTCATAATTGGGTGCAAAGATGATTGAAGGCTAATGGATCCAATGGAAGACAGAGCCAGTAAAAATCCCATCTGGATCTGTGCTCAAGGAACTATCCCATCATCCTGTCCACATCTGCTTTAAAGTCTTCAGGAGGACCTAGTTAAGGAAGGGATGTAGGGAGGATGAGAGGACTTTGGAGTCTCCTGTAAAAAGGGAGATCTGAGCCTAGGAGACTCAGCTGCTTGAAAGAATCACGGACTATGGATCTGAGGAGATTTAGAAGTATGATTGTCTTATCTGAGAGTGTTGGATCAGACATTAACTTTAGTAGGTGGCTCAGACATTGAAGCGGATCTTGGGAGACCATGCAGGAGAGTGTTTCCTACACTCCCTGGGCTCTGAAGATTTCTGCTTTTAAAGGGGTTTGAGTCCCTGAAGTAGAAGCTGTACAAGAAGCAGGCAAAAGGCCCTAAAGGACCAACTTATTACATCTGTCAGAGACGGCCCTTGAATTAAAACCACTTCTAATGGGAAGTGCTGAAGCATTAAACACACTCCCTTGTTGGCATCAGAATTAGATATCTTATGCACACAGGAAGTGCAGTTTTTAAACCCAATAATCTTATCAGCCATACCAACAATAATACAATAAACAACAAACTAGACACTAATACCTACATAAAAGTTTTTTTTTTTTTTTTAACAAGGGAAACAAAAAAAGTACAGTTGTGTACACGTACCATAAATGTAGATGTTCGAGTGTATTCACTGTTGCAGTCATTACATTTAGGGTAATCTGCTGGCAGGTTGCCCTCAGTCGGCCTGAATTCCAAAGTGTTGGGTCCTGCGTCGGTTGCTGCCTCCTCTTCCATGATGTCAGGTCAGGGGGTATAAAACAAGCAGCCACCATTTTCTTTAGTTTTTCTTGCCCCCGATGTCAGGTGCCCCCAAAAAGGTAGCAAAAAAAAAAAAAAAAAAAATTTATATATATATATATATATATATATATATATATATATAAAATCTATATATAAAATCTATATATACATGCATCAATACAAACTTTACCTTCATCTACAAGCAAATACACCACATAGGTTGTAGAAGATAGAGAAGGAAAGATAAACTCCAGAATGAAAGGAGGATGGCGGGTGAGTAACCTGGACTGCAACAGTGAATACACTCGAACACATACATTTATGGTAAGTGTACACAACTGTACTATGTTCTTCGTGTTTCACTGTTGCAGTCATTACATTTGGGTAGAATCCCAAAGCTATGGATGGGAGGCTGGAGCTAAACAGCATTAGGTGCAGCTATAAGGACCTGCAGAACTGCAGTGGCAAAGCCTGCCCTGGACTTAAGAGTAGAGAGGCAAATGATAATGCTTTGTAAAGGTGTGAACAGAACTCCGGTGGTGCAGCGGTGGCATTGTTGCCTCACAGCAAGAGGTTCTCCCTTTCGATTCTCGGCTTGGGTTGGGAGTGCCTTCTATTTGGAGTCTGCATGTCCTCCCCGCGGTCGAGTGGGCGCTCGAAAGACATGCGTTGAATGGGCGTGCCTTCGTTGAAGGTTGGGCGTCGGGCTGGCAACTCGACACCATTAAAAAAAAAAACAAAAAAAACAACTGCCAATCATTAGCGGACCAGAGTTCCGCTGTGGCGACCCCTAACCGGGAAAAGCCGAAAGACAAACAACAAAAAAAAAAAGGTGTGAACAGAACTCCAAGTAGCAGCCTCTAGAATGTCTTTGGTTGGTACTCCTCTGAGAAAGGCTGCTGAAGTAGCTGCAGCTCTGGTGGAATGAGACCTAATGTCCTTGGGTTACAGGTTTGCCATGGTGTAAGTAGCAGAAACGAATGCAGTGGCGTATCCACTTTGAAACAGTCTGCTTTGAAATAGCCTTTCCTTCTGATCCTGCAGCATATGAGACTAGTAATTGCTCTGTTTTTCTTAGAGCTTTCGTCCTGCACAAGTAGAATCTTAGCTGGGTGTACGTCCAAAGAATGCAGAATTCTCTCCCCCTTGTTCTGCGGATTTGGATAAAAGGTTGGTAGATGAATAGTTTGGTTAAGGGCCACATTGGAAATCACCATAGGCATAAATGATGGGATTTGTCCTCAGAGACACCCTGCCTATGTAAAATATGATAAAAGGCTCCACGGCCATGAGGGCCTGTAGCTCTGAGACTCTTCTTGCTGAAGTAATTGCTAGTAGCAGAGCTGTTTTCCACGATAAAAACTTTATATCAGCAGTAGCAGCTGGTTCAAATGGAGGCAGGGTGAGCTTTCCCAACACATAATTGAGGTCCCATGCAGGTATTGGTGATCTTCTAGGAGGCCTTAAATTTTTGGCTCCTCTAAGATACTGCTTTAGTAAAGGATGAGAAAAGATTGGTGGCTCTGTATTGTAATGAGCCGAAATAGCAGAGGCATGGATTTTAATTGATGAGAAAGATAGGCCTTTGTCAAGCATCTCAGTCAAGTATTGTAATATCCGAGTAATATTTGGTTCTGCTGTATCAGTTCCTTGTGCTTGATTCCAAGCACAGAATCTCTTCCATTTATCAACATAAGATTTTCTAGTACTAGGCCTTCTGGCTTCCAAAATGACATACATCACAGCTTTACTGAGAGGTGCTGTTTGTATGACTACATGATCAGCCATGCTGCCAGGTTCAGTGTCTGGAGTTGATTGTGCAGGATCTGATTATTTTGCTGGGACAGTAGTTGTGGTCTTTGAGGCAAGGTCCAAGCTGGGTATTAAGGCAAGTTCCTTAGGATTGGGTACCAGTATTGGCGGGGCCAGTCCGGGGCAATTAGTATCATCTTTGGTTGCTCTTGTCTGACTTAGTAGGACCCTGGGAAGAAGAGGCAGACGAGGAAAGGCATAAACTGATTGGTTTTTCCAACTGAAGGATAGGGCGTCCACTTTCCATGCTGGTCTGTGATAAGTCCTTGAGCAGAATCTTTTCAAATGATAATTTTGAGGAGAGGCAAATAGATCTATGTCCGGGCTCCCCCATTTCTTTATCATGCTGAAGACTTGTGGATCTAGTTTCCACTCGTGAGGGTCCATAAGGTTTCTGCTTAAATCATCTGCCAGAATATTTTGTTTTCCTGGCAGGAACTGAGCTTGAAGATGTATTTGGTAAGTCAAAGCTGTGTCCCACAGTGCCATGGCTAATCTGCAAAGGGGGTATGAGTGCGTGCCACCCTGCTTGTTTTTATACCACATAACCGTGATGTTGTCCGTCTATCAGTAGTTGTCCTGGATGTAGTAAGTCCTTGAAGGCTGTTAGGGCATTATGAACAGCTAGCATCTTTTTGGTTTACATGTAGATGCATTTGTTTTGGGGTCCATATGCCCTGAATGCATCTTCCCATGTGGGCCCCCCAGGCATAATCTGATGCGTCTGTTGCTAAGGTTTGGCTGGCAGGGGGTAGAGTGAAGGGCAGTCCCATGTTTTGGTGACATGCCTTTGCCCACCATAGAAACTCCTGTTGTAGGCAGGGAATGAGAGGAATCATTGTTTCCAGACTGTGACAATGTTGGCTCCTTAAACTTTTTAGGTACCATTGATGTTTCCACATATGTAGTCTTGAATATGGAATCAATAGGATGCAGGATGCCATGAAGCCCAAAGCCTGCAGAGTTTGTCTTGCAGATAAGTGGGTTTTTGTTGCCATCAGTTTGAAGTAAGTAGTCAGTTGCCTTTGTCTGGCGTGAGGTAAGCCATCTGGGCAGTTGTATTCAAGCTTGCACCCAGGAATGTTATCTTTTGAGGGGGTACCAGTTGTGATTTATTTTCGTTTATTGTGCACCCTAGGCATGTTAGAAGCCTTTTCACAAATGCCAGGTGTTGAAGAATGTTCCTTGTTCTCTGCTTGAATGAGACAGGCATCCAAGTAATGATATATTTGTATACTACTTTGTTTGCAAAAAGCAATTACTGGTGTCAGGCACTTTGTAAAGACCCTGGGCACAGTAGATAAGCCAAAGGGCAGTGCAGAGAATTGGTAATGCATTAAGCCAGCCTTGAATCTGAGGTATCTTCTGCACGATTGCCTTATTGGGACATGCAGGTATGCCTCTTTTAGGTCTAATGTCACCAGCCAAGCATTCTTGCCCAGCATGGGCAGAAGCTGCTGCAAAGTCAGAATTTTGGAATATCCAGGTATGTGTTCAAAATCGATAAATCCAGTATTGGCCACCAGGCCTTGTCCTTTCTGGGTACCAAGAACAGTCTTGAATAAAAACCTTGTCCTTTTTCCTGTTCTGGTACTGGCTGAATGGCCCCCATATCCATGAGGGACGTAACCCGTTTCTGTGCCTCTGCCCATTGATTTTTTGGCAGATCCAGCCAACCATTTGCCATTGGCAGAGTATGGAAATGGAATCTGTATCCCTGTGATACTATGTTTAGCACCCACGTGTCCTGGGTTATTAACTGCCAATTTTGAGCAAAAAGTGCTAATTTTCCCCCTAAGGGAGTTGCCAAAAGGTAAGTGCTTGGTGAAGGCAGAGGGAAGTCATTGGGATTGTTTTCTGTAGGTTTGCGCTTTATCTCCTCCAGATTTGGAAGTAGAAGCGCCCCATTACTTTGACCTATAAGAATCTTGTGCCTGGTATCTGGAACCTTTAGGACATCTGGATTTGCCCCTTTGAGCTCTGTCTGACACAGGAAAGGACCAATTTTTTGTAGGCCAGTGTCTACTGAATCTTGGTGGCTGCACTTGTAAGGAGTCTTTTACAGTTTGCATAGACTTAGTTTTGTCTTCCATTTTCTTTAAAACCTGTTCTGCCTTAATACCAAACAGAATACCATGCTGTAAAAGTGCATCCAGTAATTTAGCTTTAACATTATCAGGCAAATTTTGCTCTTTTAGCCAGGCATGCCTCCTAATCACAGATCCAGTAACTGCGGCCCTGCAGGAGGCCTCTATGGAATCAAAACCACACTGCAAAGTATGCTTTCCAACCTGTTCAGCTGCATGCAATAATTCCTGCAATTCTTTATTTACTGCACATTCAGAAATCAACATAATTTTCTGTTTCAGCAATCCCATAATAGGTTGTTGATACTTGAGCATATGAAACTGGCAGTTTAAGGCCCTAATTGCCAAGGTTGCAGATGTATAAACCTTTTTCCCCCATCTATCCAGTGTCTATCCAGTGCCCTTGAATCTCTGTCAGAGGGGGTAGGATTTTTTGCTGTTGAGGCCTTAACTCCCTTTGGACCCTGTGAAATAGTTTCATGATCAGCAGCAGTGTTTCTAAATAAAAATTTGTGAGAGTCAGGGACCCTGTAATATCGGCCAGATTGCTGGGAGCCGGAGGTAAGGAGTCAGGGGTCAAGCTCGACTCCGAAAACACATCATCCACAAAGTCTAAAACAGGGGGTATGGCTAAAGGCCTGTGCGGAGGGAGATGAAATAAATCCCTGAGCCTCTTTTTTGATTCTGAGAAATCTTAACTCTCCCAGTGAAAATGCTCTCAAAGTATGCAAGGTTTCTCCAAATGAATAATCTTCAGGAGGTGATGCAGAAGGTATAGACTCCTCTCCATCACAATCCTCATAGGGAGGTATAGATAATTCCTGATCACAAGAGGAATCAGAAGAAACAGAAACCTGATCTGAAGATTCATAATCAGTGTCTTGCCTAGGCCTCGTATCAGGAGGGGGATGGGAACCCCTGATCAAGGTAATAAGGTCTTCAACCATTTTGATCTGTTTTTTAGGCATAGCGGCCTGTGCACGTGGCTCATGCGTCAGTTTTTTAGTTTTAGAAGTTGCTTTTGTCTTAGGTTTTTGCAGCTGTCGTTGGTTTGATATAAAAATGTTGAGGCCTGAATACACCCTCAGAAGCCGGTCCTGCTCAGCGGCTCTGGACCCATCTGAGGGAGAAACATCCGTGGGTCCAATACTTTGAGTATCACACGGCGTGCCAGACTCCACATGGGTCTCGGTAGGGGCCTGCGACTCGAAAGTAGCAGGTATCAGGGGCTGCGAAAGCGCCTCAGAGTACCTGCGAATGGCTTAGGAGAAGCTTAGTCGGTTTTGGACCTAGATTGTCTGCCTCTGTCCTTTTCTTTGCGTTTTTTATGTACTCTGGTAGTCCGATTGCTATCCGACATTTCTGGGTAGTTAAATCGGTTTCCAAAATACTTTGAGGAAAAAATATACAGAGGCTTAATAGTGCGTTGGTGAAATCCAGCACAAAACAGACAGCCAGGCACATTGTGATCAGGGCCTAGGCAAGGAATACAGTATAAATGGAAATCCTTATGAGGTATTTGCTTCCCACAAGTAATACAATTAACTTTTTCTGACATCGGTATGGAGCAAGAAAAAAGTTTCCCCCACGGGGTACTCGGCTTTAGTGAAGACTTCGGTTCTGAAACTCAAACTCGAATATTTCAGGAGTCGGCCGACCGGCACTTGCGAAATGCTTCTGCTTTGGGCACCACTCGGCAAGAAAGACTGAAGAAAATGGCATCGGCTGCTAGTTTTATACCCCTGACGTCGTGGAAGAGGAGACGGCAACAGACGCAGGACCCAAGACTTTGGAATTCAGGCCGACTGAGGGCAACCTGCCAGCAGATTACCCTAAATGTAATGACTGCAACAGTGAAACACGAAGAACATCTAACTTAGAAGGTAAGGTAAGGAAAAGCCAATGCAAATTATAGTGAAAGAAATACCTTTAAAAGGTAGAATAAAAATGTTCGGAAAAACTACCAAAAGGAGTAAAGAGAAGAAGGGTTCTAAAGAAATAATATAGAAAAATCGGAGATAAATTCTATTTTTCTGTTCACAAAACCTAATAAATATAAACCAGAGACTAAGAGAATGCAATCAACCGAATTGTTAGAGCAGCAAACGAGATCTGAGGTAATGTAGCAGTAAGGGGCATTATGGGTAAAGGGAGGACTTCAAGAGTCAAATCCAAGAATTTAAAAGAAAACATCCTAATCTAACAGAGCACCATTCATTAAGGAATGAATGAAAATTACATCATCGGATCTCAAGTTTAATTTTCTCACAAAAAGTTTTAGTTTTACAAGAAAATCCACCAGGTTAACTCTTGTTTTGGGGGCAAAAGTAAAACCCCTCTTGAATAAACTGATGCTACTTATTTTTGCTTATAATTAAAAATGTTGAAAGTGTATTTAAAAACAGTTACGGTACTTGTATGCTCTTTGCATGTTAGCTCCAGGTCTCATTCCTGCAGCTCCTCCTCCTATTGAATTTTCCACCCCTCACTGTGGGCAGT
The DNA here is from genome assembly GCF_019279795.1 of Protopterus annectens. NCBI lineage: Eukaryota > Metazoa > Chordata > Ceratodontiformes > Protopteridae > Protopterus > Protopterus annectens. Next base: position 424,135,172 of record NC_056725.1, read on the forward strand.
TCCTTAGGGGTATGATTTCAAGCCATTGCTCCTGTTGTGCAAGTTTTTTCTCATGTCTTTGCAAATGTCTCTGAACATCTTACGGGTGGGACATTCTTAAAAAAAAATATCCAAGTCCAACAATCTACCATCCTGTTTTTCATACGTGTCCATACTGCTGCTACTATCACGATTGTTGGGACACTGTTGAGGTGGGTGTGTTGGCTGGGGTCCAAGTCTGCCCTCAACACAGTCAATCTTATCTCAATATCTTTTTGCTTTTTGTTTCTGGATAATATACGCTTATTTATCCACATGCTGAAATATCTATCTATATTCATCTTTAAAGGAGTTAAACAAATAGATTCTCTAAGAAACGCAATGTTTGGCTTTCTCCTTGTAATAGACATTTGTTCATTATACATCCATATCAATATGGTCAGCATTTCAACATCTGTTCTGTTAACAGGTCAATAATTTAACTGCAGAATTCACTGCTGGGTTGAATGAAAAAAAAGGAAGTTTAATAACAGATTTCCATTTTCTAGTAATTGCTTTTTGGCAGCCACCATAATTAGCCTCATCAAAATTCTGATTCTGTAATGAAGCTCAAAAATAATTTCCTTAATTATACCCATTTACTCACCCAGTACTTCTAATAGAGTACTCTGCAGGAATTTTTAGACTGCCACCTCATTACACTCCCAAAAAATATGCTTCCAATTACCTTTTTCTTCCCCATCACACCTCCAACATTTGCCATCTACCCGAGGAAAAATTCTCTGGAGTCTACTTGGGGTATAAAAATACCTATGTAAACACTTCCAAGCAAAGATCCCAAGTCTTGTAGATTCTGTTGCATATTTGGGAGTCATACATACACCTCCCTCCCAATTGTGTCTTTGTGAACTGCTTATCCAATATTTGTTCCCAATCCTTTCTAGCCTCTCTGATTCTTATAGTTATCATGCAATATTTTATACGCCCTACTGATTAGAACAGAAGCTGCTGTTAAAAAAAACGGACAGATTCCCCCCTCCATCCTTCCTCTCATGTCCACCTTTCACCTTGAAATTCAACCCCCCTGCACCTACTAGTCTTACAATAAAGTGGGAGGGTGGCCTAATGGTTAAGGTGTTTGCCTTACAAACACAAGGTGCAGGGATTTAGTCTCACAAGGGATAATTGGCTAGGCTTACAAAGGCTCGCAAGGGCAGGTAGCTTAGTACTAACCTATGAACCTATAACTTCATCTTTTACTCTCTGGACTCTACTCACCTAACCACTTATTCCTCCTTTCCTAACACTGAAATAACTTTTCTCTTACTTGAGCCCTATCTACAACTTCTGGTACAGTTAGGCACATATATTTGCCACTATGCCACTCGAAGTGCCGTGGCATATGCTTTTATATAATTATTGATGTACAAAGGATTCCATCCTGGATTTGTTTTATAGTCAGATTCTTGTATTTGCTACTGTAACAAAGTGCCGTGGTATATGCCTGTATATAGCTTCCGATGTACAAATGTTTTCACTTAGTATTTATTTACACTAGTTGTGTGTATACTTTGGATTTGTTATAATAGTTATCAAATTTGCTTATACAGTTTGGATTTGTTACATTATTTATTGGTATTAATTGTGGAGCTTTTCTCTCCGGGCCTCCACTGAAAAAGGGATTTTACTCAGTTGGACTAACCCGATCAACAAACGTCAAATACATAAATAAATAAATTCTACTAAACTCTACCAGTGCTGATCATTTGCTTAGGATCCCCCTATTTCCTTCTCTTTACCTATACTCTGACATCAATCCTTGATAATGAAGGCAATCTCTAGCCTGCAATCCATACAAATTATTGGATTGTTTCATTCTATTACCTTTCCCTCTCTGATTACTTGCTCCCAATACCTTGTGTCCTCCAGCAAATTCCAGCCCCCTACTGTCTGTATCCCTAACTGCAGTCATCCTTATTGGAAGAATGTCCTTCCTCCATTCCTGTTCTCGCTTAGTTCTTAGAATACTTTGTTATGTTGTGAATATTCTACTGGAAGGATCAGCTCATCAGACTTGACTCTTATCGTCCCCCCCCCCCCCCGCCCCCAGAGAAAACCCATCAATTCTATTAACTGCCATCCACAACTTCTCTGATAAAAACATTCCCTGACCTGTGTATAAAACTAAGGGAACTAAAAACATTTTGACTGCCTGTATCCTGCTATCTATATCCACAAAACAAAACTTCCAATTTCACAGTTTTTGTATTACCTTTTGTTTAGACTCTTCCCACATACCCTGACCTGCCATAACAATCCCTTTTAATCCATACTACTAAGTACTTAATTTTATCATGTCTCCATAAATATGGGTATTGCTGAACCAATTAGTGTGTGGGTACATAGTGTACACCTTTGCTTTATCTTCGCTATTTTTTTTTATCCCGAAAAGACTTGTAACCGTCTCAAATTGTTCCACAACACTGAAAATGTCCTTTTCTGGTTTTATCAGGTATAAAATATCTACAAACACAGCCAGCTTTTCTTGACTACCACACCAATTATATCCTTGAATTTCTGAGTCCTTTACTTTCTTTGCCAATGGTTCCAACTACAACACAAATAAAGGGGAAAGAGGACACCCCCTTCCTAGTTCCTCTGTTCAACTTATAAGAAAGGCGCCCACCCAATTAATCCTTTAAGAACAATATTTTCCTTTATACATGCTTCTAAATAATTATTCATTTGCAGTGGTCTAAACGGTTATAATTAAGTAGTCTGGAAATCTCTTTAATCAAATACATAGAATTCATGCATTGCGCATATTCTGTAGCATATAGCTTGTGAAAGTACATCACTGGAAATTTTAATACCAAACTAATTTAACCTGTTATGAACTTACTGAAAGAAATATTAAAGGCTAACTTGAAGAAACTACTTCAAATAACGAAAATCCTGGAGTTGACAAATTATGGTAATGTACATATCGAAGTTTTAAATAGCAAATTAACAATCTGGTATGAATTTATTTATTTGACATTTGTTGACCAGGACAATCCAGCTGGGCTGAAGCCCTTTTTCAGTGGAGACCCGGGGAGAAAAGCTCCACAAAAACATATCATAACTAAAACATAATACACAGCTACATAAATATAGTTAACAAGAGTAAGAATAAACTAAGTTAAAATAATACATGTTAAGATTCTAAATGATTAGTAAGAACACCTGGTACAACACAGAATATAAAAATCCAGCAGAGAAATTACATTCATCAGTTCAGCTGAATAGCTGCAGTGGGTAGAATTACTTAGAACACAATTAATTGAATTGACTGAAAAAAAATGCCACAGCTAACTTGAAAAGACAAGTTCAAATATTAAAATAACAGAGGAAAAATTATTTTAAATTATAGCAAACTTAGAGGGCAATCAAATTCTTTTTCCTATAAAAATTCTCTCTCACTTTACCCTGGACCAAGCTTATACATGTAATTTTCATTAAATGCTGTACTATTGGTAGCATATGTTACATTAAGGTACCGTAATGACTGATAACCAAAATGGGCTAAACGCAAACAACTTGATGAAAGAACTATCACCAGATAATGGGAAGATAACATATATAGCCATATTTTACTTACTACCAGAAATTACAGCAAACTTGTCAATGTAAATTCTGACAAATACAGAATATAAAACCACCAAACACCATTACTTTTACTGTTGCATGATTAAGTGATGGACCTGAATATAATCGTAATATAATGGCTCTAAATACAGAAAGAAAAACATGACAATCTTGCAGGGTTTCAGTTTTAATTATAATTTGAGGTACAATAACCCATGTTTACTAACAGAAGTAATTAAAACCTCAAGCTCTTAATTGGACTTTACAAATTCCTCCAGAACACTTACCCTTGGGAGAATGTGAAACAAAGTATTTCCCATTATCAAAATCTTTAAAGGAGTCTCTGTAGTAGGTACATGCAGAGTATGACTGACTGAATTAAAAACAATTAAAACCTCAAGTTCAAATTAAAAACTCAAATTCAATCATGATGTTGATGAACAGACATGAAGCCTGAATGAAAAGGAGACTGCAATAAAGAATTGACGCAATATATTTTGAAAAAAAAAAAAGATTATTTTTATACCTAGGTTTATAATAAGCTTATCAGCTTATAACTTTTGGGTTTGAATAATGTAAGCCAGGTTTACAACCAATATAGTATTGCAAACGGTTTAGATAACATGGTACGAAATTAAAGATTACAGACTTCCAATAAACTTTAAATAAATCTAAGAAATTTATAAAAAGCAGTTAGTAAACATCTGGCCCTGGTGCTTAACTTAATTTCAAATTGTCAAATTTCTTTAATGGAGACAGAATTGTTAGGGAAGTATAGTTCTGTAAGTAAATTTACCATAACATTAAAAGTCCAAACAGATTACTGTTGCAGTAACGTAAAGCTATATGGGATGGATCTTGCCAAGAACTGTACGTCCGCGCAGTATACAAAAGGTTTTAGGTGCTTAGTACATATACTCAACGTCTGAAGCAGTACCAAGACGTGCTGGCAATAAAAGGAGGCATGGAAGTAGCAAAAATCAGAGCTTTCTTGCCCTCACAAAGGGAGGATGAAATATGTAATCATAAGGACCAAGGTCCAAAATTGGAAATTCTTGTGCTTGGAGAAAGAAAGGGAAAATTGGAACTCCACTCTGACCAAGGGAGGGAATGAGAAAGAATAGGGTCCACCAGGGAACAAAACTAAAATAAAATAAGGGGGTGGGTGTTAGTACTTCAACAGTGATATATTCCAACATCTGCTGTTATGACAAGTTTACTTACACAACGCATCATGTTCATCACTAGATCACTGTTGCAGTAGCCTAAAGTTATATGGGATGATTGCCAAAGCCTAGATAACCAGGGAGCAGGAAGAAGGTCCACTGCCTAGCAGGCCTTGGAGAACAAACTATCAAATCTTGCTCTGGACCTGGAGAATGAACAGACATTGTAGTACTTGGCAAAAGTGTGCAGAAGACCAAATGGTTGCCTCTAGAAGAGTTCTAGAAAGCACCACTTTCCAAAAAGCCAAAATGGTACCCAAAGCTCTGGTGGAATGATCCTTCTGAAACACCGTCTTTCTGTGGTGAGAGCAAAAAAAACTGGATATAATGACAGAACCATTTAGAAACTGTGCATTTTGACACTGGTCATCATTTTTTCATTCCATCACAAGGAGACACAGCAGCTGATTAGAAGTTTAAAACCCTTAGTACTGTCAATGTAACATTTTGATTAGCATGTGCACATCTAAAGTACATAGTATTCTCTCTTTCCCCTGTTTTTTCTTCGGCTCAGGAAAGAGCCCAGGGAGATGACTAGACTGATTTAAAGTAAATTCAGAGACTACCTTAGAAATAACGTTAAGGTTTGTAAATGAGAAAGGGTTGAACTGGTTTGACAGCTTGCAACTCAAATACTTTTATAGCCAAAGTAAGAGCATGGATTAAGTTTTCCACATCAAGAACTTCAAGTCAATCAGAAAAGCTAGTACCAAAGGTGAAAGAGTGCATTTTCGAAAGACAAAATGAGATCCCAAGGAGGAAGCACCAGTTTTTGAAGTGGAGAAATATGCACAACCACATTCAAAAGTTTTTTTTTTTTTACCTGAAGCAAGACAAAGGGGGATTCTAAAGGTAGACAAGTGGAAATGACAAATAATGTTGAGTACAGAAAGCCAAGGAATTGAGCAATTCATATAGATACTGCAGAAACAGAGGAGCTTCCACAGTTGATGGGTCCTGGTTTCTTGTGCGAAACCAACTAGAACATCTCTTTCATTTGGTTAAATTAGATTTTCTAGAAGCAGATTTTCTGGCCTCCTTCAATACTTGCTGCACATCCCCAGAAAAAGTGCCTAAATCGGATCAAAATTTTTTCATTCAAGTATCTGATTTAAGTTTTTGCATTAAGTCCAGTGATCCCTTCTGTGTAAGCAGATCAGCTCTGTGGGGAACTCTGTGGTAACTGCTTTCAGTTATTTTCATGAGAGGTGAGAACCAATGTTGTCTCTACCAAAAGAGAGTTACCAATATGACTGCTGGAGAATCTTTCTGGAACATTCCCATACATTAGAAGGAAAAGACATTTGTCTTCCAAGTCTTTTTGCAAGATGTCCTGGAGCAGAATTTCTTCAACTGTCTGTTGTGAATGGAGGCAAACAGATATGCTTGTGGAGTAACTCCAGGTGGGCAAATCTCCTGGAAGATCGCTGGGTGTAACAAAGGTTCACAAAAGGCTACTAGGCTAATGGCTCTAGAACCCTCACAAGCCTAGCCAAATTTATCCCAAATTATCCCAGTTGTCGGTGGTTAGGTGAGTGAATTCATAGAGGTAAGGGTCTATGGTAGTTGGTAATGACTTCCTCTGCCCAGGAGGGACAGGTGCTCTACCCCAAGAGAGAATTTGCTGTCACCCATCCATTGATCTAGGTTGTGTATGAAGAGGGTCAGGGAGGTGCTCTCTTTCACGTGAAATGGAAGCTTGTTCCAGAGAAGTGGACGTCTCTGGGACATCTCTCTCTCCTGCATAACCTGTTCATGTCACAGGCTAGGTTAGTATCCCTGGAGTGAATGATCCTCTTGTAGATTGATTTCCGAATTTGCAGCATTTCCATCCAGGCCGGGTCAGAGACTGCCTTGCTTACAAGCCAGGCACAGGTCACTCCTTAGCAATTTGTAGGAGACATAATACAGTGACAGGGCTTTCAGTCTTTCTGCAGACGACTTGTTTTGTGTACACTAATTTCCTGGTGAGAAACCTCTGTGGTTTCTTCAACTATTACAGGTGTGTGGTGAGGTACATGCAAAAGGGAGCATTGCACTTAATTACTGATCTGATGAGGACCAAGTATAATGGAATTATAACATCCTTAGATCTAGATGTGATGCCCTTACTTATGTGCCACATAGGATTTTCTTTCTACTGTGAATACATGGTGATCAAAGTTCAAGCTGCTATCAATCTGAGTACCCAGATCATGTACCAGTGGGTCTACATTTAGGGAGTTCTGTCTATAATATAATTAGCAAGGACGTCAGTTTTCCTAAAGGGAATAATGCATTTTTCTTTATATTAGCTTTAATCCGTGGCTTTGACACCAATCATTTTCCCGCATTAACCCTATCTGCAGTATATCAACATCGCTGAGGCCTCTGTGTTCCCAATTTGCAATAATCAGTGAACCTGGTCAGCCACAGGCTATCCAAGTTTGCCTGGACTTCTGAGAAATAAATTCCAAACAGTAAGGGGCCCAGCACAGAACCCTATGGTATGCCACGGGTAACTAGTCTTTTGCTAGGGGTGAGGTCACACACTTTCACAGTATGTTTCCTGTTGGTGAGCCAGTTGGCTACCAATCTCGCAATGTAGGTGTTAATTCCCAATTGGGAGTGTTTCTCTAACACCTGAGTGGGGGATTGTGTCAAATGCCTTAGCCAGTCAATATAGGTTGTATGCACAGTCTCTCTCTCTCTCTCTCTCTCTCATCCAGGGCCTTGGTGATTTTCTTGAAGTTAACCATGTTCATCAGGCATGATCTACATTTAATGAATCTGAACTGGGTTGAGTTCAGAATTTGGAGATCACCTATGTCCTTGTTAAGGCCCATAATGATTCTTTCTATGGCCCTGCAGATGAGGCTAGTCAAGCTTATGGGCCTACAATTCCTGGGGTTGGTTGATGGTCCCCTCTGCACAGAGGGATTACTGCTGCGGTCTTCCATTCCACAGGAACATAGCCAGGTCACAGGCTGTGGTTAAACAGGGATCCAAGTGGATTTGCTAGGTCATGTTTTAAGTAGATTAAAAGGTAACCTGGAATGTTGCCTGGTCCTTCTGATGCCATGTTTTTGGCCTTGAAGAGCGCCGAGATGACCTGCTCTCCTGAGATAATAGGTTGAGGAATGGTGGCAGGTACACTTTGGGGGATGGCTGGAGGGGAGAGGGGGTGAAGTTTGCTCCAAATGTCAGATAATAGGTTGGTTATTACCTCCAGATGAGTATGGGTGGTGCCATCCACAACAAGTTCAGCACATAGATGGGCATTCCCTTTAAGATTTCAAATGTAGTTAAATAATGCCTTGTGATTATCCTTAGCTAGGAAGGCCATTTTTGTTTCATAATTATCTTCAGAGGACTTGCCAAGATCTCTAACTTGTTTAAGCTGGAGAGGGATTTCTTCCTCTGCTGAGTGAGTTTCCACTTGTTCATGGACATTAGTTTCTTTATCTTGTTGTATAGCTTCCTCATACTACAGGGTCACCAGGGTGGCTTGTTTTTTCAGCAAGACCTCATTTTATTCTGGTCAGCTGATTCGATACAACTGCTAAAGTGGTTATACAAGGCATTGGTGTACGCCTCTGCATAAGAGAGTCCATATCATCTGCATTCAATGGCACTTTGAAACTTCTTATACCATCCCCTAGTAGGAGGTAGTTAGTCCTGGAAAAATTCTTACAAGTGCTTTGAGCTTGATGGGGCATCTAGTCTTATAATTACACTGAATGAGATTGATTTATGGCCCGATCTTACCAAGGGAGGACATCAAATGGGGGGGGGGGGGTGCAATGCTTTCCCATGTTAGTGAGTGCTATATGCCCAGGACATTTCAGCCTCTTGTGGGTGTGCTAACTGGCCATTCCACAGCATCCAAAACCCTCTGAACTAGTATATTTGTGGTCATGTACATTTCCCAGTCAAGGGTAGGATAATTAAAATCACCACCAATGAGTAAGGTTTTGGCCTGTATGGCAAGTGACACCGGTAAGTCCAGCTATGTGGTGTGCTTTTCCCGTTTCATGGTGGGGGACCTACAGCTAGCTAGAATGTGGTAGGGGGCTTTGCTTATAGTAAATCGGACATGGAGTAGCTCAAGAGAGTTGTACTGTTTGACTAGTTTCCTCCTTTGGTTCTTTCATGCTCAGCTTGTGGTCTGAATGTATGGAAGGCATCGTAGCCTCAGAGACAAAGTAAGGAGTAATTCCAAGGAGTGCAGTTTCTTGTTTAGTATTTTATGTTGGGATGTTGGTTATTTTGACATTCCCTAAAAAGGCACAATAGGGGTGGCCAATGCCTTTGCCAGTATCTAAAAGCCTAGAAGAGACCGGTGCAGAACATCTCTGGCAAAGCATCGTGGCTGTCTACCACATCTTCCCAGGCTGGCAGATACTAGATCCCCCTTGGATTGACGTCACAAGCCAAGCCAAAGTCCATCATATTTTGCTTGTATTGTGGCATCATCCTAGGAGAAGTTAGGATGCTGTTTAAGGTTAGGCTTATTCTGCCTGTGGCACACAATTTGAAAGCTGTCATGTCTCTCTTCATATAGTCCAGTGAGGTACATATCAAGTCATTCACCCCACATGGACTATGACAGGAGTCATACTGGCACTTGTGGTTGAGTGACGTGAGTGCTTGAGTGGCTTAACTGATTCTAGCACCTGATAGGCAGCTAACCGTAACCTGCTCCGTACCCAGCCTGGTAAGGGGAACATTCGTGCATCTCTCAATGAAATTACCCATGACCAATCCATTAAGTTTTGTGGTGTTATGCCTTATGGACTTATTTATCAAGACACTAGTGTGTGTGTGTGTGTGTGTGCATGTGTGTGTGTGTGTGTGTGTGTGTGTGTGTGTGTGTGTGTGTGTGTGTGTGGTGTTTTTTGCATTATGTTTTCAAGTGGCTTCCGTCTGGGAGGACTCTGATCTTTTGGTAAGTTACTAGGGAGTAACGCTTCATATATGGATGCATGTGTTCTGTCCTATTTAGTGTGGGAATTGTGCACGCTGACAACCTGTTTGGCATTCGATTTGTCCTTATGAGAGCCCTGCCTCAATTTCATAGTGTAGCTACATCTCTCACAAAGTATTTGTTACAGAGGTAAGTGGTTGCCAGTATACTTGAGACTTGCTACACTGCCTCAGGATGCCCATGTCCATCAAGGTTGGCCAAAGAGATTGGAAACTGCCAGTCCATGACAGCAGGCTCTTACTGTATGTTTTATTAGGGGAGGGAATGGGTTAATTTGATAGGACTAATGGGTTAATTTGATAGGACTATGCTGGTAGCGCTCAGACTACAACAGGGACCTATACTTTGTTTAGGCTAACTTTGATCTACAAGGCAATGCTGCTCAGTGCAGAGTTGCTCCTACAACAGCAGAAAAGCTTGGAAGGGTTTCACTGAATTGTTTAGGGAAAAACTGAGCTTCTAGGCTTTTGTGTCTATACAGAGCACTACTGCCACTGAGCGAAGAGCAGCACTGTGCAAACATGATGCTTAAACGAGAGCGAAGTTGAACAAGTTTTCAGGTAACTGCCAATCATGAAAGCAAACAAGTCTTTCACCAGCAATCCCCAACTCAGACAGGTTAGATTAGCACACTTCTGCCTCAAGGGTGTAGAAAAATACCTTCTTAATGTCGACTAGCTGATTTGGAGCCCAAGTGTAACATGACCACACAAGCTATCTACAACAGCCCTACTACTACAAGATACATTGCAACAGAGTGCAATCAAGTACTTAAAGCAGCAGAAGACCATACATTTTTTTTTATTTTGCTATAAAGGTCCATCTTGGATCTGCTCAGCATGTCTGCCACTATGGTCTGCTTTAACAGGATACAAGTAGCCAGGATGGGAAAGACTGTACTGAGTTGCAATTTCCCAGGCTATGGTCCCCCTGCTTATGTACCACATCACAGTGGTACTGTCTGTGATAACCAATACTGATCCTGCAGTTAACACAAGATTCTATGACCTTAATGCAATTAAGTCCATCAATTCCTTGATGTTTGTGTGTTTTTTGTTGAAGTGATTATCCCAAACCCCTTGTACTTTGGTGCTCTTGGATTCTGCTCTCCAGGGAAAGTCTGATGTATCCATGACTGAAGACACTAGATCTACATTGGCAGATCTAGATTCAACATGATCTGATCCACCCACCATAAAAGAAAGTCCAGAAGGGGTAGGAAAGTATATTGGATGCTGGTGCAGAGTACACACTAACTTCATTAGCCACTGTATTTTAATCATGTGCAGTCTGACCAAGGGAAGCATCAGGATTGTGGAGACCATGTAACCAAAAATTCTGAGACATTTATTTGCTGTAATCAGTGTTTGGCAGGAAAAACTCCAGGAATTGGAGATGGTAGAATGCAGTCTTTACTAGGAGAAGATAAGATTCTGAATATGTTCAGAAGATGTTAGAAATGTCAACTTGAAAGATAGAATGTCAGATGATTTCTCAAGTTTTTGATGAAAACCTAGGTTTTGAAATGATTCATGGAAACAAAATCTATGAGAACGCTTTATTTTAGCAGACTTTACTCAGAAATTATCCAAGTAAGGAAAAATGTGCGAAAAACAATTACCAGAGCTAGCCATTTTGTAAATACCATTGGAGCTGTGAAATGTCCAAAGGGTAAGGAAGTGAACTGAAAATGTAAGCCAGATACTGAATTCTCTGCAGAATATGCTGAAGGGCATCTCTAAGATCTGAAGTCTGGAGAGATGATGAAAGAAACCTATAAGGGATAAGCATTTTGAACTTCATACCATCAAGCTTGAGGAGAGACTGCTCCACCACAGATCTCCATGTATTATCTTTCTTGGACTCTAAAAATATTCTGGAGTAAAATATTTTTCTTTGTTGGGATTTTGGAACTGGTTCCATGACATCTTAGGATAACATATAACATATGAGAAAGAATGTGAGGAAACGGAGGAGTCTGATTCTTTGGGTGTGTCAGAACTTCTACTGTTTGGAGGGATAAAGTTCCACAACAATCAGTATCCATTTCAAGTTATTAGCAAAACCCAGGAATCCATTGTGATTTGTTTCCAAATGGGAAAAGAGAAAGATTGTTTTCTAGTTTGGGTGGATGGCCAGGATGGAGAGAAGGGGTTGGGATGAGTACACAGCTGGCTTGGTCTGGGATTCACTCTCTTTTGCAGCCCATTGCCACTTTTTATACTGAAGTTTTCCAGATTCTCTCTGGGATAGTTTGAAGAAATTCCTGAAAAAGGGCTCAGGACTAGAGGGGTAATACCTGCTGCACTTTGGAAAGGGTGAATGAAATACTTGCTTAACCCCTTGAATATGTTTCCCCCTTTCATTAAACAATTATTTAAGCTGAAGAAATGCCAAGCAAAACTTTTGTTTAGGGAAGCATTAAAATCTGGGCCTTTACATCCTCAGGAAGACTTTGCAGTCTACAAAAGGCATACCTGTACATAACAGACTCCATGGCAGCAGCCAGGGAAACTACATCAGCAGTATCATATGAACCTTTCGAGATATTTCAGTTACCTGAAAACCTGAAGAAATCGAGAGCAGAAAACATTTTTCCTTAAAAGTTAAATTAGCTAGTCTTGTTTATATCTGCAAAGGTTGCATGCAGAAGTATGGCTATGTCAGCCTGGCAACTGATTGTTCTAAAGACCAAGGTAAAGGATGTATAGACTATCAGAGAGAACAGAACTGGCAGTAGTTATATTATTAGAACTGGTGTCCATGGCCAATTAGTGGATCTTCAACAACGATACAAAAACGTATGAGCCGAGTACTTTATAAAGCCTACCATGCTTTTAGAGTGTAGGCGGTTAACTATCAGGAAGGGTATATGCAAAGCTGAAAGCATCTTCTAGAAGTTCAGTGACAGGAGAAATGGCAAGAGGGTTTGGAGTATCTACATGAAGGTGGTGAAAGAACCTAGAGTGTCTCAGACTTCTTTTTCTTCCCATTAGAAGAGATCCTTCATCTTAGAAATTGCGCCAGAAAAGGATCTCTCTTGTGGGAAGTGTCAGAGGTAATTTTCTCCTCAGACTCGGAGTCTAAAAGTGTCAGAAGAAACCACAGATGCTTAATCCAGGCCCTCCTTTTCTGATACTGACAGGAGTCACTGCCTGAGGAAGAGGGAGACTTTATTTTCAAATGGGAGGTGACTTGAGAAGACTAAGGACTAAAATGTTTTGCAAAATTGCTTTGGTAAAAAATATCATTCCACTTTAGCAGATGGGGTCTACTGAGAAAGAGGTTTTGTCTGAGTTTTCTTTCTCAGGGTATCTGATTTTAACAGCCTTGAAGTATCGGGCATCTGCAAATTCCATAACCAAACCCCCTACCATTCACCTAAACAGCAACTGAGGGATTCTGCAGGCCTTTCTGAAAACAAAACTGGGTTCGCTGTTTGCGGGCACAGCCACACAATTAGTCTTTGAGGACACACTGGGCTTCAAACCATTAGCAGCATCTCTCAAGAGTAGTAACGGGGGTCTGAACATCTGACGGACATTTCAGGGACTCCAAGGCTGCAGCAGTCATCTATCAGAGATCAGAGGAGAGAGGTCAAAGGAGAAAACTTTGGAAGCCTCTCCAATTTTCTCTTCTTGGATACTGGAACACACACCTACATTCGCGGAGGCTCTCAGTAAAAATCTGCCCAAACAACAGAGACCTCCAAAGCAGAAATGCAAGCAACCTCCACCCCCCTAACACAACCCAAATGACCAAGATGCTATCCTCCAAAAAAAGGAAGCCAATCTGGTGGTCTTCTGCCATAAACAAACTCTACAACAGAAGAAACTGTTGAAAAAGAGAGTAAAATCCCACGAATGGAGGAACTCCCTGGTCAGCCTCAGTAAGAAGCTGACATCCCTTATAAAATCCTCCAAAGCTAGTTACGAAAACAAAATTGCCACCGATTCTAAAGACAACCACAAAGCATTCTATAGATATGTCAAGAATCTCAATGGCAACACTCAAATCTGCTCTGAGTTACAGCACAATGACACTAAATATACAGAACCAACTGATATTGCCAACATCCTGGCAGACAGGCTTAGTGCTAACTTTACCCCCCTCTCACCCACTAAAGGGCCCATCTTTATACCGGAAGAATGCAAAGGTCCTGTAATCATGGCTGCACAGGTAAAAACCTCACTCTCCAAAGCCATGGGACCTGACAACATCCCAGGCTGCCTTCTACACGAACTACAGAATGAACTGGCACCCCACCTGATTACCATGTTCAATCATAGCCTCACCTCAGGCTTTGTGCCTTATCCCACTCCCCAAAAGGGGGACCACAACAGACCACGGTTACCACCGCCCCATTAGCCTGACGAGCCTGGTCTGCAAGGCCATGGAACATATCATCATGGAACTCAAACAAAGTCATTGGAGATCTCCAAACTCTGGACCCCACACAGTTCGGGTTTGTAAAAGGCAGATCATGTCTCCTAAACCTGATATACTTCTTTGAAGCAGTCACCAAAGCCATACATGAGGGTGATGTGGGTCACACAGCCTAACTAGATCTCGCCAAGGCATTCAACACCATCCCCCACTCCGGAATTATAAACTCACCAAACTAGGTATAAATCCCTATGTCACAAGATGGGTTGCCAACTGGCTTACTGACAGAACCCACTCTGTGAAAGTAGCAGACTCCAAATCAGACTTCAGATCAGTGACAAGTGGAGTACCACAGGGTTCAGTTCTGGGTCCTCTCCTGTTTGGTATCTACTTCTCTGAAGTACAGGCTAATACAGAAGGTCTTTGGCTAACAAAGTTTGCAGATGACTGCAAACTAGGAGCCATAATCGAAACTCCTAATGATGTGGACATACTACAAAAGGTGTCAAAGCCATGGCCTGAAGCTCAATGCCAAAAAGTGTATTGTCATCCCCTTTGGTAAAAACTCTGTACCCATGAACTACCACATAAGTGGTAGTCTACTTAACGCCAAATGTGTGATGAGAGACCTTGGGACACAGGTGGACAGTAGTCTCTCCCTTGATAATCGCATCACCACAGTGGTCAGGAAATCCTTCTACATGGCTCACCTCATCACAAAAGGTTTCTCATCCAGAAAAAAAAAGAGGTCATTGTTCCCCTCTACTCTTCACTCATTAGACCCATTATAGAGTACAACTCCCCTTTTGGTATGTACCTCACAAGACATCTACAACAACTGGAAAGGCCGCAAAAATACCTCACAAAGAGGATTAACTGGCCTCAAACAGATGCCTCACGCAGACAGACTAAAAAAAACTCCAGCTTTACTCCATCACATATTGCCTACGCAGAGGTGATCTCTGCCTAACATACAAAGCTATGTCAAACCCAGAGCTGTTGGACATGCTCCACTTAAAGAAATTCCAATCCCTCCGAGCTACATGCTCTAGGGACCTAAACCTTGTCACCACAATAAACAGAACATGTTGGAGGGCTAGATTCATGTCCCAGAGACTTCCCATACTCTGGAACAGACTACCTATCTATGTCAAACACAGCTCCTCATTAGCACTGTTCAAGAAAAATCTTGATGAATGGATGGGTAATAGGAAATTCACCCCGGGGATCACTTCTGTGGTTCTGCCCGACAGGAGCACAGGAAAATAATTTTCTTGGGTGGCAAAAGCCAGGGTACCTTTTTGGCTAAGCTTGTATAGGCCCTACGGCCAATAGCCTAGCACCTACCAATGAACTTAACCTATGGGAGGAGGACTACTGAGAAACAGCAGCGGGTATCCACTGATAAATGGGTAAAGGGCCTGAAGATGATGACTCTCAAGAAAAATACTACAGCTGTTAAGCAAACTAAGATGCGTCTGTCTTTTATTCCCAAGTTAATAAACAGCAGTGGATGTGGTGTGCCTCCACGATGTATGGGAAATCTGTGTGTGGAATTTGCTTTCCACACAGATGCTTTCCTTTTCTCCTAAACACAAGTAATAAAATTCTTTATAAAGGTTATTCAGAATGAAAGAAAGGTCCCCAGAAGGGGGTACTCATCTGTCCGAAAGATGGCATGCACTGACAACAGAATGAAGGTGCAGAGTACACTTTTACTGAAAAGATCTTCAAAACAAGAATGTTCTGATTTTTGGCCCCCTCAATGTGCCTCTCTTTACCAGCACATCATAGTGCTACCCCATAAATATGGTGTGCATGGAAGGTTCTCTAAAGCTTTTGTATACTGGTAGGACATCCGATCCTGGAAAGAATATGGCCCACATAGCTATTATGCTACTGTAACAGTGATCTAATATAAGCGTACCATAAATGTAGACCTTTCATTGCTGCAGTCCTAGTGTTTGGGATATCCTGCCTGCTGACAAGCCCATATGTGGCCAGTCCTCCAGAGCTCTAGCCTTCCCCAGGTCTTTGTTCAAAAGTCCTCTTTCCAATGTAGGGAAAAAGGCAGTACAAAGGGTACACTGGCTGGCACCATCTTCAGAGTTTTCCTGCCCTGAGAACCAGGGGAGAACCCCCAGCCCAGAGCAGGAAGAACCAGGTGGAATCGCTACTTCTGACCAGGGTTCAGCCCAAACTGCCCCAAGTCCCAATATGCCAACAAAACAAGGGATGAGTGCCTGGGCAGCATAGAAGGGGAGATGGAAAGTAAAATGAGAAAGCACCTCTACCCTGCAGTAATATCAGGGCAAAACAGAAAGAGGGAATGTTAGAGGGAGCTTGGAATGCAACAGTATGACTACTCAAACATCTACAATTACTGCAAGGTCCTAACACAACTGTACTACACTCACTGTAGCATTCACTGTTGGGAGTCCTCATTTTTGAGACTATTCCCAAAGTAGTGAGAACAGTGGAGATGGCAAAATTACTAGGAAATCAGACCTTGCAGGATAGTATATGCAAATCCTGCTCTAGCTCTAGATGCAGTCCCACATTGTAATGCTTTGAAAGTGTGCACAGAGGATCAGGTAATTGCTTCTAAAATGCCCTGGGTGGAAACTCTTCTAAGAAGGGCTACAGTGGTAGCTGTAGCTCTAGTAGAATGCACTAGAATGTGGTCTGGGACTGTTCTCATGGGCCTGACAAACTGTAATGCAATGCTCTAACCACTGAGAAAGTGGTTGTTTTAAAAAGTTTATCATCTTTTCCTTTTGCAAAATAGACAAGTAGATGATTTTTTTCAAATTTTTGTTTCTGTGTAGGTAGACTCTCAGCTGTCTATGCACATCAAGTGAATGCAGGGTCCTTTCCCCAGAGCTTTGATGCTAAAAGAAAAAAAAAAAGACAGAGAACTGAATCATCACATTTAACTCATTCATTCCAAAGCAGCTCAGAAGTTTGCACTGTAACCTCCAGTGGGTGAAGCCAAAGCCTTTTGACAGAATCAAATTATATGCTCACATTTCAAAAAAAAAAAAAAAAAAAAGTTATGTACTCACCATAACGTTCCATCTGAGATGTTGCTTTTCATCAGTCTTGTTCGATCTGCACGGGATTCAAACCCCGTGCATTGATCAACAAGAGGAACAAGTTGATCCTCAGGGGCATCCTTCCTTGGTGGCCCCTGCTTCAATTTCCACATCTGCTCCTACCTCCACCCTGGCCTCTGGGACTCAACCTCCCGCTAAGAGGGCCAGGGATGGGAAGAAGCACAAATACAAAGACCAGGATAGGCCCAAGAAGCAGTCCCCTGACCACGCTTCCTTGGTCAAGCCTCTGGTTAAGTTTCACCCGGCTGTCAGCCTGAGCTCCCCTCGGCTCCATTTGCCCTGCTTTTCCCTGGAGCCGGAGGTTTCTTGGGGTTGATCCCCTTTACCGGCCTCTCCCCTGCACCACTCCAGGCCAATTTTTGTGGCTTCCTCTGCCCAGTCCACAAGTAGCCTCTCTGAAGCAGAGGTGGACATGATGATGCGGAAATTCATCCAGACCCAGATGGGAGTCTTGCTTGCCCCTCCCCCTCTGGGACTGGGAGCATGCAGTCCGCCTTTATGCCCATTACCCCTTCGCAAATCTGATCTCAGTCTTTGCAGTCCTTGGATCCGAGGCCCCTCAGCGTTGAGTGGTCGGCACCGATAGTACCTGGTACCTCAACACCGACCATTGCCCTGAGTGGGTCGGCTTAGACTAGCTTGGAGCCGTAGCCTTGGCACTGGATACGAGGGGGTGGTGTCGGCTTCGAGGCTTTTGGAGTTGGCCGTTCCACGCAGACTCAGCACCCTGAGGCTCTGGTCCAGCTCTCCCGTTGATGCAGAGAGTTATGGACCACGTCTTGTTTCCAGCTTCCAGGATTTGTTCTTCTGCTTTCGATGGGGTGGAGAGGATCCTCTTGGTCCTGTTGAGACCCTTAATGCTATAGTCCTCTGAGTCCGTGCTGGCACCCTCCCTTTCTGGTCTGGATTCCACCATCTTGCCCCCTCAGGAACAGCTTGTTGCCTCGCTGCCCCAGAGACTTTCCCCATGGGAACAGTCAGAAGTTTGAGTCCTCCCCAGAGACGTGTAAAAGGAAGCAGTTGGACTCCCCAGAGTCCCTCACAGAAGACACCGACTTACAGGAAGGGGAGGGTTCCCCTCCGTCACCCCTGGATGATATCTCCTTTGGAGACATCATGGAAATCATTCACCGGTGTAGTGGGTGGTCTGTCCAAAAACCCAAACCTGATGAGTGGGTGTTTCTGGTGGTGTTTGGCACAGGAGACTCTACCTCCTGGGTGTCCACTCCTATGGATCTGCTTGTGGATTTGGTTACATCTTGGGCATGGAAGGAGCAAGTCACAGTGGAGCCCATCCCCAAGCACCCTGGTAGGATTTTGAGTGCTCTGTCAGACAAGCAACATTGGTCAAAGGGATCCCTGGTTGATGCCATGGTGGTGGCAGTGGCCACCAAGAAATAGCTCGCTCAGGAGAGCTCTAAAGTCCATCCACCAGACAGAGTCCTGGGCCTTGGACTGTTTGAAGAAGAGGGTTTACGCTTCAGCCACATTTGCGGTATGTGTGCTGAACTACATGGCACGTGATCAGACTTCAGCAAGACCTAGTCAAGGATGTCACTGAGTCTGCCCTAGGGTCAATGTTGGCAGAGGAGGTGTTCTCCTCCCGTATGGCCACTCTCACTTCTGTTTCCAACACCTCCATGTGGCTCCTTTCCCATGGTACTGAAGATGCAGCTAGAGCGGCCGGTACAGGCGTTGCCATCAGGCACCACTCCTGGCTCCAGCTTTGTGCATTCTCAAAGACCTTCAAGGAGTCTTTTACAAACACCCCATATGATGGTTCCACTCATTTTGGAAAAACTGTATGAGACACGGTGGTCCAAAGCGAGAAAGATGGGAAGACCTTGTCATTGGGATTCGCTTCTCCACCCAAACGATCCTTTTCTCAGAATCAGCGAGTGGCGAAGATGTGGTTCCGGAAGTCTCAGGGCTATTCCCATGATGCTGAGGACTCGCCCTCATCCAGAGGCAGAAGGGGATATGACAAATGCTGTCCTCGTAGCAGAGGGGGGTCGAGGAACCAGGCGTCTTGGGATTCTTTTCCGGACAGACCCACATAGCAGACCTGAAGGGTTGCCCGACTTCTAGTCTCTGGAGGCAGTCAGGGGACTTCTCTCACTATACCCAGCAGCTTGGGAGTCAATTACAGATGATCGTTGGGTGTTGCAAATCATAACCAGAGGATAATCAATCCCCTTCATTCAAATGCCAATCCTGCCAACACCTCCCGGACATTCCACCCACACAAAGGGAGGAAGCAGCACTGGAAATTTCCAAAGCTGCTGGAAAAATGAGTCATCCAGCCCACCCCCCCCACAGACCAATCTGGATCAGGCATCTATTTCAGGTTCTTAGTGCCAAAGAAGACAGGGGAGTTGAGACCTATCCTGGATCATTCAACCCTAAACCTGTCATTTGCCAAGACAAAATTCCAGATGGCCACTCTCCAATCTATTCCACCCCTCCCGCAGAAAAACGACTGAATGTGCTCAGTGCACCTCCAGGATGCGTACTACCCCATCAGAATGGACAGGTGCTCTTAGAGGTTCCTCCGCTTATGGCTGGGGGCCCAATCATTATCAATTCAGAGCACTGCCTTTTGATCTCACCACTGCCCCCAGGGTGTTCACCAAAGTGATGGCATTGGTGGCGGCTCACCTGCGGCTGCAGGGGTTCCAGGTCTTACCTACCTGGGTGATTGGCTCCTTTCCTGCCCCTCCAGGCATTGCCTCTACCAAGTCAGGTATCTCCCTCTCCAAATTGCCCATCTGTTGGGCATAACCATAAATCGCAACAAGTCCCTAGTGGATCCAGTTCAAGTTCTAGACTTTATTGGAGCTCAGTTAGACACCATTCAGAAAAAGTTTTTTCTGACTCTGGACAGACTTCAATCCCTCAGACGTCATGTGTTGTACATTGTTCAGACCCAATATCCACCTGCGGAATCAGTTCATGCACTGGGGCCCATGGCAGCCATGATCACCCTCATCCCCATGGCTCGCCTGCATAGGAGGGTTCTCCAATGGACTCTAGCGGTCCAGTGGCCCTTACTAGATCTACCGTTATCCCATCCAGTTAGTCTTCAGCCTGCAGGGATTCGCTTCGCTGGGGGCTTCTATCCCCAGATAATCTTCTGGGTTGTCCTTTGATCCTTCCCGTCCCGGTGACCATGGACACCTCCCTACTTGGATTTGGGGGGGGGGGCACTGCATGGGAAAGATGGTCCGAGGCACGTGGTCTTCCCTGGAGACCAAATTGCAGATCAATGTCTTGGAGATTGAGGGCGGTGCTGCTGGCACTGCAAGCTCTTCATGCCCATCTTCCACTAGGACTGCTATCCACAGACATGTCTGTAGTCTGGTACATCAACAAACGGGGGGGGGGGGGGAGATATGGGACGGGACCAGGTCTTATCCCCTTTGTCGCGAAGCCATGACATTGTGGGAGTGAGTGATCTCCACCAGCTGTTTTCTGGTGGCAACGCACATATCGGGGAGGTCCAACATTCAGGCGGACAGGCTCAGTACATCTATTCTGACACCTTATGAGTGGTCTCAATCCTTCAGTAGTGCAACAGACCTTCCTAAAGTGGGGTTGGCCTTGCTGCGATCTCTTCGCCTATCCTAACATGAAGTGCAGAGAGTATTTCACTCTGAACCCCCCTCTGGGGGAGTCCCTCAAAGACACACTGGTTCATGCCTGGCCCACCGGTCTGCTGTATGCTTATCCTCCACTTCCCCTGATCCCAAAATCCACTCAAAGCTCAATGGTTGGGGAGCTTGGTGATCCTCATTGCCCCCTTCTGGCCTCACAAGTATGGTTCCCCTCTCTGTGGTTTCATGTAGGGTGTCCTCCTTGGACAAAAGATCCTTTTCCGGATCTGATCTCACATCCCTCAGGGATCCCACACCCAGGTGTAATCAGTCTGAAGCTTACAGCTCGGTTAGACACCATTCAGAAAAAAGTTTTTCCGACTCCGGACAGACTTCAATCTGGCTGCTCCAGTTCCAATGATAGCCAGGACTCCTGGGATGTCTTCTCCGGTTAAGAAGATTTTGGTAGCTGCTCATAAATCATCCACTAGAAAAGTTTACTCTAGTAAGTGAAAACATTTTTCGATATGGGCATCTCAACATGATGTAGAACTTTTCACTGCTCCAGTTCCCGTAATCCTGGAGTTTTTGGTAGATATTTTTCATCAGTGTGCCAGCTTTTCTACGGTTAAGATTCAGCTGGCAGCTACCTCTAATTTTCATATAGATGACAATTCGGCTTCCCTAGCTTCTTCCAAGCTTTGTAAAGCCTTTCTGAAAGGTACCTTGTTACTTCAGCTTCTAGTCAAGGACCCCTACACCACTTTGGGATCTTACTCTTGTTCTACAAGCCTTGGTTTCTTCTCCCTTTGAACCTGCAGCTACAGTGGATTCATATTTTGTCTCTAAGACAGCTTTTCTGGTTGCTATTAGATTGTTGGAGATTCAGGCCGTATCTGTTAAGCCTCCTTATATGGTGTTCCATAAAGATAGGATGTCCTTGCATATGAACCCTTCCTTTCTCCTGAAAGTGGATTCGGAATCTAACATTAATCAGGTTATCAATCTCCCTGTTTTGTTCCCCAACTTCCAGAATAAGTGAGTATAAACTACATTTGCTTGATGTTCACAGGCAATTGCATTTTTATTTGCATAGAACAAAGTCCTTTCGCAAGTCTGATCAAGTTTTCATTTCCTTTTCTAAGCCTTAGGGAAAACTGTGTCAAGGGTGACTACTGCTCATTGGATCTCTTGGTGCATAACTCTGGTGTATACAGCCAAAGGATCATCTCAATCAGGTCAAATTAAGGTGCAGTCTACCAGGTCTGTGGCTACTACAGCTTTTTGGTCTAGGATTTCCTTGGATGACATTTGCTCTGACTACTTGGGCATCTTCACACACATTTATTTTACACCAAGTTGGATCTCTTGTCTAGAGGAAGGGCATCCTTTGGCTCCGCCGTGCTCCGGAATATCCTTCCATGACGGCCTCCCGGGGTCTTTTGGTAGCTGGGGACTCTGTCCCACAGGTTGAAGATCAAATGAAAACAACAACTTCAGATAAAAAAAAAAAAAAGTTATGTACTCACCATAACGTTCCACCTGAGTTGTTGCTTTTCATTTGTCTTCGACCACCCCTGCCTTTTGCAGGCTGCGTGGTGCACCGGGTGGAATAGACATAACCCTTACATTGGCAAGCATTTGTTTTTCCTATAGTGCTTTCAATTTACTAATGCCAAGGTATTAGGCTTTTGGTTAGGTCGGGGTGCTACTGTCGGCAGAAAACTTGATCTGAGTGGAGGAAGAAGACAGCAGCATTATGGGTAGGAGAGGAGCATGGAGCTCATAGTACAGTTGTGTAGACTTGCAATAAATGTAGATGTTGAGTGTATTCACTGTTACAGTCATCACTTTTGGGTTATCTGCTTGCAGTAGCCTTCAGTTGGCCTGATTAACAAAGTCTTGGGTCCTGCGTCGGTTGCTGTCCCTTCTTCCATGACATCAGGTCGTCAGGGGTATAAAACATGCAGCAGACGCCATTACTTCAGTTTTTCTTGCCCCAGATGTCAGATGGGAAGCAATTAAATCTAAATATACAAGGTTATACTCCAACAAAAAAGCAAATACACCAAAAGCGTTTTGAAGACAGCAAAGGAGAGGAGAGGTATAGCCAAAAAAAAAAAAAAAAAAAAAGTGAGGGGGGTTGGAGGGAGGGTAACCAGGACTGCAACAGTGAATACACTCGAACATCTACATTTATAGTAAGTGTACATAACTGTACTATGTTCTACGTGTTTCACTGTTGCAGTCATCACATTTGGGTAGATTCCCAACGCTCAGGATGGGAGGAGGAATTTAAATAGAATTAGGACCAGCTAAAAGGCCCTGCAAGACTGCAGTGGCAAAGCCAGCTCTGGATTTAGAGAAAATTGGCAGATGGTAATGCTTGGTGAAAGTATGTACAGAACTCCAGGTAGCAGCTTCTAATATTTCCCTGGTTGGGATGCCTCTGAGAAAGGCTGTAGAGGTAGATGCAGCCCTGGTAGAGTGGGGTCTGATCCCCTGTGGGATAGGATTTCCATGGTGTTTGTAGCAGAAAGGAATGCAATGGATTATCCATTTGGAAATGGTTTGCTTTGAAATAGCCTTCCCCTCTGCCCCTGCAGCAAATGCCACCAGCAGTTGATCAGATTTCCTTTGAGGTTTAGCTCTGTCCAAGTAGAATCTAAGTTGTCTGTGCACATTTAAGGAGTGCAGAATCCATTCCCCTTTGTTCTGTGGATTAGGAAAGAAGGTTGGCAAATGTATGGACTGATTAAGGGCCACACTGGATACCACCTTGGGCATGAAGGAGGGATTGGTCCTGAGGGACACCCTGTCTGCATGAAAGATGATGAAAGGCTTCACTGCCATGAGGGCCTGTAATTCAGATACCCTTCTTGCTGAAGTGATTGCTAAAAGGAAAGCTGTTTTCCAAGAAAGGAATTTTAAGTCCGCAGTGGCAGCTGGCTCCGAAAGGAGGAAGGGTGAGCTTTTCCAATACAAAGTTGAGGTCCCAGGCTGGAGCTGGAGCTCTCCTGGGTGGTCGTAGGCTTCTGGCCCCTCTGAGGAACTGCTTAAGCAGTGGAGGAGAGAAGAGGGGTGGTTCTGTTATAATGAGCCGAGATGGCTGAGGTGTGAATTTTGATGGAGAAAGACAGGCCCTTATGAAGCATCTCAGTTAAATATTGTAAAATCTGAGGTAAATTGGGCACTGTTGTGCTCATTCTTTGAGCTTGATTCCAGGCACATAATCTTTTCCATTTCTCAGCGTAAGACTTTCTGGTACTAGGCCTTCTTGCCTCTAAAATGATATCCATCACTGGTTTACTGAGGGATGGTAAAGGAGAAATTATGTAATTAGCCAGGCTGCTAGATTCAGTGTTTGAAGTTGAGGGTGCAGAATTTGGTTCTCCTGCTGAGACAATAGAGTAGGAGTTTGAGGCAGGTGCCATGGGACCAACAGTCACACACTGCGCAAGAGAGGGTAACAGTGTTGGCGTGGCCAGTCTGGTGCAATCAAAATTGTCCTTGGTTTGTCTTGTTTGATCTTTAGTAGTAATTTGGAGAGCAGAGGCAGAGGAGGAAAGGCATAAACTGATAGTTTTTTCCAGCTGAAGGACAGAGCATCCACTTTCCAAGCTTGTTTGTGGTGAGTCCTTGTGCAGAATTTGTCCGGGGAGACAAACAGGTCTATACCTGGGCTCCCCCATTTGCTTGTCAACATGTTGAAAATCATTGGTTCCAGCTTCCACTCATGTGGGTCCATGAGGTTTCTGCTTAATTCGTCTGCAAGAGTATTTAGTTTTCCTGGCAGGAATTGTGCTTGTAAATGTACTTGATAGCTCAGGGCTGTGTTCCACAATGCCATGGCTAGTCTGCAGAGGGGGTAAGAATGTGTACCCCCCTGCTTGTTTATGTACCACATAACAGTGGTGTTGTCAGTCTTCATCATTAATTGTCCTGGAAGAATGTGGTCCTTGAAGGCTGTCAGAGCACTCTGTACAGCTAACATTTCTTTTTGATCGATATGCAGGTGCATTTGACTTGGGTTTCATTTGCCCTGAATGCCCTTCCTTGCCAGGTCAGCCCCCCCATGCATAGTCTGATACATCTGTTAAGGTTTGGGCAGCAGGGGGTAGTGTGAATGGTAGTCCCCTGTTTTGGTGGCAGGCCTCTGCCCACCAAAGGAACTCTAGGCATAGGCAAGGTATGATAGGAATCATTGCTTCTAGATCCTGTGAATGCTGACACCACAAGCTTTTGAGATACCATTGCAGTTTCCTCATATGCAGCCTTGCATAAGGAATTAGAAGAACGCAGGAGGCCATGAACCCAAGGCTTGCAGTATTTGCCTTGCAGATAACTGGGTTTTTGTGGCCACTTGTTTGAAGTACGTTGTCAAATGAATCCGTTTCTCTGGAGTGAGGAAAGCCATCTAGGAAGTTGTATTCAAGCTTGCTCCCAGGAATATAATTTGTTGACAGGGTACCAGGTGCGATTTCTTTTCATTTATGGTGTACCCCAGACAAGTCAGTACCCTTTGAACAAAGGCCAGATGATTCAAAAGTATGTCCTGGCTTTCTGCCTGAATTAGACAGTCGTCCACATATGGGTATATTTGAATATTTCTTTTGCCTGCAGAATGCAATGATTGAAGCTAGGCACTTTGTGAATACCCAGTAGATAAGCCAAAGGGCAGTGCAGAAAACTGATAGTGCATGTGGCCTGCTTTGAAGCGTAGGTATCTTCTGCAAGACTCCCTGATACGGATGTGCAGGTATGCTTGTATGCTTCTTTTAAATCTAATGTCAGCCATGCATCTTTGCCTAGCATAGGAAGCAGCTGGTGAAGAGTCAGCATCTTGAATTTTGGAATCACCAGTAAGGTATTTAGAGTAGAAAGGTCCAGGATAGGACGCCATGTATTGCCTTTTCTGGGTACCAGGAAATGTCGCGAATAGAACCCTGGTCCCTTTTCCTCTTCTGGTACCAACTGAATAGCCCCCATGCTTAAGAGAGAGTACTTGATTTTGGGCCTCTGCCCACTGATTTGGGGGTAGATCTGGCTACCCGCTTGGTGTTGGTAAGGTGTGGAAGTAAAATCTGTATCCTTGGGACACTATTTAAAACCCATTTGTCCTGGGTAATGAGTTCCCAGTTTTCGGCCTGCAGACCAATCTTTCCACCTAAAGAAGCATTCAGTTGAGAAGTGCCTGGAAGTTTTAGAAGCAAGTCATTGAGACGGTCTTCCATGGGGGGGGGGGGTCTTACTACTCCCTGATTTGGGTGCGGAAACCCCCCACTGCTTAGCCTTGTGTGTCCCCTGGGACTGAAACCTGGCGTTTCTGCTATGTCTGGATTTGGCCTGAGAAGACCTTGAAGAGGCTGGAAAGGACCAATTCTGAGAGGGCCAGTGCCTACTAAATTTAGGAGGCTGACCTTGTAAGAAATTTTTAACAGTTTGCATAGATTTAGCTTTATCTTCCATCTTTTTAAGAACTTCCTCAGCCTTGTTGCCAAACAGGTAGTCCTGATTTAAGGGAGCATCCAACAATTTAGCTTTAACATAATCAGGTAAAGATTGCCCCTTCTGAGCACAGAACCAGTAACAGCAACCCTGCAAGAGATCTCTAAGGAATCAAATCCACATTGCAAAGTATGTTTTTCAACCTGTTCAGCAGAATGCATTAAATCCTGTAATTCTTTATTTTCCGCACAGTCAGAAATCAACATAAGTTTCTGTTTAAGCAATCCAATAACATGTTGCTGATACTTTAACATATGAAACTGGCTAAAGTCCTAATGGCCAAGGTTGCAGAAGTGTAAACCTTCTTACCCCATCTATCCAGCGCCCTGGAGTCTCTATACGAAGGGGTAGGATTTTTAGCAGTAGAAGCCTTAATGTCCTTTGGTCCCTGTGAAATAGTCTCTGGATCTGCCATAGGATTTTTAAAAAGGAACTTGTGTGACTCAGGAAACCTGTAATATCAGTCAGGTTTTCGGGGAGCAGGAGGCAAGGAATCAGGGGCCAAACTAGATTCCAAAAAGGCATCATCAACAATGTCTAGTACAGGAGGAATAGCTAAAGGCCTATGCTGAGGCAGGAGTAAGAAATACCTAAGCCTCTTTTTTGAATCCGAAAAATCCTGGCTTTCCCAGTGGAAATGTTCCCTTAGAGTATGCAAGATTTCACCAAAAGAGAAATCCTCTGAAGGGGAAGCAGAGGGAATAAGGTCCTCTGCATCAGAATCCTCATAAGTAGATAAGGGCAAATCCAGATCATCATAAAAATCAAAATCCTGGTCAGAAGATTCATAAACAACTTCAGTCCTATGTCTCTTAGAAGGGGGAGGCTAGCTTCCCCTGATTAAAGCTAAGATCTTCAGTCATTCTTATTTGCTTTTTAGGCATAGAGGCCTGAGCATGTGGCCTGGGCGTCGTTTTTTAGGCATGGTTTGAGATTTAGGCCTAAAAGATAAAGGAGGCATCGGTTTAATATGCAAGTCCGTAGGCCTGAATACACCCTCAGAAGCCGGTGCCTGCTCAGCGGCTCCGGACCCATCCAAGGTAGAGACATCCGCAGGTTCCATAGTTGAAGCATCTCGCGGCATACCGGACTCCAAATGGGTTTCAGTAGAGGCCTGCAAATCAAACGTAGTGGGTATCAGGGTCTGCAAAAGCACCTCACGGAGTACTGGCGAACTGGCAACTGGCTTAGAAGTGTCGTCAGCAGTTTTGGACCTAGGCGGCCTGTCTCTGTCTTTATCCTTGCGTTTTTTCAGAATCCCGGTAGTTGGATGGCTAACCGACGGCATTTCTGGATAATTAAACCGAGAACCGAAATATTCAGAGGCGAAAATATACCGATGACGGATAGTGCGCTGATTACATAAAGCACAAAACCGACAGCACGGTACATCGTGGTCAGGACCGTAGCAAGGAATACAGTACGAATGAAAATCTTTATGAGGTATTTGCTTTCCACAAGTAATGCAATTATTAGCTTTTACTGACATTGGTAAGGAGCAAGAAAAAGTTTCCCCAACGGGGTACTTTGCTTTAGTTGAAGACTTCAGTTCTGAAACTCGAAAACGAAAATTTCAGGAGTCAGCCGACCGGCACTTGCTAACTGCTTCGGGCAACGCACGGCAAGAAAGACTGATGTAATGGCGTTGGCTGCATGTTTTATACCCCTGACGCCATGGAAGAAGGGACAGCAACGACGCAGGACCCAAGACTTTGTTAATCAGGCCGACTGAGGGTTACTGCAAGCAGATAACTCAAAAATGATGACTGCAACAGTGAAGCTCGAAGAACATCCAATGATGGAAAATGCGGGCGAGTCCAATCCACATTCCCACAGGTTGAAGACAAATCAAAACAACAACTTCAGATCAAATGTTCCTATCTCTGGAACCACAGAGGTTATGAAAGTATAAATGGCAAACTCTTCAGCATAAACTTTTTTTTCCCCCAGTGGTGGTATTCTTCAGGTTTTAGGTCTTAAACTGAATTTTATAATTCACGGTAAACACCATCACGTTTATAATATTTTGTAAACAACTTGCAATATCTCAGCAACCACTCAATTTACACACACACACAGTCAAGCAGCATTTTATTCATCTAGCCAAGAGCTTTCCTATGAGGCTAAGAAGTTGTCTGTTACGTGGTTGTTGAAATATTTACCTGCACTAGACAGAAGTCAAATATTAAGGCAATTGAGTTTGCCATTGTGTAAGCTTTAAGATGAAATCTTGTAAAACCTAGCATGGTTTTGGAATTATTGATGCAAATATGAACAAGCAATATCAGATGCCTATAGGGGTCAGTAGGAGTGGACTGCAAATGAACCTGGAGGCATCACTCGAGTGCAACAATTTAAGGTCAGCTCAGTAATCACTTTAAGCAATAAAGGACTAGTTTGCAGCACCACTCTGAATACCAGGAAAGGATTTTTTGTACATTAGGATTTGCAGTTCAGAGACATGTTTATCACAGGTTACTGCCACCAAGAACAAAGAACGGCATCTTCCAAGAGAAGCACTGAATAGGGCAAGGTCAACATTTCTAGCACACAGGTAAGGTGTCATGGTGGAACAATACATCTTTTGGACAGCTTAAAGCGGTCAACTCCTCTTCAGAACTTTTTTTTAACTGAAGCCTGGAGTATAAAGGGCCTCCAAAGGTAGATAAGCTGCAACAGCAGATGCATGTACTTCCAACAGATGTGTAAGGTAAACCAGATTTGTAGAGGTCTGACAGGTGCTCAAGGACCAGTGCCGCCTTAGTTTTTCTGACAGTCAATGTCCCTGGACTGGTACCAGGAGAACATTGTCCTATTGCAAGATTTTCTTGTTCTGGGTTTCCTAGCATCCCTCATAATGTTAAGTATGTCTTCTGAAAATCTGTTCCTTCCTGGGATTATTCTGAGATGATCCAGGCAGTTAACCTCAGTGTGGATATTTTGGGGGTACAGCAGGGACCCTTTGTTCTATTTCAAAAAGTCCACTAGTAGTACCTCAAGGTTTCCTTTTGCCAAGCTGTACAGGAGAGGGAGCCAGTGGTCTTAGCTAAGAACAAGATATAAGGATCACTTCTTGGCTTCTCCTCTATTTTTGTTAGCACCCTGGGGATCAAGGGTATGGAAGGGAAAGTGTATAAAAACAGACCTGAACATTTCAGGGACAAGACATCTGTCCTCAAGAACCCCAGAGCTGCTAGCCTTGAACAAACTGATTCATCTGCCTGCGCAGATTAGAGGCAAACAGGTCTACTTGTGGGCATACCCCACCTTCTGGTGAAGTTTAGGAAAGTCTCCCTACGTAGCATCCATTTAGGGGGATATGCATGGGTTTTGCTCAAGTCTGACTGCTACTGAGATATTCCTCTCTGTGCTAAAATCTCCAAAGCTTACTCCTATTTACATTTCAGACTAGCAATGCAAGTCCCTTCTCATTTATGTACTACATCACTGTGACATCTGCCCTTGCAGGACTCCCCACCGCATTGCAGGAAGAACAGTTTTCAAAGCCAGGATGAGTGTCATCATTTCCTTGATGATCATGTGCTTATTCCTCATCTTGACTTGCCATGTCTCTTGGACCTGAAGGTGGTCTCCAATGTTGAGCCCACCATGAAATATCGGAGGAATCTGTTAAAAGGCATTATTAGATGTTAAGTACATCCCATTACTCATGACAAACTGCTACTCCCATTAGATTTTTCTTTCTTTATACATGGCAGCAGGGAAATGCCGGTTTCCAACATGTGAAGGTACACACTCCATCTGTATTAAGTGCCACTGAAGTCTCCTCATGTGCAGACATGCCAAGAGCACCCTACGAGTTTTAGATATTGCCTGGCTGTCATCATCTTTGGGATGGAAGTGAAGTACTCTTTCAACATCTCCAGTTTGAAGTAGGAAGGTCTTGCACAGAGTAGTGCGCGGACATGTTCTCAGAAAGGTCACTCTGAGGGAATAAGGGAGGATTTCTCACTGCTGACCTTCAGGACTCCATAACAAAGTAATCCATCCAGGTAGGGGTTGATCTGAATGCCCGAATGCCCTTTGTACTACAAAAGGCCATCACAGAAGCCAGACATTTTGCAAATACACTGAGTGCAGTGGAGATGACAAAGTACAAGGCGGCAAACTGATATTATTCTTCCCCTGCTGCAATCTTAAAAACATTATATGACTGTTGCTTATAGGGATGTTAAGACAGGCAGCCACCAAGACTAGGGTCACCATTAATGCTCCTTCAGAATAAGTGGTAGGAGTCCCTTCAGTGCGATTTTCAATTTGTGCACCCCAAAGGAATTGGTTTTAAAGAGGAAAGGTCTAGAATGGGCCTAACCCCCCCCCCTTCTCTAGCAGGAAGGGACTGGAGTAAAGCTCTGTGACTTCATCCCTGAAGGAACTTTTGCCATTGCTCCTGTCACCAGTATAACTTTTCGAAATAGAAGGATGAAATGTGCCTTCTCTCTGGGAACTGGTGAGATACCTATAAAATGAAGCGTCTCAAAGAACTTAAGACGCTTTGTTTACTATGCTTATTACCCATTTATAAATGCAGACAGGTGCCTTCTACGTTCTTGAGGGGGAATGGAGCTGGTCTTCTGGGAAGGACAGCCAGATCATGACATGGCTGACTTTCTTGGGGAGGGTCTTGCTCCAGAGACCCTCCTGGATTTTGTCTAGGTTTTGCCATTCCTTTTTGTATTTATTCCCCCCCTTTGACAGACCTGGTGGGCTCGTGAATGGGATTGTAGCAGAGTTGGATTCCACCAGATGGGAATCCATCATTCTCTTCTTAGACGGGGCTTCAGACACAGATCGAGTTTCTAGCTTAGGTCTACTAGATCTAAGAGTCGTTCATTTCAGAGAAACTATTAAGTATCTGAAGCAGCAGCCTAGGTAGGAGGAGATGGGCTGAGAGACTGGGATGCTCCTGCTTTGCTTCCAGTAACTTCCAAGATCAGACCCAAGTCACTGATTGCTGGCAGGGGACTGAAACCTCAATGCAGTCATCCGGGAAAGTACAAGCGTTTAAGTTGCACTTAACAAAACAAATGGTCAAATTCCTCACTGCTGCAGTAGCCCCTTGGCTATATGGGTTGTAACCTGCTTAAGATACAGCTATTGGCCAGCTTCAATAAGCTCCGTCTCCTTCCCACACAATCTCTGAATAGTTGTCTGACAATGAAGGTGAGGGAGAGAGTTACAGCTTTGTGAAGCTGGCCAGTTTTTGTATCCTAATCAAGATACACCCCACATAGCCAAAAGGCTACTGCAGCAATGAAAATAATGAACATACACATATGGGAGAAGACAGGAGAAGGCACCCTTATACACAATAAATTTGTGGGGATACAACAATAATCCAAATGGGAGAGAAGCAGATGGTATAAAATGTGTACATGGGGGTAATGCAGTAGGAAGAAACCCTGTAGGGGGAAAGGGAACAAGATATAATAGCAAAGTACAGTTGTGTACCTACCATAAATGTAGATGTCAGAGTTATTCACTGTTGCAGTCATTACACTTGGGTTATCCTGCTGGCAGGCTAACCGCAGTCGGCCTGAATTCCAAAGTCCTGGCCCAGCGTTGGTTGCTGCCGCCTCTTCCCTGACGTCAGTGCACCAGGGGTATAAAAAGATGCAGTCGACGCCATTTTCTTCAGTTTTTCTTGCTCCAGATGTCAGGTGCCCCCAAAAGGGTAGGCTGTAAAAATTATGATCATAAAAAGGCATGCACATAACCTTCATCTACAAGCAAATACACCACATAGGTTGTATAGAATAGATAGGTAGAGATGAGTCCCAGCAAAGAAAAAGGGGGATGGTGGGAGGGTAACCTGGACTGCAACAGTGAATACACTCAAACATCTACATTTATGGTAGGTACACAACTGTACTATGTTCATCGTGTTGCACTGTTGCAGTCATTACACTTGGGTTGAATCCCAAAGCTGAGGTTGGGCGGCTGAGCCTAAATGGAGTTTGGAGTAGCTATGAGACCCTGCAGAACTGCAGTGGCAAAGCCTGCTCTGGATTTAGAGTAGAGAGGTAAATGGTAGTGCTGTGCAAGTGTGCACTGAAGTCCATGTTGCAGCCTCCAAAATATCCTTGGTTGGTACTCCTCTGAGGAAGGCTGCTGAAGTGGCTGCTGCTCTGGTAGAATGCGGCCTAATGCCCTTGGGCACCGATTTGCCATGCTGTGAATAGCAGAAACGAATGCAGTGGCCTATCCAGTTTGAAATGGTCTGCTTTAAAACGGATTTTCCTTGGGAACCCGCAGCATATGCCATTAAGAGTTGCTCAGTCTTTCTGAAGCCTTTAGTCTTGTCCAAGTTAAAACGTAGCTGTCTGTGTATGTCTAAAGTATGCACAAGTCTCTCCCCCTTATTCTGTGGGTTTGGATAAAAGGTAGGCAAATGTATGGTTTAAGAGCCACGCTGGACACTACCTTAGGCATAAATGTCGGGTTTGTCCTTAGAGAAACCCTGTCCTGATGGAAAATAATAAAAGGTTCCACAGCCATTAGTGCCTGTAACTCTGAGACTCTTCTTGCTGAAGTTATTGCTAGGAGAAGAATGGTTTTCCATGACAAGTATTTTATCTCTGCTGTATTGGCAGGCTCAAAAGGAGGCAGTGTGAGTTTTTCCAAAACAAAATTGAGGTCCCATGTAGATATTGGAGCTCTCCTTGGAGGTCTTATGTTTTTGGCCCCTCTGAGAAACTGTCTTAGTAGTGGATGAGAAAAAAATAGGTGGGTCCGTATTGTAATGAGCTGAAATGGCAGAGGCATGGATCTTAATTGATGAGAAGGAGAGGCCTTTGTCCAGCATCTCAGATATTGCAAAATCTGAGGAATATTTGGTTCAAGCGAGTCAATTCCCTGTGTTTGGTTCCAAGCACAGAATCTCTCCCATTTTTCTGCATAAGATTTTCTGGTGCTGGGCCTCCTGGCCTCCAAAACAACATCCATAACTGCTTTAGAGAGAGGTGTGTTCGGAATGATCACATTATCCGCCATGCAGCCAGATTTAGGGTTCTGAGTTGGCTGTGCAGGATCTGATTGTTCTGTTGGGTCAGCAAATGAGGTATTAGAGGCAATGTCCAGGCTGGGCTTTGAGACAAGCTCTTTAGGATTGGGTACCAGTGCTGGCGTGGCCAATCTGGGGCAATCAGTATCATTTTTGGCTTCTCTTGTCTGACCTTTAGGATTACCTTGGAGAGGAGAGGCAGAGGAGGGAAGGCATATACTGTAAGGGCTTTCCAGCTGAATGAAAGGGCGTCCACTTTCCATGCTTGCTTGTGATAAGTCAGAGTGCAGAATCTCTGTAGCTGGCAGTTGTGAGGGGAAGCGAATAGATCTATGTCTGGGCATCCCCATTTCCCGGTTATCATGTTGAAGATTTGTGGGTCCAGTTTCCACTCGTGAGGATCCATGAGGTTTCTGCTTAGTTCATCTGCCAAAGTATGTCTTTCCTGGCAGGAATTGTGCTTGCAGATGTACTTGATAAGTCAATGCTGTGTTTCACAAAGTCATGGCTTGCCTGAAGAGGGGGTAGGAATGTGTGCCCCCTTGCTTATGTACCACATGACTGTAGTACTGTCGGTCTTGATCAGTAGTTGTCCTGGATGAAGTTGGTCCTTGAAGGCTGTCAGGGCATTTTGTACAGCTAGCATCTCTTTTTGATTGATATGAAGATGCATTTGGTTTGTGGGCCATGTGCCCTGAATACATTTTCCTGCCATGTGCGCGCCCCAGGCATAATCTGATGCATCTGTTGTTAGTGTCTGCCTGGCAGTGGTTAAGGTGAATGGCTGTCCCTTGTTGTGGTGACAGGTCTGTGCCCACCATTGAAATTCCTGTTGCAGGCAGGGAATGAGAGCAATTACTGTTTCCAGGCTGTGGCAATGTTGAGTCCAAACACTTTTTAGATACCATTGTAGTTTCCTCATATGCAGTCTTGCATATAGAATTAGTAGAATGCAGGATGCCATGTAGCCCAGAGCCTGCAGAATTTTTCTTGCAGATAACTGAGTCTTTGTTGCCAAGTCTTTGAAGCAAGTCAGATGCCTTTGTTTGTCTGGCGTGAGATAAGCCATCTGGGCAGTTGTATTTAAGCTTGCACCCAGGAATATTATCTCTTGAGAGGGTACTAGTTTTGATTTCTTTTTTACTGTGTACCCTACGCAAATTAGTAATCTTTTTACAAATGCCAGATGCTGTAGTAGAATATCTTTGTCCTTTGCTTGAATAAGGCAGTCGTTCAAGTAGGGGTATATTTGAATTCCTCTGTCTGCAAAATGCAATTACTGGTGCCAGGCATTTTGTGAAGACCCTGGGCGCAGTAGATAAGCCAAAGGGCAGTGCAGATAATTGGTAGTGCAGTGAGCCAGCTATGAATCTGAGGTATCTTCTGCAAGATTGTCTGATTGGGACATGCAGGTATGCCTCTGAGGTCCAAAGTTACAAGCCAAGCCTTCTTATCCAGCATGGGCAGAAGCTGCTGTAGAGCCAACATTTTGAATTTTGGGACGTCCAGAAAAGTATTTAGAATAGACAGGTCCAGAATTGGTCTCCAGGCTTTGTCCTTTCTTGGTACCAAGAAAAGTCTCGAGTAAACTCCTTGTGGCACTGGCTGAATAGCTCCCATGTCCATGAGAGATGAAACTTGTTTTTGTGCCTCTTGCCATCGATTATGTGGCAGGTCTGGCATGCCTTTTGCCTTTGGAAGGGTGTGTAAGTGGAACCTGTAACCCTGAGAGACTATATTTAAGACCCATTTGTCCTGGGTGATCTTGTGCCAGTTTTGTGAAAAAAGTGCTAGCTTTCCCCCTAAGGGTGCTGCCAAAAAATAAGTGCTTGGCATTGGCAGAGGGAAGTCATTGGGACTGTTTTTTATAAGGCTGTGATTTGTCTTCTCCACTTTTGGAGGTAGAAGCACCCCATTGTTTGGGCCTGTATGAGCCCTGGGGCTGTTGCCTGCCTCTAGGGCGTCTGAATCTGCCTCTTTGTGGTCTGACACTGGAAAGGACCAATTCTTAGAGGGCCAGTTCCTGCTAAATCTGGGTGGTTGTACCTGTAAGAAATCCTTTACTGTCTGCATAGATTTTGCCTTATCCTCCATTTTCTTTAACACCTCCTCTGCTTTAACACCAAACAAAGTATCCTGCTGTAATGGAGCATCCAATAATTTTGCTTTAACATGATCAGGCAGATTCTGTTCCTTTAACCAAGCATGCCTTCTAATAACAGAACCTGTAACAGCGGCCCTACATGAGGCCTCCAGTGAATCATAGCCACATTGCAAAGTATGTTTTCCCACTTGTTCAGCTGCATGCAATAAATCCTGCAAATCTTTGTTCTCAGAACATTCAGAATTTGTCAACATTTTTTGTTTTAACAAAGACATTAAGTATTGCTGATATTTGAGCATATGAAACTGACAATGTAAAGCCCTTACAGCCAATGTAGCAGAAGTGTAAACTTTTTCCCCCATATGTCCAAAGCCCTAGAATCTCTGTCTGAGGAGACAGGGTTTTTGGCAGAAGCAGCCTTGACCCCTTTGGGACCCTGTGAGATAGTTTCTGGGTCAGCAGCAGGGTTTTTGTAAAGAAATTTATGGGAGTCTGGGACCCTGTAGTATCTGTCCGGCTTAACAGGGGCAGGAGGTAGAGAGTATGGAGACAGGCCGGACTGTGAAAAATCATCTACTATGTCTAGAACAGGGGGAATTGCAAGAGGTCTGTGCTGGGGAAGTAAAAGAAAGTCTCTAGATCTTTTCTTAGAATCAGAATAATCCTAGCTCTCCCAATGGAAATGCTCCCTCATGGTATGCAGGGTTTCCCCAAAAGAATAGTCCTCAGGAGGAGAAGCTGAAGGAATAGAATCTTCAATGTAAGAATCCTCACAGGGAGGAGCAGAATATCCCTGATCAGAAGAGGAATCGGAGGAAATGGAAACCTGATCAGAGGAATCATATTCAGTGTCTTGCCTAGGCCTCTTATCAGGAGGGGGATGGGAACCCCTGATCAAAGTAATTAGGTCTTCGGCCATTTTGAGCATCTGTTTCTTAGGCATAGAAGCCTGTCCTGGAGAATGCTGTACTGGTTTCCTCGACTTTAAAACAGTTTTAGACTTTGTCTTGAATGCTGAAGTAGGCTTTATATGAAGTTGTGTAGGTCTGAAGACACCCTCAGAAGCCGATGCCTGCTCAGCGGCTCCGGACCCATCTGAGGAATT
This sequence comes from Protopterus annectens, assembly GCF_019279795.1. Lineage (NCBI taxonomy): Eukaryota > Metazoa > Chordata > Ceratodontiformes > Protopteridae > Protopterus > Protopterus annectens. Next base: position 424,171,806 of record NC_056725.1, read on the forward strand.
AATTTCCGAAGGGCCAATACCTTGAGTATCCAGAGGCCTAGCTGTCTCCATGTGGGAGTCGAAGACGGCCTGTGGCTCTGAGGCAGCGAGAGTCAGGGGCTGCGAAAACGCCTCACTGAGCACAGGCAAACTGGCGAATGGCCTAGAAGAGGCTTCGTCGTCGGTTTTGGACCTCAGGTGCTTGTCCTGGTCTTTATCCTTGTGTTTTTATGAATTCCGGTCGTCTGTTGTTCCGACGGCATTATGTAGTTAAACCTTCTGCCAAAATAATGAAAAGCAAAATCGTACCGACGCTTAATAGTGTGTTGGTTAAATCTAGTACAAAACCAACAACTAGCAACGTTGTGGTCAGGGCCTAGGCAGGCAATACAGTAAGAGTGGAAATCCTTATGAGGTACTTGCTTCCCACAAGAAATACGATTGCTAACTTTTTCTGACATCGGTCTGGAGCAAGAAAAAAGTTTCCCCAATGGGGTACTTAGCTTTATTGAAGACTTCGGATCTGAAATTCGATTTGGAAAATCTCAGGAGTCGGCCGACAGGCACTTGCGAACTGCTTTTACTTCGGGCACCGCACGGCAAGAAAGACTGAAGAAAATGGCGTCAGCTGCATCTTTTATACCCCTGGTGCACTGATGTCAGGGAAGAGGCGACAGCAACAGATGCCGGACCAGGACTTTGGAATTCAGGCCAACTGCGGGTAGCCTACCAGCAGGATAACCCAAGTATAATGACTGCAACAGTGAAACATGGGTAAAGGCTACAGCAAGTCATAGGAATACACAAGATGAAAGACCGGGACAAAATAAAAAAACAGATACAGAAATAGTGAGGGCACTAGAAAGAGGGATATCAGAGGAGTTGTACAGCCTAAGATATATGGGGAGGTAGATATTCACTAGAATGACCAGTCTTGTGATAATAAACTGGAATGTCAATGGGTTCACCAATCCAGTAAAACAATCACAAGTGCTCTTTAAAGATGAGAAAGAAAAATCAGATGTATGAAAAGTAGCCACCAGAGGTTAAGTTGCAAGTTCAATCTAGCTAAAACACAGCTTGGAGAAGGGTAGTTCTGATACTGAAAATTGCAAATCTCTCATTTACGATAGGGAAAATAGATGATGTGCAGGATGCTACATCGTAATTAAGGGGGATTTAAGCAGGGAGAAAATGTTGGCTTCAATTTACATGCCCCCAAATGCCTTGATTACATTTTCTGTTGGAAATATACGTTTGGGAAGGGGCCCAGCTGATGACATATGATTGGAATATGCACTTTAATGTCAAGAACACAAAAGGAGGGAGGAAAGCAGTGGTACTAGCAACATTAGGAAAGAAAGGCAATTTCTACAACACCCAACAAAATCAGTATACACACTATTCAGTCAGATTTACCAGATAACCTTGCATAAACAAGGGATTCATATTCAAGAAACGCTTGCAACTGGTAAAAGAATTTAAAACCAGTCCAATAATTATCCCTGATCATGCCTACACAAGTTCAACACTACAAAAGGGGGAACAGAATAACCCAATGGAGATTTCCAAATTATTTAAAGTCTTTCTTTTTAAACAGGTGTGTGAGAGAGAGAGAGAGAATAGAACAGTTGAATTTAATGGGGAAACAGGCAGCCAGAGACTTTGGGATCTTTAAAATATGATATGGATATGAAGAAGCATTTTAAAAGGCACTTTCAGTTGAGAGACCATACAGAAAGGTAAAGGAGAGAAACAATGAGGTAAAATAAGGGGGTTTCAAAGAAACCAATCTATGCTAAAAGTGCATGAAAAAATGCTGCAGCAAGCTCTGCTAAAAGAAATGCCAGTAACTGACTACAAGAAGATACTGATGCAGTAAGTGGCAATGAAAGGGACACATTATGCTAACACTACACAAGGCATGACGGCACCAAGAGGTAAACCAATGAAAGTAGGTCATACAGTGGGAGAAGCGACTCAGTTAGATACTACTATAAAACCTTATATCAAAACAAAAAATGAGATGAGAGGGATAAAAATAAAAATCTCAGTAGAGCCTCAGACCAGCGAGTCCAGCCCTTAGACATGCCCCCAGTAGAGCCTCAGACATGCCCCCAACAGCTTTAATAATGAAAAATTACGAAATATCTTAGATTTCAGCAATGAAATTGACAGAGCAGTAGGCTGGATTAGAGAAGAATACCACATAAATTAAGACTGCAATTTGGCAAGTCTGCAGGAATGGATGACATACCTATGGAGATATGAAGGGGAGTGATTAGTACAAATATGGCCAAATTAATGAAGAAGCACATCAAGAGAATTTCAAGGAGCTGGAAAATAGGCCTGACAGCAGTCATAAAAGGAAGGGCAGAGACCCTCAGCTGCCAAGCTCCGAGATTAATATATATATATATATATATATATATATATATATATATATATATATATACACATATATATATATATATATATATTAAACAATAAGGTCTTTATGACTGCATTTGCAGACGGGCTAAAAAATTATCACAAATTATACAGAATGAACAATGTAGATTTATTCAAGGGAGGTATACATTTGATAACATTTTAACACTGACGACAGTGGGGGAAGTTAATAAGATAGTATCATAACTAATTATGGCTACCTTATATGCAGAAAAAGCATTTGACAGTGAGGAATGAACCTGGCTCTCTGAACTGTTAAAAGACCAGAACTTTCCACAAGACTGACTAAACTTGATACAATCATTATATGTAGGCTCAACAGTTCAGGAGAAGGCAATGGTGAGACTTTCAGAGGAATTTTCCTGATAAGGGGGACAAGACATGGTTGCCCTTTGTCTCCATTACTATTTGCTAAATACTTGGAACCTCTGTCAATAGAAGAAAAATTCAGGAATCAAGGGTTATAACTGAGAAAATGATGAACTAATGAAAAGTACAGTTTTGTACCTACCATAAATGTAGATGTTCGAGGATTCCATTGCTGCAGTCCTGACTATTGGGTATAGTCCGCGTCCAGTCGGCCCGAATACCAGAGTATAAGGCTGACGTCGGTCAGGGCGCATTAGACTGACGACAGTACGTCAGGGTACTAATGCGCATGACCGACGTCATATCCTCAGTCTTTTCTTGCCCCAGATGTCAGAAGACCCTAAAAAGACAAGTCCCAAAAACCTGCACCAAAACATGTACAATATATACAACAATATATACAAAAATGTAAGCATGTAAACTCACCTACACAACCACCCCTAAATACAGAGGGAAGGAGGGAGGTAAATTGGACTGCAGCAATGGAATCCTCGAACATCTACATTTATGGTAGGTACAAAACTGTACTATGTTCTTCGTCTTCCATTGCTGCAGTCCTGACTATTGGGTAGAATCCCAAAGCAGAGGTAAGGGAGGCTGGCAAATTATAAAGTAGTAGGAGCTGACAACATGCCTTGTAAAACAGCTGTGGCAAAACCAGCCCTAGACTTAGAGTAGATAGGAAGGTGATAATGCCTAGAGAAAGTATGCACTGAACTCCAAGTAGCTGCTTCCAGAATATCCTTAGTTGCCACCCCTTAGAAATGCTGTTGAAGTGGCAGTAGCCCTAGTGGAATGAGGCCTAATCCCAGCTGGAATCTCCTTGCCATGATGGGAATAACAAAATGCAATGCAAAAGCCAATCCACCTAGAAATAGTTTGTTTTGACACAGGCTTGCCCTGAGAACTCAAAGCAAAAGAAACAAACAACTGCTGAGACTGCCTAAAATCCTTAGTCCTGCTTAAATAATAACGCAATTGCCTGTGTACATCTAAAGTGTGCAAAATCTTTTCCCCTTTATTTTGAGGATCTGCAAAAAACATAGGCAAATGAATAGTTTGGTTTAAAGCCACACTAGAAACCACCTTAGGCATAAAAGAAGGATTAGTACGTAATGATACCCTATCTTTATGGAAAATCAAAAAGGGCTCTACTGCCATAAGGGCCTGCAACTCAGACACCCTTCTTGCAGAAGTAATAGCCAACAGAAAAGCAGTCTTCCATGACAAATATTTCAATTCAGCAGTAGCTGCAGGCTCAAAAGGTTGTAGAGTAAGTTTTTCCAACACAAAATTGAGATCCCAAGCAGGAGTAGGAGCTCTACGTGGGGGTCTTATATTCTTTGCCCCTCTAAGAAACTGCTTGAACAAAGGATGCGAAAACAAAGGTGGGTCACAATCATAGTGAGCTGAAATTGCTGCAGCATGAATCTTTATGGAAGAGAAGGACAAACCTTTGTCCAATAATTCAGTAAGATATTGAAGAGCCACACTCAAATTAGGCTCTGAAATCTCCAAATTCTTTGCTGTACTCCAAAATAAAAATCTCTTCCATTTTTCTGCGTACACTCTCCTAGTACTAGGTCTTCTAGCTTCCATAATCACATTTAAAACTTGTTGAGGAAGTTGAGACCTGCTGTGTTTCAACACAGAATATGCCAGGCTGTTAGATGAAGAGAGTGAAGCTTGACATTGAGCAGATGACCGTCCTTCTGAGATAACAGATGAGGAATCAGAGGTAAAGGCCATGGAGGCTTCTTTACCAGACTCCGTAGTAGTGGGTACCAGTGTTGCCGAGGCCAATCTGGAGCTATCAAAATCATCCTTGGCCTGTCTTGTCTGACCTTTAATAGTACCTTTGGAAGAAGAGGCAGAGGTGGAAAGGCATACACATGAAGGTTTTTCCAACTGAAAGACAGAGCATCCACTTTCCAAGCTGTGTGATGAAACCCCTTTGTGCAATACTTTGGCAGCTGGTGGTTTAGTGGAGAAGCGAACAGATCTATGTCTGGAGTTCCCCATGACACTGTCAATTTCTGAAATACATGAAGATCCAGTTTCCACTCGTGGGGATCCATGATTTGTCTGCTTAACACATCTGCTAAGGAGTTCTGTGCTCCTGGCAGAAACCTTGCCTGAAGAGTTAGTTGCAAGCTTAGCGCAGTCTCCCATAAAATCATTGCTTGCCTGCATAGAGGATAAGAATGTGTTCCCCTTGCTTGTTGATGTACCACATGACAGTTGTGTTGTCTGTTAGAATCAACACCTGCCCTGGAAGAAGTAACTCCTTGAAAGCCATTAATGCAAACTGGACTGCTAACATCTCCTTCATGTTGATATGTAGATGCTGTAGTCTGGCAGGCCACTTGTCTTGTATCCACTTTCCATTTAGATGAGCTCCCAAGCAATGTCCGAGGCATCTGTCGTTAAAATCTGACTTGCCTCTGGCCGGGTCACAGAGAGTCCCTTGTTTAGGTGACATTCCTGAGCCCACCACAAGAATTCTTTTGAAGGCAAGGTATTATTTGAATGACAGTGTCCAAATCCTGGCAGTGCTGTGTCCATACATTTTGAGATACCATTGTAGCTTCCTCATATGCAGTTTGGCATTGGGAAGCACCAGAATACAAGATGCCATGAACCCTAATGCTTGAAGGACTGTCCTTGCAGTCAGCACGGACTGATGAGATAGTTGATGGAAGTAAAGTGACAGACTCTTTTGTTTGTCCGGGGTTAAAAAGGCCATCTGGGCTGCTGTATTCAGTCTCACACCCAGAAAGCACATGTCTTGAGAGGGTACTAGACTGGACTTTATTTCGCTCACAGAATACCCTAGGCATCTTAGCACTGCTATAACATATTCCAGATGCTGTAGAAGGTCTTCCTTTTCTTGAGCCAGAATCAGGCAGTCGCCCAAGTAAGGATAGATTTGAATTCCTTGAAGCCTGAAGTAAGCTATCACTGGAGCCAGAACCTTTGTGAATACTCTAGATAAGCCAAAGGGCAATGCAGAGAACTGATAATGAGAATTTCCAGCTCGAAACCGCAGATACTTCCTGCAACTTAGCCTTATAGGCACATGAAGGTAAGCTTCCTTGAGATCTAAAGTTACCATCCAGTGATCTTTGCCCAGCAGAGGTAAAAGCTGTTGTAACGTCAACATCTTGAACTTGGGAATGTCCAAAAACGTGTTGAGGAGAGATAAATCCAAAATTGGTCTCCACGTGTTCCCCTTCTTTGGTACAAGGAACAGGCGAGAATAAAATCCTAGGCCCCTTTCTGATACAGGGACTGGCTGAATGGCCCCTATGTGAAGTAACTGTAAAACTTGCTTGTGAGCCTCTTTTCTTTGTTGAGGAGGAACGTCTGGCATGCCTTTGAAAGGGAGCATTGTATGGAAATAAAATCTGTAACCGTGGTGAATGATATCCAACACCCATTTGTCTTGAGTAATTAAATCCCAATTTTCTTTGAAAAGAGACAGTCTTCCTCCCAAAGGAGCTGCCAAACGTGAATCTGCTGGCAGCTGAAAAACAGGTCATTGGGTCTGTTTACGAAAGGACTGACCCCTGCCCTCACCAGAAGTCTGAGCAGGTGAACTCCTGTTCTAGGCCTAAAGAACCTTGAGCCCTGCCCCTACCACGCCTAGACCTACCCCTAGACTGAGAATCATAAGCAGGATATGTCCACCCCTTAGCAGGCCAATTTCTACTAAACTTGGTGGTTGCACCTGCAAAAAATCTTTAACAGTTTGCATAGACTTAGCTTTGTCCTCCATTTTCTTTAAAACTGCTTCCACAGGCGAACCAAACAACACATCAGACTGTAAAGGAGCATCCAAAATCCTTGTCTTAACATGCTCAGCTAAATTCTGATCCTTCAACCAGGCATGCCTGCGAAGAACAGAACTGGTAGCAGCCACCCTCGAGGAGGCCTGTACAGCATCAAAACCACATTGCAAAGAATGCTTACCCACTTGTTCAGACACATGAACCAAATCCAGCAACTCTTTACACTCAATACCTTCCGCCAAAGCATCCACCTTAGATTTCAATTGTGAAAGGAGATAATTCTGAAATTTTAGCATGTGAAACTGACAATTCAAAGCTCTCATGGCTAGAGTGGAAGAAGTATACACTTTCTTTCCCCACCTATCCAAAGCCCTTGCCTCTTTATCAGTGGGAACAGGATTTTTAACCACAGAAGCCTTTACACCCTTAGGCCCTTGAGAAATAGTTTCTGGGTCGGGCCTAGGACTCTTAAACAAATATTTATGAGCTGGCACCCTATAATACCTATCAGGCTTAACAGGAGCAGGAGGCAAAGAGTCAGGGTTCAGGGAAGCCTCTGCAAAACATCTTCCACCACATTCAACACAGGAGGAATAGCTAAAGGCCTATGCTGGGGTAAAACAAGAACTCCCTAAGCCTTTTCCTGGAGTCAGAGTAATCCTGGCCTTCCCATTTAAAGTGCTCCCTCATGGAATGCAAAGTCTCTGAAAATGAGAAATCCTCAGGTGGAGAAGCTGTAGGAGTGGAATCATCCACATCAGAATCAGAATAAGTAGGATACTCCTGCAAATCTTCCACAGAAGATTCTGAAGCCTCTGAACACTGTTCAAAACTATCAAACTCGGTTCCACCCTAGGCCTCTTATCAGGGGGCATAGAACCCCTAATCATAGTAATCAAATCTTCTGCCATTTTAAGCATATGTTTCTTAGGTACAGAACCCGAAATGCTAGGAGAAGCCCCCACTGAAGCTGAAGTAGGCCTACCTCTCAAAGAAGTTTTGGCAACAGAAGGAGAGGCCCTAACTACCTTGGGAAGAGAGGGAAGAACAGTCACCTGAGAAGCCCCTCAGCCTGGCCTACCTCCTGAGAAGGCACATCCTGTAAGAGTATAGTTTCTGCCTGGGACTCCATGGAAACTCCTGGCAAAACCTCCGCTCCACTGAGCCTTCTAAAGAACCGACGTCCGGGACTGCCGGTTCCTCAACCCTAGGCTTCACTGTTTTATCCTTGCGCTTCTTGAGGAAGCGGGCGCCGAGCATCCGACGGCATTTTATAATTGCAACGCTTCCCAAACACTAACCTGGCACAGTCTAACCTCCTCTTAATAGTGCTTGTTAAACCTAGCACAAGAGCGGCAACCAACAACGCCGTGCTCAGGCCCTAAACAAGGTATACACAAGGTATGATAATCCCTATGAGGTATCTGTTTCCCACAAGAAATACAGTTATTCACTTTTTCTGACATCCGGTAAAATACTGAGGCAAGAAAAACTAAAATGTTACTTAGCCAACTCTGTTTCGGTCTGAAACTGAAATATTTCAGAACCTGCACGAAACTGCTTCTGCATCGGACCATGCGGCAAAAAAGACAGAGGATATGACGTCGGTCATGCGCATTAGTACCCTGGCGTACTGGCGCCTGACCGATACTCTGGTATTGACTATACCCAATAGTCAGGACTGCAGCAATGGAAGACGAAGAACATCTTTTGTATAAGAACATAATATTAACCTTAACTCCTGAAAGGGGCCTAGGCAGACTTCTAGGTATTTTAACTAAATCTGGAAGAATATCACGTTATAAAATAAATGTAGGAAAAGCCATAATCAATATAAACAAAGAATGGCTGAAGGAAGGTTTCCCCACAAAAAGAGGTCATAACCAAACTAAAATACCTAGGTAGGTTGGATCACAAACATGCAAAGGATCTAAGCAAGAAACATACAAGAAGTCTTTATGGAATTAAAAAAAATTGCAAAGGTGGAGGAATCTAAACTTAGAATCAGAACAAAGAAAACGGGTATTAAACTGCCATTCTTTGCTTCGCATCTTACACTTAGGGCAGGTATTCTGGAGTCCTTCACGAGGAAACAAACTGACCCTGAAATGACAATGTCTTCAATATTAGAAACATTAAAGACAGTGTTTGAGAAGGTATTTAGCAAAAAAGGAACTTAAAAGTTGATGCACTGAAGTACTACTAAATGGGTAAAGAAGGGGCGATCAACCAGTTAATAGTATACACAGGAAATGGAGTAAAAAGAACTAAGTGATCAAGAAATTTTAAGCTGGGATGACATCATCAATTAACTTTAATGAAGGACCATGTCTGAAGTCTACAAAGCAATTTAACAAGAAAGATTAAGAGAACAAATTGGGCATAAGTAAGAAATGTTTCCAGTCTTAGTCTAATGGATATTGAAGGTTAGGTCAGGAACTGAATGGAAAGAGACAAACCTCTTGCCTAAATACTAAGCTGATTTAATGGGAAACTAGCAAATTAAAACAGAGTTGGGAATGTCAACTGAAGTACAGAAATAAATCCAGAACAGTGGGAAAAATATGTATGCTACCAGGAAAGGTATTAAAAAGACTTGAAAGTTCAGAACATTTGAATGGAAATGAATCCACAAGCATTTCTGTACTCCAGAGAAGCTTGCAAGGGCATTCCTAACAAAATAAATGTGTTGCAGGTGTGAAGATTAAGAGCCAAGGGCTTATTTTGTGGGTGTGTAACCACCTGGAGGATCTCAGGAAAGATCAAGGACATAGTATTGGGAATTACAGTAGTTTGCAGTTAAGAGAAGAGAATTATTTCCTGGGTGGTGGGGGATTTAGAGAAACCAGGACACCTAAAGGAAATGTCAATGACCAACACTGGCTACCAAAAAAAAATCAATATCTAGGAAAAGGAGAAATTAGCTAATCAAGAGATTATCCCGATAATGGGGCAACTAAGCTTATAGGATTAAAAAACATTTTATAAACGGATGGGTGCCATCAGAACAAGGTTAGAATTAATCAGAGTAAAAATATTAAAAATGATTACATGAGAAAAAGACCGCGAACTTGTAAATTCTTAAATTGAAATCAGACTGTATACAAATATATTTTTTGTGAAGAAATAAAAACTAAGCAATGTTAAAGAAACATGCTGGAATTCGGAGTAAGGCTGAACAGGTATCTGCGCTTTGGGAAATGGGAGGGAAAGTCACTGGCTGAACGGAACTGTATTTGTGAACTGTTTTTCATAATAGAGACTAAGGGCTAGACTCATTAATGCCTATGCTAAGTGCACACTAATTCAAAAACATCCCCCCATCACATTTTTCTGCTTTCTAGTCACTTAAAGATTAAACTGAGTGTACATGTAGTCTACACTTTGTGGTAATCTCTGTGAATCTACGAATCCCTGTCAATAGTTAAAACCGCAAGAAAATCAATAGGAAAACTAAAATTAGAAGGAAGGAGCGAGTTATGCCCGCGTTGTCTTGTTCACTCAGAACGGTGTACATATAGTGTACACTTAGTGTAGGTGTTAATGAATCTCAGGGTAAATGCTTGTCTACAAATGGACCTGGTGACACTAAACTGAGTTCAAATTATGTTATGAGACAATATTAATATTAATTAAAGGGCCAGTCACTGACAGAAGCTAAAAAGGCACCATGCATGTGGAATGATTAATAATGTAAATTAACTTTGACATGTGAAACAAAGTTTTAGCATTCTCAAAAAAAAAATTAAAGCTGGCAAACAGTGAAAGTCCACCTCAGCATACTGCTCAAATGCATTCCTACTTGCAATTTCAACAAACCACTGAAAAACTTAAAACTGCCTGGTGCACAGATGCAAGAACTTGCAGACACCTCTTCTGACCAGTAAATTCTGCTAACAGTTTTAAAACATTTAAGAAGCAGGGTCAAGGAATGCAATTTCTGGAAGTTTCAAACTAGAAAAGGAATTAAAAAGCCACACAGGTCTCCATTAATAAAGCTAGCTTTCACTATGACAGGATTTCAGATTCGTTGCTTCTGTCATCCACTCTTCCCTTCATTACAGCTTTCCCTTCCGCAATTGCCATGGTAGCTGTGTCACGGCTGACAGCACTCAACAGCAACTTCTCTTAAACTCCCATCAGTATGGGGCTCATAGTCTGAACAAACACACAAGTCTGCTAATGATCAGCGTTTCTGTACCTTGACATTTTCATGATTTTGAGAGTACTGCTAAGAATCCAAGGCTTACTGAAACACAGAAATGTGTCCTCTTCACCTTTCCTTTTCCTTTTATTTGAACATTTTTCAAGAGACATTTGTTTAATCTCAAATTCAATGTTACACTTCCAAGCCAGTAAATTAGCATTAAAACAAGCCATCAGAGCCATCCTGACAGACTGACATTTAGAATCCCTGCAGTCTGAAAATCCTGCAAATGCCTACAGTTAATGAGCTCTCACCAAACTATCATCACCACTTCAAGTGACTGTGGCACAATTTAAAAAAAAGGTATTAAAAACCTTGTACTTCTATTTTAGATTTACAATAATAAAACTGCTACAATCAATGACTGCAATAATGCAATCAAGACCCTGAAAAGAGAATGCTGGCCTACTAAGTTTATGCTGGTCAACAAAACGCACATACATGTTTAATTTCGCAATCATTAAATGTTTAAAAAATGGCTTAAGGAATCGTGGTCCATTCAAACAAAGGAGGCCTAAGTGCCCCAAAGACAAATGTCTCCATTTTTTTTGCACATCACTAACTACTAACAGAACACCACCAGAACAGTTTGATGAAGTAAATAAATAAAACATACAAACTAATGCCATTTGCCAAAGTGTCACCTGTGGTGCAGATGCCACTCTCATTAGTGGCACTGTAAGGATTACAGAATCATGCTTATAATCTCCTTCCAACTGCATGTTATAAAATCATGCAACATGACCGATTCAGTATGGATCATATGCCACAAATATCAAAGGCAAAGCTGACATGACAAATAGGTAGAGCAGATAAAAGTAGAGATGGCACAAAAAAACAGGCACTATTTGTATGTACATATTAGCATAATCAACTATATACATTCAAAGTTCACTCCCCTACTCCGAAAGGGTTTCAGCTATATCAGTCTAGCTTATTTATGAACATTATAAGAATCCAAGTATCGCTGGCAGGAAGCAAACAGCTGTGGCATCACATTTTAATTCTCACCAAGTTCACTCTACCACCACCAATACCCTTCTCCTGGTGAACAAAACTTGGAAACAAACGCAGGCACTCTCGGGTTAACATCTATTAGTTTAGTTTTGTCACATAACTGTTAACTGAACTCACTTATGAGATAATCGAGTTAGTAAACCAATCGTAAGTGACTCTTTTCAGGCACAATGATGCTCTGTCTGTAGCAAGCAAACTGCTACAGCAAAAAACATATGCATGGTAACAAGACTGTACAGTACACCCACAGTTTAAGCTGAAAAAAACACGTGGAATTTGCATATAGGCTGGTTTATACAAGTGTAATCAATAAATGAAATGTATTAACAAAGTATGCAAGAAATAACTAAGAGCCCTTTTCTCAAGCAAGTAGAAAATTAACCAGTTTAAAAATACAAAAAAATACTTTAATTTGTCAATGGGACAAGATGAAACTTTGTTCAGATGGGCAAAGCAGCTCCAAGTATGTCTCTATATCTGAGAAATCAGAAGCAAAGTTTAAAAAGAGGAAATGCTGGCATACAGGCTTAATATGTCAAGTGATGCTTATACCTGCATCATGTGGAAAGATCAAGGTTTGCTTCCCACACCAATCAGTTTTAAAAAGATGGAAGCAATACTGATGTGACATGAAGGAAAAAAAACAGACCTCCAATTCTAGGGAGACTCCTCGACGAACAGAAGAACTTAAAAGAAGCAGCCACCGAAGATTGGGAGATCAGTGCCCCAGCAAAAACAGATTGAAGCATGGGGCTCACCAGTTCTGCTGAGAATTTCAGAGGGAAGAGTTGGGGATTGGATCAGATGGGATTCTGGATCAGAGCACCACAAAGTTTTTGGGGCAGGACAACCAGCTTTCAAGGGATCCGGTGACCACTTCCTAAAATTTTCTAACCTTTTCTTTCTCTATCTTGATTGGTCTCTCTCACTTTCATAAACTTGGCTTTGTCAAATTTCTTGGCTGGAGAGAAGCCTTCTGTAGTTGACTGATCTGAACTCCCCACTTGGATGGGATGAAGGCCTTTCAGTACCAGTCTGTCCCTGTGTCCTTACAGAGCTCTAGGACCAAAGGAAGGCCACGCTTTGCAATCTGTGTCTAGGTGTGCTACCCCTCAGCAATAAACACACAAGCAGCATGTCCTGTGGCAGCATTTTGTGTCCACTTGCTGAACACTAATCCAGTGGCCTTGTCTGACATACTAACAATTATCCTGAAAACTACTAGTCAAGCAAAAAATACCTGTTAACAAGCACAGTCAACAGTAAAAAAAATAGTTTACAAAAAATATGACAGGAAAAAAAATTCCAAATTGAGAACAGTTATCCTAAAATGAAAGACTAGGAAGACAAGGAGAAACACCCTAACACTACAGGGAAAGGGATTTCTTTATGTGGAGAACAGAGCAAAAAGGGATAAAATAAGTGAAGAAACAAAACTAAAGCAGTACAAGCTAGAGATTTTAACAAAAAGCTACTCATCTCACTCTTCAGTCGGAGCCCTTGAAAACCACATCCTTCTGGATCAAACAGCAAATGAGATCTAAGGTACTCTGAGGGAACTGAGGGAATTATGGGTAGGGGAGGAGTCAGAGCCCTAGATCCAAGCTTCTGAAAAAGCGCAGAGGACGGATCCGGTCACATCCAATAACCCAAAGGTTGAATTAGATGAAAATGGAAAACAATGGGCACATGCATTTACCTTTGCAGTTAGTTCTGTTATAAAAGCAAACCTATTTCTTTCATCTTGTTTCAAATGTGAGCATAATTAGTTTTTGAAACAGTGACTTAGGTAACTAGTTATGCAAGGCCATTTGGGATTGGTTTTCATTATACATAAAAAGTTTAACCAAGAAAAATGTTCCAACAACTTCAACAACAAAAAATATCAGATCCCAGACTTTCCGCTCAAAAAAATCCTTAAATTTTAATTTTAAGTGCGTTAAAATAGCAATACACTTTTTGTCAAGACTGATGTCTTAACTTCCTCAGAAACTTTAAAACAATACCACAAACCACTATTTAAAGTGTAGCTACAACAATCAATCAATAATCCATTTAGTACCTTAAAGGCATATACTATAATTGTACATACTATTGGTTTTGCATTCTCTCCGGGGATTTTTCAATAACTTAATATACCCTCTTACAGGATTAAACTCACTTGGACTAGCAAAATTTCAACATTATCTTTCACACTATTAAAAAAACATAAGATGATAGAATAATATGTATATATTTTAAATATTCACTATTTAGTAGTGTACTAAATTAAAGTATGTATAAACAATAAATGAATAAAATAAAAAAATATAGAATACAAATCAAAAATAAAAACAAATACAAATCCCAGTATAGTTAACAGGACACTGACCTAATTACAATAAAAATATTTGTATATGTATTTAATATATTTGCTGCATAAATGTAATACAAAAATTAAAAATTAATCATTCAGTTCATTTAATCACATTAAATTACATTCTAATAGGATGCACATTTCTCCACTGACAGATGGAACCATAAGGGGATATTCAAACGCATAAAAATATATACGTTTATCTTTTTAAACATGTAGACGTATACATATATAAACATATAAACGTGCCACTCACAAAATTCATTATGCCCAGCTTTAACCCCATTAAGCGATGGATTTACTCCATCATCCCTATCTAAACCTTTTAACAACCAACCAGTTTTCAATAATATTGTTAGATATAGTATTAAATTATACTAGTTTTTACTAATTTTACTAACATTTACCTAACTAAATTTTTCAACCTAAGTATACACATAATGGAAGTCATTTCATTAATGCCTGGAAATTGACAGGCATTTACCCTGAGCTGCCATAGGAGTTCCTTCCTCTCCAACTTCAAAGACTCTGATCCACCCCTTTCATCTTTCTTCAATTGGTCAATGACTTTAAATTCATGGCCAACAGACTCACTTGCATGTCTAGCTAATGCATTCTCTAATTTGTTCCTACGAATACAATAAGTAAAATTAGTATATATTTTAATATATCCTAATATATCCTTAAAATGTCCTTTATTCTGAAATAACTAGAACAGCTTATATTTTTGAAGGGGGACTAGCCACCATGAGTCTGCTACACATCCCTTAATTATATATTCTACCTCCATTATTATACCATTAGTGTGTTCTAATGAAATTAGAATAAACAATTTTACTCATTTTCATGGAAAAGTGATATATTTTCTTTGATTTTATATGAAATAGCAAAAAAGTACATATTTTACTTGTTCTACCAGGAATGCACATAGCTTTAAAGGAAAATATACAACAGGAGTTCAGCTATCAGGACTGCCAACACACAAAAGCGGAACTATTCAGACAGTTTATCTGGAAATTTTCATAAGACTATGTTAAAGCAGTAGAGATCGATCGCTATTTGAAGTTATAGGTGAAATACAGGTCAGACTGGATTTGTAAACAGTGGCAAATGTGCAATTTTAATTTCTCTTCATAGTGAAATAAACAAAAGCTGACAAAAGCAAACTGGTGGGGTGATTTCAGGCCTAAAGGGTATGTACTCCTGGATAAAATTATCTTTCTATTCTCCTTATACAGTACGGCATAAAATAAAATTAAAAAATTCAAGATACAGCTGCTCTTTTGTCTTGAAAGTAGGAGCCCAGTCTAAGGATAATTATGCCAACACAGTACGTTGGGGGGGGGGGGGGGCAGAACCATTTTGGAGAAACTGGCTTTCATATACAAATAGGAAAATAGCCACAAATGTGATAAGGGGCACTCATTTGCAAAATCTGTCAATAATGGTTAACAACAGCAAAGCAGTAATGTACGCAAATCTTCTCAACACTAATCCATCATTAAATTCAGCTAAAACATTTGTGCTCAAGAAATCACAAAAACCTACCTGAGTCGCATGGTCTTTTGGTGGGCGTGGATAAGGAGACCCGAGTTGTAGTTGTGCAAGGTCCATCTGTAAATAAAAGAGGGAAAAAATAATTGTCATTATCCAAGTACATGAATAAGCTACAACAATGAAGACAATTATTTGCAGCAGTGTTATTGGGACAGGGAATGAGCACTATTTAATCTGACCAGTTAAGATGCATATGAATCTGCTTGGGGATTAACTAGTCAATCTCGGCTTCCTTTCAGTTTAAGTGCCCAAGCTGAAGAACGCATCTATGATACTTAGATAAGGGAGTAAAACTGGAGAATAATAAAAGTGAAAATTTGGAGAATACTAAAGCAGAAAATTGAACACTCCTCATCCATTACAATTTTTTTTTAACACTGGAGGTTTACTATCTCACTGCAATGGGCAGTTTTTTACTACAAGGGATTTAAACTGACCAGAAGGCTCTCCATACAATGCTTTCAACTTTAACTTAACTTGTATGTGTCAGAAAACTGCTTCAGCATGTGACAAGTGGTGGATACATGAAGAGGAAATGCGGAAGCAACCCTGCATCGGAAAAGCAATATCATTATTAAAAACACTACTAATGATTACAAGTCTGTCTCCCATAATAAAACTACTTCTCAGACTACCCTACACCACCAGGTAAAGATCAAATTTAAACCCAAAATCAGAACTGTGTGCATGGCATCTGCTCTGCAAATCTAAACACACACATTCAAAAATGTAGGTGCACTTTCCCGTTGATGAATTAAAAAGTTTCTACCCAAAGAAGCAACTCAGGTGGAGACTGCTGTACTTCAGTGAAATACACAGACGTAACTGTTTACCAGTTTTTTCCTCACAAAAAAAAAAAACTTTTATTTCAACATAAAATGGATAAAAGCTATTGGTTGTAGAATCCATACAAACCTTGAACCTCTGTTCCTATCCAGCTGCCTTATCCTGACCCATAATTCCACTCACTGCAGCACAGCACAGTACTGTTATGCAAACTAATAGAATGACTTGCCAAAGGAAGTGGATATGTTATCCCAAGTAGGTTCACAGCTTATTGTTAAGCAGGTGGTCTGAACCACCACATACCGCTTAAACGTGCACTCTGGAAATGCTGATGGTAGGTAAACTTACCTTCTTCCTAAGGGGCACACTGCTTATGTGAACCTATTCAATCAAGATTTAACTTGAAGGATGCTTCACCATTAACTATACAAAGGAAGTTTATTACACAGAATATTTTAGGTAATGAACCTATACCTCCAAGAAGCCCTATTTATGTTACGAAATGACATGAGTGAGTTGAGTTTTGGAGTGAGTAGGTGTTCCTAAAATTACTATTATTTCTGGGAAGGAGATCAAATCAAACAGGGTTGTTCACAGCTTGAAAGGCAAGATAAAGATCTTAAAAGTGAAATACTTTTAACCTATTTTTGATTATTCTGGTAAGGAAACACAAGTCTTTCAAGCCAGAATGTGTGTTTGAAAAAAAGAAATATCAATTGGAGCATTATATTCAGTGATCAGGCAAATAATGGAGGAATACAGGGGTACTAAACTTTCTGGAACTCGAGAGAATATACCTCTGATAATTAACTGAACAATGTGAAAAGATTTTTTTTTCACTGTGACTGATGTCTGATGACCAAAGGACATTTTACCGTCATTTAAAGTATCTAAAGCTCTAAATGAATTGAACTTGGGACATGGTTTGCGATATTCAGTGGAAATGCTTGTTTTCTTGCATTAAGTTTAAGGTCATAGTTGAAACACTGGCTACCAAGCATTTCTTGGAGAATACCAAAGTGTGGGGGAATTGATAATGGCACCCAGCCATAAACTTCATCTGCCTTATCAGGTACACTAAGTGCTAGGCAGTCAGTCTACACAGCATTACAAACTTAGCCAATAAGCTAAAATTCAAAAGTTGCCTCTAGCATCAAAATAGGGCACACAAAACAGATCAAGAAAGAAATTCAGACAAGCCCATATAATTACCAACTCCACCATAGGAGTTTAACTCTGAATTTCACACCATGCTTAGAGCAGACACATATTGACTTACCTATACAGGTGGCTGAGATGGCTGTAAAAATCATAGGGGAATGTGGTAGCTTTAAAGATCTAGTCAGTTCTGAAATTAAGGTCTGCAGACAGGCACAGAAGATTAGGTTAAGATTAGTCACTTGAAAGCAACTGAATATGCAGGCAATCTGGTACAAAGGTATCAGTTTGGTGGTCAGATTTTTAGCAAGACTGGGATATTAGTAGGTGTACAGGTAAGGACAAGGCCAAATATACTTTACTCTTTTCTGGGAACTCGGACAATTTGTTCCAGGGGAGTTAATACTACCAAAACCTAGAAAACTCTGGATATATTAATTGTTAGTTGTGTAAAGCACCCAAATGACAGCTGAATAAGAATTACGGTATTGGGACTGAGAGACATGGAATCCAACTTTTCAAGGTACATACTATGCTCCCCTGCAGGGCATCAAAAAGAATCTATAGCTGGAAATGATGTAGTAATTGACTAACAAATGAGACCAAAATCAAGCAGCACAGACTGAATCTAGAAGTATCCTACAGGAATTCATACATGAACAGACAAAAACAGATACTTCAATGACAGCTCCAAACTGTCTGACAGAAAGGCAAGTACTGCACCCAGTTACAAATTTACATATCAAAACACTGAAACCAGTTTCTTTCATAAAAACACAAGAATTGGCTCCGCCACATAGGGATCCCTAAAAGCCCACATGACACTAGAGCATAAGGGCGTTTGGAGGTGGGACCACATAGGAAGTGGATGGGCCATAGCCAAAGGCCTCAAGAAATACACTCCTCCAGAAAAGGGGCCTCTGTGGTCCATCCCCCATGCTATTTCAATAATTCCAATGACTTGCCAAAACAGGAGTAATCGTGCACAGATCTGGGGGAGATCATCACAGAGACTGGTATCCTCAGCAAGGGATTCATCAGGGGAATCCAAGTGCTTCCTATTGCACTTGCTCTTACTGTCTCTCCCCCTGACTGGACACCCAGAAAAAATGTTTGTGTTGGTGGGGGGGCGCTGAATGCAGGGAAAGGAGCTAATGGTGCTGAAACTTGCCTATCTGAGCAGCATCAAAAACTGAAGCAGAAACCAGATGAACAGACCTGGCACTCATCGGATCTGAGAGAAGCACTAGTATCCTAATGCCAATCTGACCATCTTCAAGGCTGAGATCAGAGCCCAACTAATGAGTGGCGAAGCTCCCAGAGGCATGGATGATTCGAAAATCTGAAGCGTTGACCCCAACCTCAAAGCTCTAACCCCAAGCTCTTGGCTCAGACAACCCCAAGGAGTTGAGTATGCAAAAAAGGAGTCAGCAAGCTGAAGTAAAGCTGTCTGAGCAAACATGGGAAATGACAGCACAGACAGATCCGTAAACCCCAAAGATGAAGGGATCAGGGGAGGAAACCAGTGGTAGGAGCTGAAACCTCAGGCCATGGGGACAAGGAGCCTGGGAGGACTTGTATAGGTGTATCTGGGCCTGAAAAAAAGACTGCATTAGCTGTTCCAAGTTGGACGGTTTAGTGCTCCCAAATGAACTGGCAGACCAGGCAAAAACTGCCTCTCACTGCAACTTGGATGCCTTCTTTCCTTCTTGGAATAATATGATCCAAGGAACGGATCTGAACAGAGGAAGGTTGGATCCATGGTGGGAAAGGGGATGATTCTGGGAAGAATTCTGCCAGAGTGAGAAAGAGGTGTGCAACTTGCCACTGAAACTGAACAGTCCACCTCTACGAAGAGACTGGGGATGCTGAGGGTGCAAGACTTGAACATTTCTGGCACTGCCAGTACAGGTGATGGGGACCAAACAGGCACAGCAGGACCTGATGGTGTTAGACCCAAAGGAGCCAAAGGTCAGTGAACCTTCAGTTCCAGCTGACTCTCAGTAGACAATTGGACTTCAGGCCCTCGTCCTGGGACTGCTCTTTTTACCTATTCTCATACTTCTTACTGGGAGTAGGGGAAGATGAAGTATGAAGTGTCTGAAGGTGGAAGGATCACTTGCAACACTAATTTGGCATGACGTTCGTTAACTGCTTGGGACTGAAAAGCTACAGAGGTTGAACAGCCAGTCTCTACATGGACACTTCCTAGACAATACACAAGCTAAAGTGTGCATCTTGTACAGGCAATTTGTGTCCTCTGTCTGTACGTTTTATATATATTTAGTGTGTGTGCGTGTTTGTACCTCACAGTATGAAAATACTAAGGGTGGGAATGCTAAGCCAGGAAAAAAATTCCTTAGCACCAACTCTAACTTACCAACTTAACACCTACAATGAAACTAACACAAGCTAAACTTGAGTAAAGGAGTTAAACCCAAAAAACAGGTTGTTACTAACACACAAAAGGGCACAAAAGCACAGCTTGAAAGATCATGATCCACTCTTGTTGGAGGCAAATGAGATCACAGAAGAAAAGACAGCAGGCTATTATTGGTACAGGAGGCAAAGCTCTTGTGGTGATGACTTTGAAAAGGATTGAGTCAAATATAACTCCTCACATGTTCAAAACAGATGGAAAGAATGATAGATCCACAGATTTGCTTCAGAAAGAGGGTTCCAACTTTTGAACAAGTATGGTATTGCCCGTTAATATATTTATAAAACAATTTCTCATTAGGTAATGATGACAAACACTCTTCATACTTTAACTTAGCTATGAGCAAAGTCAATCTTATTTCTTTGGCTGCTTAGTTATAAATTCATTTAAAAGTCAGAATCCTAAGCCTTCTATATATCGTACATTTACACCATTTTTCTATTAGCCAAGCCATTAAGCCTAGTATTCCATCATGGTGGCAAGGCATTTTTGTTGCTCATATTTATCCAAGAAATGCACTCTTGGCAAGGAACTTGTGCATAAACTCTCATGAAACCTTTAGTGCACAGCCTGGACCAAAACATTGTTTATTCCATTTTTTTTTAACTCATTAATTTTCACTTGACCTTAGCTATAGAGCCCAGTTTTAGACTGACACAGTTTGCGACAAAGTATAACAAAATATAAGGCAAGGCTTCCAAGATGGCTGCCCACTGACAGCTTAATGTCAGCTCTCCCAGTGTGAAAAAAGAAAAGTACAGTTGTGTACACTTACCATAAATGTAGATGTTCGAGTGTATTCACTGTTGCAGTCATTACATTTGGGTAATCTGCTGGCAGGTTGCCCTCAGTCGGCTTGAATTCCAAAGTCTTGGGTCCTGCGTCGGTTGCCGTCTCCTCTTCCATGACGTCAGGTCGTCAGGGGTATAAAACATGCAGCCAATGCCATTTTCTTTAGTTTTTCTTGCCCCCGATGTCAGGTGCCCCCAAAAAGGTAGCAAATATATATATATATATATATATATATATATATATATATATATATATCTATACACAGATATATACATATATACATGCATCAATATAAACTTTACCTTCATCTACAAGCAAATACACCACATAGGTTGCAGAAGATAGAGAAGGAAAGAAACTCCAGAATGACAGGGGGATGGCGGGAGGGTAAGCTGGACTGCAACAGTGAATACACTCGAACATCTACATTTATGGTAAGTGTACACAACTGTACTATGTTTCACTGTTGCAGTCATTACATTTGGGTAGAATCCCAAAGCTATGGTTGGGAGGCTGGAGCTACACAGCATTAGGAGCGGCTACAAGGCCCTGCAGAACTGCAGTGGCAAAGCCTGCCCTGGATTTAGAGTAGAGGCAAATGATAATGCTTTGTAAAGGTGTGAACAGAACTCAAAGTAGCAACCTCTACAATGTCTTTGGTTGGTACTCCCCTTAGAAAGGCTGCTGAGGTAGCTCCAGCTCTGGTGGAATGAGACCTAATGCCCTTGGGCACAGGTTTACCATGGTGTAAGTAGCAGAAACGGATGGAGTGGCTTATCCACTTTGAAATTGTCTGCTTTGAAACAGCCTTGCCTTCTGATCCTGCAGCATATGTCAATAGTAATTGCTCAGTTTTTCTTAGAGCTTTAATCCTGCTCAAGTAGAAACTTAGCTGTCTGTGTACGTCCAAGGAATGCAGAATTCTCTCCCCCTTGTTCTGTGGATTTGGATAAAAGGTTGGCGGATGAATTGCTTGGTTAAGAGCCACACTGGAAACCACCTTAGGCATAAAGGTAGGATTTGTCCTCAGAGATACCCTGTCTGGGTAAAATATAATAAAAGGCTCTACAGCCATGAGGGCCGGTAGCTCTGAAACTCTTCTTGCTGAAGTAACTGCTAACAGCAGAGCCGTTTTCCATAAGAACTTTATATCAGTGGTAGCAGCTGGTTCAAATGGAGGCAGGGTGAGCTTTTCAAACACATAATTGAGGTCAGGCAATGGCGATCTTCTAGGAGGCCTTAAATTTTTGGCTCCTCTAAGATACTGTTTTAGTAAACGATGAGGAAAGATTGGTGGCTCTGTATTGTAATGAGCCGAAATGGCAGAGGCATGGATTTTAATTGATGAGAAAGATAGGCCTTTGTCAAGCATCTCAGTTAAGTATTGCAATATCTGAGGAATATTTGGTTCTGCTGTATCAGCTCTTTGTGCTTGATTCCAAGCAAAGAATCTCTTCCATTTGTCAGCGTAAGATTTTCTAGTACCAGGCCTTCTGGCTTCCAAAATGACATCCATCACAGCTTTACTGAGAGGTGTTGTTTGTATGACTACCTGATCAGCCATGCTGCCAGGTTCAGAGTCTGTAGTTGGTTGTGCAGGATCAGATTGTTTTGCTGGGACAGTAGTTGTGGTCTTTGAGGCAAGGTCCAAGCTAGGTATTGAGACAAGTTCCTTAGGATTGGGTACCAGTATTGGCGGGGCCAGTCCGGGGAAATTAGTATCATCTTTGGTTTCTCTTGTCTGACTTTTAGGAGGACTTTGGGGAGAAGATGCAGAGGACGAAGCTGATAGGTTTTTCCAACTGAAGGATAGGGCGTCCACTTTCCATGCTTGTCTGTGATAAGTCCTTGTGCAGAATCTTTTCAATTGATAATTTTGAGGAGAGGCAAATAGATCTATGTCTGGGCTCCCCCATTTCTCTGTTATCATGCTGAAGACTTGTGGATTTAGTTTCCACTCGTGAGGATCCATAAGGTTTCTGCTTAAATTGTCTGCCAGTGTTTTGTTTTCCTAGCAGGAATTGAGCTTGCAGATGTATTTGGAAGGTCAAATCTGTGTCCCACAATGCCATGGCTAATCTAAGGGGGTATGAATGTGTGCCCCCTTGCTTGTTTATATACCACATGACTGTGGTGTTGCCCGTCTTTATCAGTAGTTGTCCTGGATGAAGTAAGTCCTTGAAGGCTGTTAGGGCATTTTGAACAGCTAGCATCTCTTTCTGGTTCATATGTAGATGCATTTTTTTTGGTGACCATATGCCCTGAATGCATCTTCCTGCCATGTGGGCCCCCCAGGCATAGTCTGATGCGTCTGTTATGGTTTGGCTAGCAGGGGGTAGAGTGAATGGCCATCCCATGTTTTGGTGACATGCCTTTTCCCACCATAGAAACTCCTGTTGCAGGCAGGGAATGAGAGGAGTCATTGTTTCCAGACTGTGAGAATGTTGACTCCATAAACTTTTTAGGTACCATTGAAGTTTCCTCATATGCAGTCTTGCATATGGAATCAGTAGGATGCAGGATGCCATGAAGCCCAGAGCCTGCAGAATTTGTCTTGCAGATAACTGGGTTTTTGTTGCCATCAGTTTGAAGTAAGTAGTCAGTTGCCTTTGCTTGTCTGGCGTGAGGTAAGCCATCTGGGCAGTTATATTCAAGCTTGCACCCAGGAATGTTATCTTTTGAGAGGGTACCATTTGTGATTTCTTTTTGTTTATTGTGAACCCTAGGCATGTTAGAAGCCTTTTTACAAACGCCAGGTGTCGAAGAAGAGTGTCCTTGTTCTCTGCTTGAATGAGACAGTCGTCCAAGTAAGGATATATTTGCATACTTCTATGTCTGCAAAATACAATTACTGGTGCCAGGCACTTTGTAAAGACCCTGGACGCAGTAGATAAGCCAAAGGGCAGTGGAGAGAATTGTTTATGCATTACGCCAGCCTTGAATCTGAGGTATCTTCTGCAGGATTGTCTTACTGGGACATGCAGGTATGCCTCTCTTAGGTCTTAAGTCACCAGCCAAGCATTGTCAGCATATTGAATTTTGGAATGTCCAGGTATGTGTTCAAAATTGATAAATCCAGTATTGTCCGCCAGGCCTTGTCCTTTCTAGGTACCAAGAAGAGTCTTGAGTAAAAACCTTGTCCTTTTTCCTGTTGTGGTACTGTCTGAATGCCCCCCATGTCCACGAGGGACATAACCTGTTCCTGTGCCTCTGTCCATTGATTTTCTGGCAGATCTGGCCAACCATTTGCCATTGGCAGAGTGTGGAAATGGAATCTGTATCCCTGTGATACGAAGTTTAGTACCCACTTGTCCTGGGTTATTAACTGCCAATTTTGAGCAAAAGGTGCGCATTTTCCCCCTATGGGTGCTGCCAGAAGATAAGTGCTTGGTGTAGGCAGAGGGAAGTCATTGGGATTGCTTTCTGTAGGTATGCGCTTTATCTCCTCCAGATTTAGAGGTGGAAGCGCCCCATTGTTTTGACCTGTATGAATCTTGCACCTGGTATCTGGAACCCTTAGGGCATCTGGATTTGCCCCTTTGATCTCTGTCTGACACAGGAAAGGACCAATTTTTTGTAGGCCAGTGTCTACTGAATCTTGGTGGCTGCACTTGTAAGAAGTCTAACAGTTTGCATAGACTTAGCTTTGTCTTCCATTTTCTTTAAAACCTCTTCTGCCTTAAAACCAAACAGAGAACCATGCTGTAAAGGTGCATCTAGCAATTTAGCTTTAACATGATCAGGCAAAATTTGTTCCTTTAACCAGGCATGCCTCCTAATCACAGATCCAGTAACTGTGGCCCTGCAGGAGGCCTCTAAGGAATCAAAACCACATTGCAAAGTATGCTTTCCAACTTGTTCAGCTGCATGCAATAATTCCTGCAATTCTTTATTTTCTGCACATTCTGAAATCAACAATTTTCTGTTTTAGCAATCTCATAACATGTTGCTGGTACTTAAGCATATGAAATTGACAATTTAAGGCCCTGATTGCCAAGGTTGCAGATGTATAAACCTTTTTTCCCCACCTGTCCAGTGCCCTTGAACCCCTGTCAGAGGGGGTAGGATTTTTTTGCTGTTGAGGCCTTAACTCCCCTTGGGACCCTGTGAAATAGTTTCAGGATCAGCAGCAGGGTTTCTAAATAAACATTTATGTGAATCAGGGACCGTGTAATATCAGTCAGGCTTACTGGGAGCTGGAGGTAAGGAGTCAGGGGTCAAGCTTGACTCCGAAAACACATCATCCACAATGTCTAAAACAGGGGGAAAAGCTAAAGGCCTGTGCTGAGGGAGAAGGAAATCCCAGAGTCTCTTTTTTGATACTGACTCTCCCATTGAAAATGCTCCCTCAAAGTATGCAAGGTTTCTCCAAATGAATAATCCTCAGGAGGAGATGCAGATGGAATAGACTCCTCAGCATCAGAATCCTCATAGGGAGGTATAGATAATTCCTAATCAGAAGAGGAATCAGAAGAAATAGAAACATGATCTGAAGATTCATAATCAGTGTCTTGCCTAGACCTCTTATCAGGAGGGGGATGGGTACCCCTGATCAAGGTAATAAGGTCTTCAGCCATTTTGATCATCTGTTTTTTAGGCATAGAGGCCTGTGCACGTGACTCATGCGTCTTTTTTTTTAGTTTTAGAAGTTGCTTTTGTCTTTGGTTTTGCAGCTGTCGGTTTGATATACAAATGCTGAGGTCTGAATACACCCTCAGAAACCAGTGCCTGCTCAGCGGCTCTGGACCCATCCGAGGGAGATGCATCCGTCGGTCCAATACCCTGAGTATCTTGCGGCATGCCAGACTCCACATGGGTGTTGGTAGAGGCCTGCGACTCAAAGGTAGCAGGTATCAGGGGCTGAGAAAGTACCTCACTGAGTACTGGCGACTGGCTTAGGAGAAGCTTAGTCTGTTTTGGATCTCGACTGCCTTTCTCTGTCCTTTTCTTTGCGTTTTTTATATACTCTGGTAGTCGGACTGCTATCCGATGACATTTCTGGGTAGTTAAATCTGTTTCTAAAATACTTTGATGCAAAAATATACAGACGCTTAATAGTGTGTTGGTTAAATCTAGCACAAAACCGACAGCCAGGCACATTGTGATCAGGGCCTAGGCAAGGAATACAGTATAAAAGGAATACAGTATAAATGGAAATCCTTATGAGGTATTTGCTTCCCACAAGTAATACAATTAACTTTTTCTGACATCGGTAAAAAGCAAGAAAAAAGTTTCCCCAATGGGGTACTTAGCTTTAGTGAAGACTTCGGTTCTGAAACTCAAACTCGAATATTTCAGTAGTCGGCCGACCAGCACTTGCGAAATGCTTCTGCTTTGGGCACCGCGGGCCACGAAAGACTAAAGAAAATGGTGTTGGCTGCATGGTTTATACCCCTGA
This sequence comes from Protopterus annectens, assembly GCF_019279795.1. Taxonomy (NCBI): domain Eukaryota; kingdom Metazoa; phylum Chordata; order Ceratodontiformes; family Protopteridae; genus Protopterus; species Protopterus annectens. Next base: position 424,198,107 of record NC_056725.1, read on the forward strand.
CGACCTGACGTCATGAAAGAGGAGACAGGAACCGACACAGGACCAAAGACTTTGGAATTCAGGCCGACTGAGGGCAACCTGCCAGCAGATTACCCAAATGTAATGACTGCAACAGTGAAACACGAAGTACATTAGAGATAAGGGCCAGTAAACTCTGCCAGTTTTAGAAAATTCAGTTAGTGGCTACCAAGCCTGTATTACAGCAAAGAAGAAACTTGGAGCGCCTGACAAAAAAACTAGAAAAGGTGAAGACACTAACTGGGAAGAATCCCACAGATGTTCAGCAACACACAATTCAAGCTCCAGCTTTGGTACAGGTTATGGCTTCCAGAAATCTAGAGAAAAATCAAATGTGCTTAGAACTAAATAAAATAAAACACTGGAGTACATCAACTCAACCAACAAAAGACTGGAAAAAAATGGAAGAAACTTTAAACAGTTATTCAGATGACCTGGCAAGACTGCAAAAAATCAGAAGGAAACACCTGTTAAGTATGAAACTGCACAAGAAGAGTTTTTAAAAAAATGGTAGAGAGATCAGAGCACATAGGGAAAACCTGAGATTTTCTGCTGTACTAGAGAAACGGGAAGGAAAAGACGGTTACTTTTATGAAAGCAGATATAAGCAACTGGACTGGTATTCCACAGCAGGATTTGTTAATTGAAAGTACACTGTGCATGCTCCAAACCTGGCCGAGAGAAAGTAACCAAGATTTGTATTAGTAAAAATGCAATCATAGCAGAAAGAGATTATTCTGACAAATCTGTGGCAGAAGGGCAAAGTATTAAAATTGGAGACAGTAGAGTGTTTGTGGAAAATCATTTTTCACTATACACCAGGTAGAAGAGAAGCAAATTAAAGTTATTCCAGCAATCAGAGAATGTTTAGAGGAAGGTGTGAGATTCAAGCTGCTGCATCCAGTTGTCTTCAGAATATTTTTTTTTCTTGGAGGATCAGTCATCTTTTAATGGAGGGACAGGCTGAGGAAGAAATACAAAAGTTTGCCCAACAAGAATCGAGCCATCAAACAATCCATTTCTCATCTGGAATTCCATTTGTGAAATAAGACTTTGCAAGAAAAAGTAAAAGACTGGACTTTTGTTGACTCTTAAACCTGAGGGGGGTGACCACTGTGTCATTACAGTTTGGAAGGACACTAAAAGGAGAGGGGGAAAGTAACCAAGTAAAACAGTTAACAGTGTTTGTATAAAAGACTTCATGATGAAAACTGCATGTTATGTAGAAAAAAGTTGTGTACTCACCATAACGTTCCATCTCAGTAGTTAAACTTCATTTGTCTTCAACCTGTGGGTATTCAGATCTTGATCGGATCCGAGACGGCCGCATCACCAGCTTCTGATCAGAACTCCAAGCTCCTCCCCTACCCATAATGCCCCCCCAACTCATTCTTCCCTCAGATTGAGCTTGCTCAGTTAATCTAGAACAAACATAAGCAGGAGAGCCATGAGTGTGCACCTCTCACAAATATCAAAGTAGGACAACCGTGGTAAGGAGGGAGGGATGGTTGCAGACAAAATGAAGTACAACTACTCAGATGGAACGTTATGGTGAGTACATAACTTCTTTATCTGAAGTGTTTACTTCATTTGATCTTCAACCTGTGGGACAGAGTCCCCAGGTACCTTTATCTGGGTGGCCCTCATGGAAGGATGCTTTGCCCCTGGATACCAAGTCCAGTTTGTAATATGAAATAAAGGCATGAGATGAGGACCAAATAGCTGCAGAACAAATGTCATCCAGCGACACCCTAGACTAGAAAGCCGCTGAAGTTGCCACAGATGTAGTGGACTGGGCTTTAGTCAGGCCCGGCAGGGAGATGCCTTTGTCAGAGTATGCCCGTAGAATGCACTGGGAAATCCATCACGCAATGGTAACTTTGGAAACTGGTTTGCCTAAAAAGGGTCTAGAATAGGAGACAAACAGTTGATCTGATTTCTGGAAGGGTTTTGTCCTGTGCAGGTAAAACCTCAATTGCCTATGTACATCCAACAAATGTAACTTGTATTCACCTCTATTTTGGAAGTTTGGAAAGAAAACAGGCAGATTGATGATTTGATTAATAATGTTCTCAGAAGCCACTTTAGGAAGGACAGATTCGCATGCAGGGAAACACTGTCCTTATGAAAAATCATACAAAGGACTTTAATGGATAAGGCTTGAAGTTCCAATATCCTTCTGGCCGAAGTAATGGCCACCAAAAAGGCAGTTTTCCAAGAAAGGAACTGCAAGTCTACTGACGCTGCTGGTTCAAAGGGAGGAGAAACTAGGGCTTGCAGGACAAAGGTGAGGTCCCAAGGCAGAGTTGGATCTTTCGCTGATGGTTGTAACATAAAAATTCCCTTAAGGAAGGTCTTACAGAGCCTAGAGGAAGCTAAGGAAGCCATGTTTTCACCCACATGGAAGTTAGAAATGGCAGCCAGTTGCACTCTAACAGTAGAACTCGCACCCTGCTGAAAAATGCCAGACAAAAATTCCAGAATGGCTGGAACTGGAGCTGAAAAAGGGTCTAGATTCCATTGAGAGGCCCAGATGGAGAAACGTTTCCATTTACTACAGTACATCTTTCTGGTAGAAGATTTATGGGCCGCCACCAGAATGGCTTTAACCGGAGAGGATAAACCGGGAGTACCAATCATTACTGGAGCAGCTAAGCTGTGAGTTTCAGACTCTCCAGGTCTAGGTGAGGGACCCCGGAGGGGTGAGAGAAGATCTGGAACCATATCTAAGATCCATAGAGGAACTACTAGATGAGACCATAGAGAGGGGAATCAGACATGATGAGGCCAGAATGGGCGATGAGGATAACTGTGCACCCCAGCCTGCGAGCTTTCTAAAGAAATTTCGTTATGAGATGTAATGAAGGGTAAGCATAAAGAAGACCAGGAGGCCAAGCATGAACTACAGCATCTCTAGGAGCTCCGCCCTGTGGGGGGGTTCAGAGCAAAAAACTCACTGCACTTCGCGTTGGAAGGAGATGCAAAGAGATTGCAGCAATGCCACCCCTACTTGAGGAAGATCTGTTCCACTACTGAATGATTCAGAGACCACTCATAAGGCATCAGAATAGTCCTGCTAAACCTGTCTGCTAGGATGTTGGACTGTCCCAGAATGTGCATCACCACCAGAAAGCAGCCTGTGGAAACCTCCATTCCCACACTCTCATGGCTTCCCAACACAAGGGATAAGATCTGGTTCCTCCCTGCTTGTTGATATACCACACCACTGACATGTTGTCTGACTGAAAGGCAGCCCCAAGAGGAAGATGGGCATTAAGGGCCTGCAATGCTAAAAGAACCGCCATCATTTCCGGGACACTGATATGCAAGTTGGTCTTGGAAAAGGGCCACGTACCTTGGACCATCCTTCTCGAGCAATGCCACCCCACCCTAGCTGGATGGCATCAGTGTTCACTGTGGTTGTGGGAAAGGAAGGAAGAAAGGGATGTCCCCAGACAAGTTCTAGAGAAAAAGTCAGAGAAGTGACACTCTGCAAGCCCGAGATATGCGTATCAGATGGGACAAGGGTAGGTCCAGTAGGGACCACTGAATGAAGGTCCACTGGAGGACCTCATGTGAAGATGTGCGAAGGGGAAAAGATTGATAGTGGCCACCATGGAACCCAAGGCCCACAGAACTGATTCCGCTGATGGGCGGTGAGAATGAAGATGGTAAGATACGTGAAATTTCAAATTGTTCACCCTTTCCGGAGTGAGGTAGACTTTCATTTGTATGGTGTCTAGTCAAGCTCCAATGAAATATAGGCTCTAAACTGGAGTCAGCGATGACTTGATGACGTTGATTGCAATGCCCAGTCTGTTGGTTAGGAGGAGGAAGCAATCTCCGGTCTGGCATAGTAGACGCTTGGTAGGGGCAGCAAGGAGCCAATCATCCAGGTATGGGTAAAACCTGGATTCCCTGAAGCCTCAGGTGGGCCGTTACCACAGCCATGACTTTGGTGAACACCTTGGGGGCTGTGGTGAGACCAAAGGGTAGGGCCCTGAATTGATAACGATTGGCCCCCAGCCAGAAGTGAAGAAACCTGCGGGAGCGCCTGTTCATTTTGATATGATAGTACGCATCCTGGAGGTTGATCAAGCACATCCAATTTTCTGCCTGCAAGTAGGGCAGAAAGGACTGTAGCATGACCATCCAGAATGTCTCCTTGGCTACTGACAGGTTCAGAATGGAAAGATCCAGAACAGGTCTTAGGTCCCCCTGTTTTCTTTGGCACCAAAAAGAACCTGGAATAGATGCCCAATCCGGATTGATCTGGGGGTACAGGTTGGGTGACTCGTTCTTCTAAAAGCTTTTCTATCTCCAGTGATGCTTTCTCCCTTTGTGCGGGTGGAACGTCTGGGAAGAGTTTTGGTAGGGGTGATGGTGTTACAAATAGTATGGAAGAACCTCTGGATATGATTTTTTTTTAACACTCAATGGTCTGTTGTAATGGACTCCCACTCTGTCAGGTGTAACAAAAGATGGCCCCGACTGCCTCCAGAGATTAGCAGCCAGACAACCCCACAAGGCTGCTGTGTGGATCTGTCAGAGAATGGTTCTCTGGACTTGAAGTACTTCAGACCCAGTCTGCCGCTGGGCCGGTGTCTGTCGTAACCTCCACTGCCTCTGGGGGAAGGAGAGCACAGTGTGTCCCAGGAGAACTGAGAATTCAAGAACCACATCATCTTTGCCCCTTGTTGATTCCTTGAAGAGGATCTCTGAGGGGTGGAGAAGCAGATCCTGGTGGCAGACCGTGTCTTCCTGTCCTAACTCTGGGCTAGTGTCTCATGCACGAACTTTCCAAACAGGGAAGAGCCATCGTACGGAGCATTCGCAAAGGACGCCTTAAAGAGTTCCGAGAATTAACATAGCCGAAGCCAGGCGTGGTGCCTCATAGCAATGCCGGATCTGGCCGCCCTAGCAGCCCCATCTGTGGCATGGGAAAGGAGACACATGGACGTATTTGCAACCACTTTGAGAGTGGCCATGCATGCAGAGAATATTTTCAAGCTCTCTGCTGACATGGCCTCTGGGGGCGACTCAGCGACTTCCTTGACCAAGTCTTGCTGAAGTCTAATAACATGCGCCATATAGTTCAGTGCCCTTCTGGAAAAGGAGGCTGAAGCATAAACTCACTTCACCAGACCGATTGCGACTCTCTGACAGGAGGATGGAACACTGAGCTCTCCTGAGCGAGCTCTTTCTTAGTGGCAGCTGCCACCATCATAGCGTCATAGCGTCTACTGGGGACCCCTTACTCCAGCTGACTCTGTCCCATGGGGGGGCTAAGGACTTTATCCGGTCTTTTCGGAAATGGCTCCACGGTGTCCTGTTCCTTCCATGCCCTAGATGTAACAAGATCCACCAGTGGACCGGCGAGGGGGGGGGGGAGGGGAACGAAACCCAGGAGGTAGATGGGCCCGTGCTGAATGCCTCCAGGAATAGAGACTTGTTCAGGGTCTTTTCTTGGGGCGGACTCCCCCCCCCCCCTTGGTGTAGAATTTCCATGATGTCACCAAAGGAGACATCGTCGGGGGGGTGACCTGGGGGAACCTTCCCCTTCCTCCAAGTCAGTGTCATCTGTGAGGGACTCTGGGGAGTCTAAGTGCCTCCTTTTACATGCGTTTGTGAGGGACCTCCTCAGTGGGACTCTGTGGGGGACTCGCTAACTGGGGGTTGCTCTCCACTGGTTGCTCCTGGGGCACATCAGGCACAGACGGTCGCTGAGAGGACAGGATGGTCGGAGATGTACCCAAAACCGAGGGGGACGATGCAAATTCCGAAGAGGAGATGGTCAGAGGCCTCGACCCACTCGAGAGGACCCTCTCCATCATGTCAAAAGCAGAGGGAGAGCGGACATCCTGAGAAACAAACAATGGAACAGCTCTTCTCGGATCTGACGGGAGTCGGTGCAGAGCCCACCGGCATGGGGTGGCTGTGCTCTGACAAAATCAGAGCCAGCAGCATCCCCTCGGATCAGATGCAGAGGCTATAGATCGGACCTGATCCACTCAAAGTCATGGCTGGAGTCGAGGTAGTAGGTACCATCGGCACCGGCCCTCTGACCCAGAGGGCTCTCAGATCCAAGGACTTCAAAACCAAGGGCCAGACTGGAGAAGGAGCGATGGGGGTGAAGAAGGTCTGAGAACTCCCTGCTCTGGAGGGAGAGGGAGCTGCCAAGACCCCCATCTGGATCTGGGTGCAGGTAAACTTCTGCATCATCCTGTCCATCTTTGATTCGCTTAAACTGTAGGTGGAACGTGACAATGAAGCCACTAACACCGGCCAGGAGTAGCAGTAAAGGTAGGCTCTCAGAGGGGGCAGAGACCGCCGGTGAAAACCTCTGAGAACGGAGCCGAGGGGTGCTGGGACTAGGAGGAGTTTTTTGCCTTAGCTGGAGGCCATGACTGTGCCGAGCGGTCACTGGACCGCTTTCTGGGCCTATCGTTGTGCCTCCTGTCAGAGTCCAAAGGTCTAGAAGTGGGGGTTTGACCCCCGGAGGCCTGTGAGGGAGAAGACATGGTAGCGGCCGCTACCGTAAAAGACGAAGTGGGGACAGATGTCCCCGATGCCAATAGGCTTTTCATAATCAACTTAGCCCTCCGGTCCTTGACAGGTCTAGGAAATCACACAGGCCATGTCCAGATGGGCGACACCTAAACAAACAATGCACAGTGTGTGGCCATCAGCCAGGGAAAGCTTGTGGCCACACACTGTGCATTTCCGAAAGACATGCTTAGGAACATCTGCCATGTCTAAGGAGGGGAGACACTCGCGCACTCCCTCTCTCGCACACTCGCGCACTCCCTCTCTCGCACACTCGCGCACTCACTCTCTCGCACACTCGCGCACTCACTCTCTCGCACACTCGCACTAACTGTGGGAAGGAAAACAACAATAAACTTTTAAATCTTTTTGTTTTTAATACCAATGGTCGACGCAGATGTAGGCCAGGTAAGGGTTAAAATTTTAGGGGACACTAGCTATACAAAAAGCTAAACACTCACCAAAATAGCCACTAAATGTCTGGTGCTTGAGAACATGCTGCTGGGCTGAAAAGCGGCAAACGAGATCTGAAGGAAGAAGGAGATGGAGGAGCATTATGGGTAGGGGAGGAGCTTGAAGCTGGTGATGCAGCCATCTCGGATCAGAATATTCATAGGGTGAAGATCAAATGAAGTAAATTACTTCAGATAGCATTTTCAGTTCTTGCATGCGATAAAGATACTGAAGTAAATAAGTACATTTTCTTTTTTACTTTTAAGAAATAAAGCAATGACAACATAAAGACAAGAAAGGCTGGAGAAAAGCATGTTTAAGTTAATATGCTGCAATATCTGGGTTGCTGAGGTGGGGAGGGGGTGTAAAGGTGTACAGATTGTAATACATGCACAGATGAAATGTTTTTTTCTTACTTTTGCAGAGGTGAATGTCTGGATTAAGGCCCTTGGCTTAATCTAACATGCTTTTTGAGTAAGAAAGGACAGAGGGCAGTGTGTAATGAAAAGTTTTTCTTTAGCAAATAACTGTCAGTTAAGAAGTCTGCTGCCAAGGGTAGCCATACATTTTGTTAGGTTTCCATGGAGACAAGCTGACTACAGGGGCAGGAAATAAAAGTCAAAGGACATTTTTAAAGCTAAAAGTTAATGTTTTCTGAAAGCACAAACTGTTTTAAATCTGGGAGGGGAATAGAGACAAGACAAGAACAGACAGCAATTAGTGCAATTAGGAGCACAGGCAGTAACATGGGCTTTAGTGTGGATAACCTTAATTTTAGATTAGATAATACCTGCAGGTGTTGCTATCAATTTGGGACAACTGCTTCTATCAGGAGGATTAAACTTCACTATTTTAAGATGTAGTTTTGTGTATTTATTTTAAGTTAAATAGGTAATGGGGGTGTTATTGGGTATGCTTTTCTTTTGTTTGAGGGTTGATAAGAGTTTTGTAAAATGTACCCATGTTCAAATGGCAATGGCAAGAAACTGTATAAAAGATCAACCTGTGAAACATTAGTGGGGGCATGTAACAAAAACTGGATACAGACATTTAAAAAAGCTGCCATACAACAGATGGGAACAATAACTTATCATAATGGTTATACTACCATATTACTTTGGAATGTGTATGGTCTCAGAGGTATATTAAAAAAGGTGAGTACTGGATTTAATTAAGAAATAGCAATGCTACAGAAGACATTTGGAAAAAAGAGCATGCGATTTTGATAAAGAAAGCGTTTCAGAATAGATCTGCAGCAGGGTATCAGGGAAGAAAGGAAAATGAGAGCACTTGTACTAACTGCTAGCTGAGCTACACTAGTAATGGACAAAAAAAAAATAATAGCAGGATTTTGTGGGAAGACAACTGAGGAAAATAACACTGGCATTTACTTATATTTCATCTAAAACTACTATTATGCAGCTTATTAAATTTTTGGGAG